>NC_058371.1:155964396-156281896 GCF_018350175.1 Felis catus | reverse complement strand
GAAGTAAATGGGTTTTAGTCCTACAATAATATGGTATTAATTCTGTCACAGTAGATTCTTCCCCACAGCATCCAAATAATAGCTCAGGCTGACTGAAACCTTGATTTTTGTCTTTATGGGTCCTGGTACATAGAAATAAGCTGAGCCTATAGGACTTCTGATCTACAGAACTGTGAGGTAATAAATTTGTGTTGCTATAAGCAGTCTGTGGTGATTTGTTAGGACGAAAAACTAATACACTCTATGGGGTCTAATCAACCAACGGTCATTTACTGATCAACTACTATAACTCTTAATAATACTAGTTGAACTTTAAGGAGTATACTTTACTCACAGAGACTACTGAATGAGACTCATGACATGTGCTTCATTTTTTTGCACCAAAGAAGTTCCAACTCTCTAATTTCCTGAAATAAATTCAAGTTAAGCGGATAACCACATTTCTTTAGATATGTATGACAAAAAGCTGTGAAGTGTCTGATATTTTACCCTGCTTCCAAGCTGACTAGTTTGCCACAGTTTGATGGATGCTGGCAGAATACACAGATTCTATCTCTTTGGTTAGAAACACTGGATAGGGTTGGTTGTTTTTGTTTTTGTTTTTGTTTTACAGCAATAGCAGTAGCCACAGTCCCATTTCTCACAGGGTCATGTGAAGCAGGAGAGGTGGTGTCTGTTCATCTGGGGAATGTATTACAGGAGAAGAACATCAAGTTTAGGAAATCTGATTCTTTTTAGGCAGTATTGCTTGAATACTGTCCCAGAGAGAGAAACTACATTTATTACACTGCATAGTACACACACCTACTCTTTGCCCCATAGGAAGACAGTATCTCTATCTTCCAAAACTGTCTTCTTACAAACATTGTTGGAAAGATAGTCTAAATAAAAAAGACAGTCCCCCCCCAATTTGCACAGTTTTCTAGGTCAGCACCTTTGTCCCCATCCTTCAGTGACTTTGTATAACAATTTTGTAACACAGATTGTTTTGTCACATTCCGCATTTTAACCTCAGAAACCCCAATCTTCTAAATTACTCTTTTATTTGCATAAAGTAAGATCCTCTGTATATGCTGTAAATTTATGCATATATGTCATGTATCCATCGTTACAATGTCCAACAGAATAGTTTCACTGTTCCCCAAATTCCCTGAGCTTCACTATTCACCCCCCTCCCATTTCCCTCAGCCCCTGAAAACTGGTATTTTAAAATACATCTATAGTTTTATCTTTTCCAGAATGTCCTATAATTAGAATCCTACCATATGCAGCTTTTCCAGACTAGCCACTTTACCAAGAAATATGCATTTGAGATTCACCCATTTTGTGTGTGTGTGTGTGTGTGTGTGTGTGTGTGTGTGTGTATTGATAGCTTATTTCTATCACTGAGTAATATTTTGTTCTATGGATATGCCACAATTTCTCTATCCATGCACCTACTGAAGGACTCCTTGTTTGCTTTCAATTTTGGTAGTTTTAAATAAAACTGCTATAAACATTCACATGAAGGTTTTCCTGTGGATGTACATTTTCAAATAAATTGGATAAGAACCTAGCTGTATAATTGCCAGGTCAAATGGTAAGACTATATTTAGCTTTGAAAGAAACTGCTGAAATATCTTCCAGAGTGACTGAACCAGTTTGCACCTTCCACCAGGAATGAATGAAGTTTCTTGTTACTTTGCTTCTTTACCTGCAACTGGTATGGTCAGGGTGTTTCTGTTTTTGTTTTTGTTTGTTTTTTTGGATTCTAGCCATTCTAATAGGTTAGATTAATAGGTTACATCATTGTGTTAATTTTCATTTCCTAATGGCAAATGATGTTGAGCATATTTCATATGCTTATTTTCCTTTCTTTATATTCTTCAGTAAAATCTTAGTTCAGATATTTTGCCAGTTTTTAAGTTGGGTTGTTTTCTCATTGAATTTAAAATTCTACGTTTTGGAAACTAGTGCATTATCATTTATGTGTTTTGCAAATATTCTCTCCAAGTCTGTTGGTCGACTTTAATTCTCTTAACTTCTTTAACAAAGTGGAAGTTTTAGTTTTAATAAAGTCCAACTTACTTTTTTCTTTCATGGGCCATACTTATTTAAGAACTCCTTACCAAATCCAGGGTCACATAAACTTTCCCCTATGTTTTCTTTTAGAAGTTTTATAGTTTTCATTTTACGCTTACATCTGCAGTCCATTTTGAGTAAATTTGTGAGAAAGATGTAAAATCTGTGTGTAGATTTTTTTTTTTGCATGTAAATGCATATGGATGCCCAATTGTTCTAGCACCACTTGTTCAAAGACTGTTCTTTCTCCATTAAATTTCATTGCCTCCTTTATCAAAAGTCAGCTGACAAGGTCTATTTCTGGTTTTCAGCTCTGTGCCATTAGACGATGTGTCTATTCTTTCACCAGCACCATGCTTTCTTGCTTACTGTAGTTTCATAATCTTGAAACTTTCTATTTCTTTTTTTTTTAATTTTTTCAACGTTTTTTATTTATTGTACTGGCTATTAAAAGACTTTTGCCTTTCCATATAAACTTTAGAAACATTTGTCAATATTTGCAAATTGCTTACTAGGATTTTGAATATGATTCCTGTGAATATATAGATCATTATGGTAAGAACTGACATCTTAATAATGTTTTCCAATCTATGCATGTGGAGTATCTCTTTATATATTTAGATTTACTTTGGTTTTTTTAATAAGTTTTGAAGTTTCCCATATATAGATTCAGCAAATATGTTGTACTTTTATATCTAAGTGTTTCATTTGTTGGTATTATGGTAAATGGTATTTTTAAAATTCTAATTTCAATTATTTAATGCTGGTACATAGAAAAATGATTGACTTACATACTTTTGCTTATTCATTACAAAATTTATTCTTGAGACTTTAATTTTCTCCATAGTCAAGGCACATGTGATAAATACAGTTTTATTTCTTCTATAAAATTTTCATTTTTTTGTCATATTGCATCACCCAGGATTTGCAGTGTAATTTTGAATAGTAGTCAGAGGACATCTTGTCTTCTTACCATAGAGGTAAAATATCTCATTTCTTACTATTAAATGTAACATTAGCTGTAGACATTTTAGTAGATGTTCTTTATCACATTGAGGAAGTTCTTCTGCATATCTATTTTTCTGAAGGTATTAGTCCTGAAAGGATTTAGAGTTTGGTCAAATTAATTTTCCTGTATCAATTGATATGATCATGTAATTTTTCTTTAACTTATTGATGTAGAAAATTACATTGAATTTTTTTATTTTTTTTTATTTTTTTAACGTTTATTTATTTTTGAGACAGAGACCGAGCATGAACAGGGGAGGGGCAGAGAGAGAGGGAGACACAGAATCTGAAACAGGCTCCAGGCTCTGAGCGGTCAGCACAGAGCCCGACGTGGGGCTCGAACTCACAGACCGTGAGATCATGACCTGAGCCGAAGTCGGATGCTTAACCGACCAAATCAATTACATTGATTTTTTTTTTTTAATGAGTTAGCTTTGCATACCTGGAATTTATAGTATGTAATTGTTCATAGTGTATAATTCGTTTTAAACATTGTTGGATTTGATTTGCCAATATTTTGAAAAATCTTTCATCTGTATAAGATATGGTCTTGCTTTAAGATCTGGTCTGTACTTTATTTTGAAAGTAAGGTAATGTTGGCCTCATAGAATAAGTTAGAAAGTGTTTCTTTTGTTTCCATTTTTTTTTCTTTTTTGGAAGACACTGTGCAGGATTGGAATAATTTCTTCCTTAGGTGTTTAGGAAAATTCACCAGTGAGGTCATCTGAGCCTTGAACTTTCTCTCTCAGGAGTATTAAACATTGACTCAATTAAAATATATATGTATATGCATATGTACTTTTTTATTGAGTAAATTTTGGTAGTATGTCTTTCAGGAAAGCAGTCTATTTCATCTATGAATATAATGCTGTAAATTTTCCTTTAGGTTCTGTTTTTACCATATTCCTTCAATTTTAGTAAGTTGGATTTTATTTGAATATCATTGAAGATTTTTTTTTTCTCATTACCAGTATTTTAAAATTACTCTTGATTTCCCTATGGATCTCTGGGTTATATACAAGTGTTTGTTGTTGTTGTTGTTTTTTTTTATCTCCAGATATTTGGGGATTTTCCAGTCATCTTTCTTTAATAATTTCTGCTTTAATCCCATTGTGGTCTGAGAACCTATTTTGTATGGTTGATATCATTTAATTTAGGATGTGATTTATAATACAGATTGTGGTCCAGCCTGGTGATTACTCCAGGTCAGTTTAAGAACATGATTAAAAAAAAAAGAAAGAACATGTATTTTGTTGTTGTTAGAAAAACTGTTTGATAAATGTCAATTAGATCATGTTGATTTATAGTCTTGTTCAATCAACTATATCCTTACTGACTTCCTGCCTGCTTGATATAACAATTACTGAAAGAGGTGTGTTGAAGTCCCAAGTATGATAATATGACAGGGAAAGATAGGATAAAATAGGCAGAGAAGGAAAGGTTAGGACCTGAGGTCTCTGGGTTAGAAAAACACTTAAAGCAATGCTGGGAGTATCTAACCAGGAGCAAGCTCCCTCAGGCATAAGGTTTTCCTTAAGAATGTAACAGATACCACCTATTCCCCTTCACATTTCCCTCAGGAATTTGACAAACAAAAGACCTGACCAAAAATAAGTAGACCATAAAACATATGACCCACAAGGAACCTATGGCCATATACCACCCCTCATACGATGGAAACAAGCCAATCAAAAAGGAATGAATGACTCAGCACTTAGGGTTACCTAGGATAGAACCTAAGAAAGAACAGAGGGGAAGTAAAAGGGCTGACTACAATCCTATAAAACAAAGTCTCTTGCCTATAGTTGCAGATATTCACTTTTGAATGCCCCGTCTCTGTAAAGAGAGCCTTCATACTATTCTTACTTTCTGATCTTATACTCTAATGTACTTTTGCCTGCTGCTAATTTTCTTCCGTGTCCACCTCTTCAATCTTCCAAGTGGTGAGACAGTGAACCCTGAGTATTGAAGTAGAGTCCTGCAACAGTAGATTTGTCTATTTCTCTTTCAGTTCTATTAGTTTTTGTTTCATGTGTTCAAAAGGTATTTGATAATGGAGTATTCTCAATTTCTCCCTCTTAACCTTTGTGACATTGGTCTGTCTACAGTCTATAATTTATCCACAGTCTATAATGAGCCAATACATCGTTACTATTATTATCTTAAAAGTTTTAGAACAATTAAAAGTAGAAAAAAATAAAATGCTTTGTTTTCACAGCCTGTTGTGCTAGGGATTAAAGAAAAGAGATGTAATAGAAGGTTAAGGACTTGAGGGGAGCATGTAAAAAATTCTTAGAATTTCAAGTATGAAATTTTCTCAATTATGAGATTCAAGATTTATTGAATGTTGTTCCTTGAAGTGATAGAAAATTGTTTATCAAAGGACAATAAATTTTCTTCAATTTATTTTTGGATAGATTGTTTTAATAGTTGCAAAGAATACTTTTATGGGAAATTGGGTAATGTCTAGTAAAGTGATCAATAGAGTATATATACATATCCTTTTGTATATATACACATATATGCATGTGTGTATTTAAGATATTACACTTAATATATATATATAAATGTTATATCTACACTAATTATATACATATTATATACACTATATAGTATATTATATATTGTATATATAATTATACAATATTATATTGTATATATAGTATATATAATTATACAATATAATTGTACATATATTGTATATAATGTATATACTATATATACAATTAAAAATTAAAATTTGTATCTATGTCTACACTAACTATATATATATATAATTAGTATATATAATTATACAATATAATTGTATATATATTGTATATACAATATATATACTATATATACATTATATACAATATATATACAATTATATAGTATAATTATATATACTAATTATATATATATATATATATATATATAGTTAGTGTAGACATAGATACAAATTTTAAAGGCTAAGATTCTTCCTTAGCATTCAATGCAGTAAGTACTATGAAGTGTCATTGTGTATAAGTAATTAGTTTTGTTATTTCAGTGAACAGGTTTTAAGATTTTACACTAATACTTTATTAGAATTTTTTTATTATAGAAACTTAAATGCAACATGTATAAAGAACAGGAAATTATCACTGCTGTGTCTATGGCAGTTACTGTCATTAATTCTTGATGAACATGTAATTAAGCAATGTCATCACTGTATTAATCAGAAATAAGTCTAGATGTTTCAACATTTGGAAAACACACACACACACACACACACACACACACAAATAGGAGCATAAAGTTCACTTCCTGGTGCTGACTTGCTGCCAGATATTTGGCAAGTGTCATCTTGCAGAGTTAAGACCTCAAGAGCACAAGACGTTAAAGAGCTTTTCTACTCAGCACACTGGAAAGCATAATTATTACCAAACCTTTGCTATTAAAACATCATCAAATTATGTTTATAGAATATAATTCACTGAGAACTTCATAGCTGTTTCCCAACAAAAAGCCTGATGGTATTAGTGCACAGGGAATGCAAGTATTGACTTCTTCAAACTAATAAAAAGCCGATGTAATAAATTATGGCTACAGAGTGAACAAAATAACCCTTACTGGCCATATGATGTTAATGTAGCCATAAAAGATTTCCTCCCAACTCAGCAGTAGATGCTGAACCACATCCATGAGGAAAATACAACACAGGGATTCCTTTATTGAATAAAATAGAACAAAAACAGAAATACATGAAAACTATTTTTCCCCATGTGTTTTTGGTTACTTAGAATTTGTACAAATGTTTTAATAAGTAAGTTTCTTGAAAAATACTAAAAATTGACTAATTGATAATATATTTTCTATGTCAATCACTGCACATGCCATTGACTTGTTTGATCACCACAGCAAACCTTTAAGGAGTGTATAAATAACCTTCTCCATATTTCTGAAGATGTGAAAACTGAGGCTTAGAGCAAATAAATCACTTGTCGAAAGTTCTAATGCTGCCAGTGAAAAATCCGGGTTTGCCTTATTATATTCTTGGTTTTGTTAATGTATTGTTGTTTTCCTGTTACTGTTATTGGACATTGTCTTAGAATATTTCATCATTGGACTTATTTGGCAATAAATCACTTACCCATTTTTTTCTTGGGAAAAATCCATTGTTGAAGTATAGTTGACATACATTGTCATATTAGTTTCAGGAGTATAGCATAGTGATTCTGCAATTGTATAGATTACTCAATGCTCACCACAATAAACATAAGATACCACCTGCCACCTACAACATTATTATAATATTATTGACTATATTCCCTATGCTATACTTTTAATCTCAGTGACTTAATTGTTTTATACCTGGAAATTTTTACCTCTTAATCCTCTTTCATATGGCATTCATCTCTCTCCATCTGATTATTTCACTCAGCATAATAGGCCCATACATGGAGTCACAAATGGCAAGATTTTTTTCTTTGTAATGGTTGAACAATATTCTGGTGTGTGTGTATATATACACACACACCACTTTATCCTTTAACTGTCAATGCATACTTGGATTGCTTCCATATCTTGGCGATTGTAAATAATCCTGCAGTAAACACAGGGGTGTATATATATCTTTTTGAATGAGCGTCTTTGTTTTCTTTGGATAAAAATAAATGGTAGTGGAATTCCTAGATCATGCGATACTTTTATTTTTAATTTTTTGGGAACGTCCATGCTGTTTTTTAGAGGGTCTGTACCAATTTACATCCCTACCAGTAGTGCACAAGGAATGCTCTTTCTCCACATTCTTACCAGTACTTGCTATTTCTTTTTGATACTAGACATTCTGACTGATGTCAGATGATACCTGATTTTGTGGTTTTGATTTGGATTCCCCTCATGATTAGTGATGATGAACATATTTTCATGTGTCTATTGGGCATCTATTCTTCTTTGGAAAAATGTCTATTCAATTCCTCTGCCCATTTTTTTAATTGGATTGTCTTTCTCTGATATTGAGTTGTATAAATCCTTTATATAGTTTTAATATTAACCTCTTAAAGATATATATCTTGTGAGTATCTTTTTGTTGAACAAAAAGGAGGTTGCCTTTTTGTTTGTTGATTGTTTCCTTCACTGCACGAAAGCTTTAATTTTGGTATAGTCCCAAAAATTTATTTTTGATTTTGTTTCCTTTGCTTGAGGAGACCTATTCACAAATATATTGCTAAGGCTGAGGTCTGAGAGATTACTGCCTGTTTGCTTTCAGGAGTTTTATGGCTTCAAGTCTTAGACTTAGGTTGTCATTCTATTTTGAGTTTATTTTTGTATATGGTATAAGAAAGTGGTCCAGTTTCGTTCTTTTGCATGTAGCTGTCCAATTTTCCCAGCACCATTTATTGAAAAGACTATTTTTACCCCATTGTATATACCTCGCCTCCTTTATCACAGGTTAATTGACCATATATGTGTGTATTTAGTTTGGGCTCTCTATTCTGTTTCACTGATCTATGTGTCTATGTTTGTGCCAGTTCTCTTACCTGTTTGAACTAAGTGACAGACACAAAGTTTGTAGAAAATTGATACATTTAGTCTACAAACTTCTTAGCTTTGTGTTCCATTTTCATCTACCACAGGTAGAAAAGGAATAAAATAAGCTACTAATTTAGGCTAAATCATGTTTGCCAAAAGATACCTGTTTGAAAACGTTGAGGGAATATGTACCTTGGTAGAAAATGAGCACATCTTCTGAGCATTTATAAACTGTTTGATCAAAGAAAGATACACTGGAATTTGCTAGACATGTAGCCTACTTACTGACTATAGACTTGTTTGAGATTGAGATATGTAGGGGAGAAAATCCCTGGGTTCAATTACAGTTAACAATTATACATCTTATTCATTGTCTCTCCAGTCTAAGATATAAAAGATGGGTATTGCCTAAGAGGTAGTTCCTTGTCAAAGTTGGAAGACTTTGTTCATGTAATTCTCTCTCATTATTGCCCATCTGGTTTTTCCAGGGTTTTATTTTCTTATTTTTAAGGGAGATATAATTGACATATAACAGTGTTTAAGATGTACAACATACTGATTTGACATACATTTATATCACGATATGATTGCCATCATAGTGTTAGCGAACATCTTTGTTGTGTGATATAATTACCATTTCTTCTAGCAGTGGGAACAAATAAGGCCTAGTCTCCTAGCAACTTTAATGTTTATAATAGTTTTGTTGTCTATAGTCACTGTACTGTGTATTAGCTCTCCAGGCCTTGTTCTCTAATAGTTATAAGTATGAAATGTTCAATTTTTAACCCAGTAAGAGATTCTGAAGTTTCAATCCAAAAAGAAATAAAACTTTGTCTAATTATTGCTAAAATTATCTTTAATATACAAGAAAATCTGTATAACGGTGTCATTAACTGTTCAAAATCTGTATTGATAATTATGAAGAAAAGAATTAGATCAGAATTAAGTAAATGTTTGTTTACTACTGTTTAATGTGTGTGTAATTTCTATAGTCTCAGTAATAAAACATTACAAAACATAAGGGCAAATAATTTTAGAGATTTAGACCTTATTTAATAAATTATTCAATTATTATGTATATTATGAAAATATTTTATGTATCAGTTGAGAAGTAATATTTAATATATACCTTTTTTACATTTAAAAAAGTTTAATTCCAGTGTAGCTAACATACAGTGTTGTTAGTCTCAGGTGTGCAATATAGTGATTCAGCAATTCCATAGATCACTCAGTGCTCATCAAGATAAGTGTACTCTTAATCCCCTTTACTTATTTCACCCATCCTCTGACAACTGTCTATTTGTTCTGTTGGAATAATAGTGTACTTTTTGGTTTGTCTCTTTCCCCCCCTTACTTATTTCGTTTCTTAAATTCCACATATGAGTAAAATCATACAGTTTGTTGTCTTTGACATTTAGCTTAGCATTAGACTCTCTAGATCCATTTATGTTGTTGCAGATAGCAAGAATTCATTGTTTTTTATGAGTGAATAATCTTCTTTATCTGTTCATTTATCAGTGGACACTGAGGCTGCTTCCATAATTTGGTTCTTATAAACAACACTGCAATAAAACATTAGGGTGCATATATTCCTTTGAATTAGTGTTTTTGTGTTCTTTGAGTAAATACCCAGTAGTGGGATTCCTCCATAAATGGTAGTTTTATTTCTAATTTTTTGAGGAATCCCCAAACCATCTTCCACAGTGGCTGCACTAGTCTGCATTTTATGATTAGTAATATTAAGCCATTCAATGCATTTTAGGTAAATATCCATTCAACCTCCAAAATTTCCTTTGAAGTTTTTTTTTATTTTATTTTTTTAACGTTTTATTTATTTTTGAGACAGGGAGAGACAGAGCATGAACGGGGGAGGGTCAGAGAGAGAGGGTGACACAGAATCTGAAACAGGCTCCAGGTTCTGAGCAGTAAGCACAGAGCCCGATGCGGGGCTTGAACTCATGAACTGTGATATGGTGACCTGAGCCGAAGTCGGATGCTTAACCGACTGAGCCACCCAGGCGCCCCTCCTTTGAAGTTTTATCATTTAGATGTTACTTCTATATAGCGTGCAGTCTACAATTACTGTGCAAGCAAAGTTATGGAGAGAAAACATGTAAGAATATCAATAAACTAGTGTTGGTATAACCTCTCACATTTTGCTTGATTCAAAGAACAAACAGGAAATTGTTATTGATCTCTCACCTTGAATAGCTACAAGCAATATTTAATCCTGATTTAATTAATTATATAGAAATAATACTTTATAACAATTTTTTGTTGTTAACCCCAAGATTATAATATACTATAATGAAAAATAATTGTTTCAGTAGTGAATGTGTGCCCTTCCTTTAAGCTATCAACTGAAATTAAAACAAAGTAATGTAATTGAGAAATTGAAATTTCCCTGTTGATACACCAAAGCCAAATTTTCAGAACACTGACCTTTGTTTTAAAGTATTAAATCTTGAATAGCAATTATAATTCTTAATGAAATTTAGATGATGGATTTTACTTTTATTTCTGGGTGTTACTTGTTAGCAAATGGAAAAATAGAAAAGCCTTGAAATACATGAAATATTTAAAAAAGCATATTTCCCAAATTATTCCAAATGAAACCTCAAAATTGGTAATCTGGAATATTATATACATATTTTTCTTTTCAAAATGATATTGGGGCCTCTATCTGTATGGGCCGAGTCTTTCGCTAAATATTGTCATGACATAAGTATAGCATATACCATGTAAGCTTACAGAATTATTACAATTTCTATTGATATTAATGTTTACAAAAATATTTTCAAACATAATTTGAAAACTATATAAATCAATAAGCTATGTGATACTTTAAAAGCTGTTGAGATTTAGATTGTCAGTTATAAAACAAAACAGGAAGGAAATACTACCTTGGGGATCTAGTTAGGCAATTTGAATGAAGAGTTAAAGGTACAATGAAGCTGAAATAGATAACCTAGATTGTCAGCACTGAAATTCTCCCATATTATGATATTGTCAGAGGAATGCAAGTTGAAGCAAATGAAGACATAAAAATTACACTGCAGTATCTGGGATTGTAGAGACAATATACAAATCATAAGAAAAAATGTGTTATTGAAAGCACATTGTTTTGGGAAGGGAGAAAGGTGGTGTAGGAGGTTGCTGGGCTCACCTCATCCTGCTGATGGCTTAGATTCTACCCACATCTGCTTAGAAACCCAGAAAACTGTCAGAAGACTAGCAGAACAGACTCTCCAGAGCCAAGTGTAGACAACAGGCCCCCAGAAGAGGGTAGGAAGGGTAGAGAGGCAGTGCGTGCTACACAGACTGGCAGGAAGGAGCCAGGGGGGTGGAGGAGCAGCTGGCCAGGCAAGGCAGAGCCTCCGAAGCCTTGCTTGCAAAAGCAGAGGGGCCAGATTCCGTGAGTTCTGACAGCAAGCAGGACTTAACATATGGAATGTTATAAGTCAACAGCTCTTCTTGGAGAGTGGGAGGGAGAAGGGACCACGGGAGGGAGAGGTGTTGAGCCCCGGAAGACAGAACTCAGCTTAGTGAGGAACAAAGGTGCTGACAAGCACCATCTCCCTCTCCCATCCCCAGCCAAAAACCCAAAGGGAACCAGTTCTTGTCACCGAATTTGCTTGCACCCCACAAACACCCAAAGCTGTGCTTCTGTAGATCCATCCCTCTGACGGGTGTGCCTCCCTCCAGGTGCTGCAGGCCCCTCCTGCAAGGGACCATCAAAGGCAAAGTAAGCTAAGCCTGCCCCTCCTGCCCCTGTGCACCTTGCAGATCCACCCTCTCAAATACTCTAATACTCTATTGGCCAGATCCAATCAAAGCAGCACCACAAGCCTGGCAGTGTGCAAGAAGCCCTGACAGGGGCCACACCACTCCACAGTGAGTCCTGCCCCTGGGAGAGGGAAAGATAAGGTACACACCAGTCTGACTGTGGCCCCAGAGGTGGGCTGGGGGAAGACATCAGGTCTGACCGCGGCCCTGTCCACCAACACAAGTTTCTCCAAAGAGCACAGGGGAAGTGCCCTGCAGTTCCGTGCCACCCCAGGGACTATCCAAAATGATGAAACCGAAGAATTCTCCTCAAAAAAAACTCCAGGAAGTAGTGACAGCTAACGAATTGATCAAAACCAATTTAAGCAAAATAATGGAACAAGAATTTAGAATAATACTCATAAAACTAATCGCTGGGCTTGTAAAAAGCATAGAGGACAGCAGAGAATTTATTGCTACAGAGATCAAGGGACTAAGAAATAGTCATGAGGAGCTAAAAAAATGCTATAAATGGGGTGAAAATAAAATGGAGACAGCCATAGCACGGATTGAAGAGGTGGAGGAGAGAATAGGTGAATTAGAAGATAAAATTATGGAAAAAGAGGAAGCTGAGAAAAAGAGAAAAAAATCCAGGAGTATGAGGGGGGGAATTAGAGAACTAAGTGATGCAATCAAACGCAACAATGTCCATATTCTAGGAATTCCAGAAGAAGAAGAAGGAAGGAGGAGGAAGGAGAAGGAAGGAGAAGGAAGGAGGGAGGAAGGAGGAAGGAGGAAGGAGGAAGGAGGAAGGAGGAAGGAGGAAGGAGGAAGGAGGAAGGAGGAAGGAGGAAGGAGGAAGGAGGAAGGAGGAAGGAGGAAGGAGGAAGAAGGAAGAAGGAAGAAGGAAGAAGGAAGAAGGAAGAAGAAGAAGGAAGAAGAAGAAGAAGGAAGAAGAAGAAGAAGGAAGAAGAAGAAGGAAGAAGAGGAGGAGGAGACAGAAAAGGGCTGAAAGTGTACTTGAACATATCATAGCTGAGAACTTCCCTGATCTGGGAAGGAAACAAGCATTGAAATCCAAGAGGCGCAGAGAGCTCCCTTCAGCGTAACTTGAATCCATCCTCTGCAGGACATATCATAGTGAAACTGGCATAATACAAGGATAAAAAGGGAATTCTGAAAGCAGCTAGGGATAAACAGGCCCTAACATACCAAGGTAGACTCATAAGGGTAGTAGCAGACCTATCTACTAAAACTTGGCAGACCATAAAGGAATCGCAGGAAATTTTCAATGTTATGAACAGAAAAAACATGCAGCCGAGAATCCTCTATCCAGCAAGTCTGTCATTCAGAATAGAAGGAGAGATAAAGGTCTTCCCAAACAAACAAAAACGGAAGGAATTCATCACCACTAAACAAGCCCTACAAGAGATCCTAAGGGGGATCCTGTGAGACAAAGTACCAGAGAAATCGCTACAAGCATGAAATCTACAGACATCACAATGACTCTAAACCCATATCTTTCTATAATAACACTGAATGTAAATGGACTAAATGTTCCAACCTAAAAACATAGGGTATCAGAATGGATAAAAAAAAAAAAAAAGACCCATCTATTTGCTGTCTACAAGAGACTCATTTTAGACCTGAGGACACCTTCAGATTGAAAGTGAGGGGGTAGGGAGCTATCTATCATGCTACGGGAAGTCAAAAGAGAGCTGGAGTTGCCATAGTTACATCAGACAAACTAGACTTTAAAGGCTGTAACAAGAGATGAAGAAGGGCATTATATAATAATTACAGGGTCTATCCATCAGGAAGAGCTAACAATTATAAATGTCTATGCACCGAATATGGGCACCCCCAACTACATAAAAAAATTAATCACAAACATAAGCATCCTTACTGATAAGAATGTGGTAATTGCAGGGGACTTAAATACCTCACTTACAATGGATAGCTCATCTAGACACAAAATCAATAAAGAGACAAGGGCCCTGAAGGATATATTGGATCAGATGGACTTGACAGATATATTTAGAACTCTGCATCCCAGAGCAACAGAATATACTTTTTTTCTCAAGTGCACATGGGAAATTCTCCAAGATAGATCACATACTGGGTAATAAAACAGCGCTTTGTAAGTATAAAAGAATTGAGATCATACCATGCACACTTTCAGACCACAATCCTATGAAACTTGATATCAACCACAGGAAAAAGTCTGGAAAACCTCCAAAAGTGTGGAGGTTAAAGAATACCTACTAAAGAATGAATCGGTCAACCAGACAATTAGAGAAGAATTTTAAAAACATATGGAAACAAATGAAAATGAAAATACAACAATCCAAATGCTTTGGGACGCAGCAAAGGCATTCCTGAGAGGAAAATACATTGCAATCCAGGCCTATCTCAAGAAACAAGAAAAATCCCAAATAGAAAATCTAACAGCTCACCAAAAAGGAACTAGAAGGAGAACAGCAAAGACACCCCAAACCCAGCAGAAGAAGAGAAATAATAAAGATCAGAGCAGAAATAAACAATACAGAATCTAAACAAAGAAACAAACAAAAAACAGTTAAGCAGATCAGCGAAACCAAGAGTTGGCTTTTTGAAAACAAAAACAAAACTGATAAACTTCTAGCCAGGCTTCTCAGAAAGAAAAGGGAGAGGACCCAACTAGATAAAATCGTGAATGAAAATGGAATTATTACAACTAATCCCTCAGAAATACAAGCAATTATCAGGGAATACTATGAAAAATTATATGGCAACTGGACAGCCTGGAACAAATGGACAAATTCCTAAGCACCCACACACTTCCAAAACTCAAATAGGAAGATGCAGAGAATTTGAACAGACCCATAACTAGTGAAAAATTGAATCAGTTATCAAAAATTTCCCAACAAATAAGAGTCCAGGACCACATAGCTTCCCAAAGAATTCTACCAGACATTTAAAGAAGAAATAATACCTATCCTTCTCAAGCTGTTCCAAAAAAATAGAAAGGAAAGGAAAACTTCCAGATTCATTCTATGAAGCCAGCATTACTTTGATTCCCAAACCAGACAGAGACCCAGAAAAAAGAGAGAGTTACAGGCCAATATTCCTCATGAACATAGATGCAAAAATTCCCAACAAGTTATTAAGAAATTGAATTCAACAGCATATAAAAAGAATAATTCACCATGATCAAGTGGGATGCATTCCTGGGATGCAGGGCTGGTTCAACACTCACAAATCAATAAATGTGATACATCACTTTAAGAAAGGAAAAGATAAGAACCATATGATCCTGTCAATCAATGCAGAAAACGCATTTGACAAAATTCAGTATCCTTTCTTAATAAAAACCCTTGAGAAAGTCGGGATAGAGGGAACATACTTAAACATCATAAAAGCCATTTATGAAAAACCCACGGCTAATATCATCCTCAATGGGGAAAAACTGAGAGCTTTCCCCCTTAGATTAGGAACACGACAGTGATGTCCACTCTCACCATTGTTGTTTAACATAGTGTTGGAAGTTCTAGCATCAGCAATCAGACAACAAAAGGAAATTAAAAGCATCAAAATGGCAAAGATGAAGACAAGCTTTCACTCTTTGCAGATGACATGATATTACACATGGAAAACCCGATAGACTCCACCAAAAGTGTGCTAGAACTGATACATGAATTCAGAAAAGTGACAGGATAAAAAATTAATGTGCAGAAATCAGTTGCATTCTTATACACTAATAATAAAGCAACAGAAAGACAAGGAAAGTGATCCCATTCACAATTGCACCAAGAATCATAAAATACCTAGGAATAAACCTAACCAAAGATGTAAAAGATCTGTATGCTGAAAACTATAGAAAACTTATGAAGGAAATTGAAGAAGATACAAAAAAATGGAAAAACATTTGGTGTTCATGGATCAGAAGAATAAATATTGTTAAAATGACAATACTACTGAAAGCTATCCACATATTCGATGCAATCCCAGTGAAAATTGCACCAACATTCTTCTTGAAGCTAGAACAAGCAATCCTAAAATTTGTATGGAACCACCAAAGACCCCGAATAGCCAAAGTAATATTGAAGAAGACCAAAGCAGGAGGCATCACAATCCCAGACTTTAGCCTCTACTACAAAGCTGTCATCATCAAGACAACATGGTATTGGCACAAAAACAGGCACATAGACCAATGGAATAGAATAGAGACTCCAGAATTGGACCCTCAAAAGTATAGCCAACTCATCTTTGACAAAGCAGGAAAGAATATCCAATGGAAAAAAGACAGTCTCTTTAGCAAATGGTGCTGGGAGACCTGGACAGCAACATGCAGAAGAATGAAACTAGACCACTTTCTTACACCATTCACAAAAATAAACTCCAAATGGATGAAGGACGTGAACGTGAGACAGGAAACTATTAAAACCCTTGAGGAGAAAGCAGTAAAAGACCTCTCTGACCTCAGCCGCAGCAATTTCTTACTTGACACATCCCCAAAGGCGAGGGAATTAAAAGCAAAAATGAACTCTTGGGACCTCATGAAGAAAGAAAGCTTCTGCACTGCGAAGGAAACAATCAACAAAACTAAAAGGCAACTAACAGAATGGGAAAAGATATTTCCAAATGACATATCAAAGGGCTAGTATCCAAAATCTATAAAGAACTCACCAAACTCCACACCCAAAAAACAAATAATTCAGTGAAGACATGGGCAGAAGACATGAATAGACACTTCTCTAAAGAAGACATCCGGATGGCAACAGGCACATGAAAAGATGCTCAACGTCGCTCCTCATCAAGGAAATACAAATGAAAATCACACTGAGCTATCACCTCACGCCAGTCAGAGTGGCTAAAATGAACAAATCAGGAGACTATAGATGTTGGTGAGGATGTGGAGAAACGCGAAACCTCTTGCACTGTTGGTGGGAATGCAAACTGGTGCAGCCACCCTGGAAAACAGTGTGGTTGTTCCTCAAAAAATTAAAAATAGATCTACCCTATGACCCAGCAATAGCACTGCTAGGCATTTACCCAAGGGATACAGGACTGCTGATGCATAGGGGCACTTGTACCCCAATGTTTATAACAGCACTTTCAACATTATCCAAATCATGGAAAGAGCATAAATGTACATCAACTGATGAATGGATAAACAAGTTGTGGTTTATTTATACAATGGAGTGCTACTTGGCAGTGAGAAAGAATGAAATATGGTCTTTTGTAGCAAAGTAGATGGAATTGGCAAGTGTTATGCTCAGTGAAATAAGTCATACAGAGAAAGACAGATGCCATGTTTTCACTCTTAGGTGGATCCTGAGAAACTTAGCAGAAGACAATGGGGGAGGGGAAGAAAAAAAATGTTAGAGAGGGACGGAGCCAAAGCATAAGAGACTCTTAAAAACTGAGAGTAAACTGAGGGTTGATGGGGGGGTGGGAGGGAAGGGAGGGTGGATAATGGGCATTGAGGAGAACACCTGTTGGGATGAGCACTGGGTGTTGTATGGAAACCAATTTGACAATACATTTCATATTAGAAAAAAAGAAAGCACATTGTTTTGGAAATCTAAAAAACAATGTATTTATTACTAGCTATGCCACCTTATAGTTTTGGATGTCATTTCCTCACTTATATACACATGGATTAGAATTTATTATCTCAGAAGCACCATTAAGAGGTAAAAGCACCATTAAGAAATGAAAGGTAAAATATCTACCTTGGGACGGGATTTGTAGGTGTGTACATGTGTTCACATATACTTAAGTGAAATTTTTCAAGTTTTAATACATATACAGACACTTTTTAAACATGGCTTCCTTTAGATCTTAATACATTTAAAATAGATTCTTTAAAGTCTTGAAAAGTATAACATCTGGGCCTCCTTGGGGACAGTTCAATTGGTTACTTTCTTTCCTGTATATAGACAATATATTCTGTTTCTTTGCCTGACTCATAATTTTTTTGTTAAGAGCTCGGCATCTCTAATATCATTATGTGACCATGCTGGAAATAAGATTCTTCCCCAGGATTTGTTGTTGCTGTTTGTCTTATGTCATTTCTGAACTAACTTTACAATGTATGTTCTTTGTATGTGTAGCCACTGAGGTCTCTGCTCCATTAGCTAAATGGTCAGCTATTCACTGTATAGAGATTTTCTTACAAGCCTGGAACCAAAAAAATTTCCCAGTCTTGGCAAGGTTTCTATGGATGTGTTGGGGATACACTTTTCAGACTCAGGCAAGTAGTTTACAACTCTGCCTTCCTCTTCGAATCCTGCCTGAGGACGGCCTCAAAGTTAGCCAGAGGTCTTAGTTTAGCATTATCTTATATCCTTCCTGAGCATGTCCCAAACCCTGGGCATGCATTCAGCCTTCTAGATTCCCAAGGATATGATGTCTTAGAACTCTTATTCTCCCACACCATCTCATTCCCTCAGGTCTCCTAAGCTTTTTGGTTAATTTATTGTTTGCCCAAATTTCTATCCATTACCTCAGTAACTGAAACATCTACCCGCAGTTGTTTTTGACAAATGCCTCCCAGATAATGGTTTTTGTGCAGGTTGAGTTCTGAATCAGGGAAGATAAAGATAAGTTTTTTGACTGAATTTTCCTAGGAGTCACCAGACAGATTGAAATAAGGATATTTATCTGGAAAGAAGATTAATTGTTTCTTCCATTACTGGTAGAAGTGTTTTATTACTTTCACCTGTACCACTGGGCTGGGAAGTGGGGGAAGGGACTAGTGTACCTTATAATGGCAACAAGACTTAGAATTCTTACAGATTTCCAGCCATTTTCCCTGAACAAGAATTTCCATAATTGCTGCAAGCTTTTGGTTATTTTCCAGAGTTCCAAAACATTGGACTCTGAGAAGTTTTATAATTTTGGTTATTGCTTCTATAGAGGGACATAAATTTGCATTTCCTTATTCTGCCATAATCACTGACATCCCCTATTTTGATTTTTTCTTCTATTTGCTCATTTTTAAATATATCTCAAAGTTTGCCCCAGAGAAGTTGTATGCAATGTTCTTTGTCCTCATTGAATTTTTAATCACTTGATTAAAGCTTTTCTCGAATAACTTGTTTATTTGAGAATGTTATTTTAACTTAAAAATTTTTAAGTTTGTTTATTTTTTGAGAGAGACAGACAGTGTGAGTATTGGAGGGGCAGAGAGAGAGAGAGAGAAAGTATCCTCAGCACGCTCTCTACTGTGAGCACAGAGCCCCATGTGGGCTCAGTCTCACAACAATGAGATCATGACCTGAGCTGAAATCAAGAGTAGATACCCAACCAACTGAGCTATCCAAGTGCCATGATTTTAACTTATTTCTTAATAACTTTTCATGTGCATCTTTCCTAACTCAGTTTCTAATGCCTAGCAATTTTCCATTTGATGCAGAAGTATTGAACGATGTGTGATAGTAACACTCTCATAATTTCATAGTAGAGTTTTAACATGCAGATTTTTTTCAGAATTTCTATAAAATCCATCCCATTTCTTTTAAATTCACCAGTGAACCTGTATTCTACTTAGTATGGAGTTAACACAACTTCACCAAGGTGCACTATATTTCTACCTATAATCATTGACCCAATCATTATTTAATGCTTTTTTTTTTTTAATTTGCCACGTGTTAAATAATGAAATAAAAGAGGCAGGGGTATGTTACTGACAGAGGAAAAATTCTCTGTTAACCCAAAAAGTAATACAGAAGAATATCAACTAATTTGATTTTTTTATCTCTCATTTTGTTGTTTTTTTCCTTTTCTCTTTTTGTAACCTCTATTTCATTAAGAACAGGATTGTGCCCTCAGTTATAATATTCCATCCAGTTCTATGTTTTTGTGAATTTTGCATGAATTTCATAAAGATCTTTTAACTAGTTTCAGACATAATATATTGTGTTTTCTATGAATGTTTAGATATTTTAGGAAGGCGTTAAAGAGCCTGTTAACCATATGAAATTTCCTACCAAGTTTTAAGATGGAAAGTAGCTTGGCAAATCTGTAATCAATACAGAACTTGAAATAGGGAAAAAGCACCAAGAAAACAACTTGGTAGGAAATTATGGTAGCTTGTTTGAAAGAAGATGGTAAGGATGATATCCTTTAGAGACCAGGATCCTAGAACACACGTGAGACAAAATTTAGGGATGTACTGACTTACATGGTTATTTGCTGATTAATTGTAAGTCAAAAGATGGATGAGCCAAGACTAGTATCACAATTTATATTTTGATTTTTAGAAATAGCATTTTATTAGTCAAGGGAGGAAACAAGAAATGAGCAACATGTTTGAATGGTACAGGAGGAAAATGGTGACTTTCTTTTGGAACATAAGCCAGCAGAAATAGCCCATATTTAGAGACAGATGTGTGGTAGTTGAGGTAATGGTGGAGGGATATAGTTTACTGACAGAGGAGGGGAAAGTGCTTCCTAATGTAGGTCACACTTTTAACATACCTAACATCTAATTACCAATCTCCCTCATATATGTCGCCCTAATTTTTTTCTCTTTGTTAAATTGTAACTCCATTCTCCTAGTTAATGTGGCCACATATATGAACTTATCCATGACTTTTTTTCTTTTCTCTCATATTCCAGAACCAATCTGTTAGGAAATCGTGTCAGTGTAACTTTACTATCCTGCTCCCGTCATTCTGTCCCTTGGCACCATTATTCTCACTGGGATTATTATAACAACATTTTAACTAATTTTCCTAATAGTGTATTTACCCTCTTTCAGACTAGACTTTTCTCAACATAGTACCTCGACCATAACACCTTACTACTCTGTACATAATCCAACAACTCACATCTCATTGTATAAAACATTACCTACAAGACACCTTAGGAAGCATTGGCAGGCATCAGGCTATGTTGCTAATCTTATTTACCTCTATCACCTTCACTCACACTGGCCCACCCACACTGTTGTCCTTGCTGCTGCTTTAATAAACAAATTTTTTTTAATTTTTAATGTTTATTTAGTTTTTTTTTAATTTTTTTTCAACGTTTTTTATTTATTTTTGGGACAGAGAGAGACAGAGCATGAACGGGGGAGCGGCAGAGAGAGAGGGAGACACAGAATCGGAAACAGGCTCCAGGCTCCGAGCCATCAGCCCAGAGCCTGACGCGGGGCTCAAACTCACGAACTATGAGATCGTGACCTGGCTGAAGTCGGACGCTTAACCGACTGCGCCACCCAGGCGCCCCAAGTTTTGAGAGAGAGAGACAGAGACAGAGACAGACCATGAACTGGGGAGGGGCAGAGAGACGGAGGGGGGGACACAGAATCTGAAGTGGGCTCTAGGCTCTGAGCATGTCAGCATAGAGCCCAACACGGGGCTCAAACCCACAAACCATGAGATCATGATCTGAGCTGAAGTGGGCCGCCCAACCAACTGAGCCACCCGGATGCCCCATTACTGCATTAATATATAGCTGTGTTCTGCATTTTTGTTCTCTGCATTCGAAAATGTCTTCCCCTAGATTTCTACATTGCTCAGTCCCTTTCATCTTTCAAGTTTTTAGCCAAATGTCATATATTCACATTTAAGTTTGCATTTTCTTACATATATTCATAATCTCTAACTTTCTTCTCTCTCTTATTCAATGGTACTTCTCAGCATCTTGACTCTATCAGTTTTGGACTTATGGAGGCCATAAGTCCAAAATCAAGGTGTTGGCTGAATTGCTTCCCTCAGGAGTCTCTAAGGGAGAATCCGTTCCTTACTCCTATCTTCTGATGGCTGCTAATGATCTTTTGGAATTCCTTAGCTTGGGACTCCATAACTTCAATCTCTGCTTCTGTATTCACATGGCCTTTCTTCAGTATTTCTTTGTCTTTTCCTTTTCTTATAAAGACAACTGTCATTACTATCATTGCATTAGCACCTCTGCCCCCAATCCATCATGACCTTATCTCATGATTTTTAAGTTAATTAAATATGCAAAGACTATTTTTCCAAATAATGTACATTTATTGGTAACAGGGATTAGGATTTGGACATAACTTTTGAAGGGCTATAAATCAACCTATTATGTTAAATTAGTGTAAGTTAATTATTATGTATTTATTCTCAGCCTCCCCCCAATTGGAATGTCAAGTCCATGACAAAGATTAAATATGTTATTTATATTTGCCTTGACCAATTTCTGGCACACAGTGGGAGCTTAATAAATATATGTTCAATAAATGAGAAGATAAAATATGGACAAGAACTAGAAGTTACCAATATCATTGGAACCAAAATTTAAAAAAATTAAAAAAGGAAAGGAGAATTTGGAAAAGAAGTCAAACTTATGTGAAAATATGCAAAAAAAAAAAAAAAAAGAGTAGGGCCCCTGAAGTCAAGAGTGTGTTTGCATAATTAGGGGGTGGTTGCTAATGTCAAATGTCAAGTTGAAAGAAGCATGGAAAGAGCCCTCCCAGTGATTTGAATATTTGAGTTGTGTGGTACTTATAAAGATTTTCATAGCACTTGGAAATATGTCCAAATCTAAGAAAGATTTGTACTCTAGAATCTTAGTGGCTATATTATAGCTCATTAAAAATGACAAGATGATAAACATCAAGAAGGAAATCTCTGTCACTGATTCAAACTCTTTGACTTTGCTTTTTGGCCCTATGCTTCTGAAATCTCTTACCTCTTGCACGTGTTGAATTTCCAGTCTACTACACTGTATATGTTTTGATGTTTGATGAATAATGGGACTTATCAATATGTGTATTGTTTCCAGACTATTCCTTTAAACTGGACTCAAGTTTTCACCCTTACTAGTTATATTCTACTAATTCTAGCTCATTCATCCTGTTGTGATCATTTATATAACATTTTTTTCCATTGACATTATCCAAGCAGCAGAATTTAAAATAATTCAAAAACTTAAATTCAGCCAATTCTTAATAGAAGCATAAGTTATTTATAGTATGTAAATAATAGCACTTCAAAATGAAAAGTAAATATAGATGTATGTTTTTCATTAAATAATTACAAGGGCTATTTAAATATTGAGCAATAGTGCAACATGACCATAGGTATCATTTGCCATTATATGTTTGCTTTTCTAGTGAAGAGAAGCACTGCAAAATAATATAAGCAGTTCAGCTTTGACTGCAATGGAGATGAGTTTATTATGTGCAAATATTTCAAGTATGTTACCTTAAAAGTTTTTCTAGGGATTATTTTAATTTAACCTTAAATATACCCATTATACGTAGTTTGCATAACTCACATTTTACCTAGTATAACTTAACAAATGTAAAATTATCTGAAATTTGAAAATAGTTTTACCCAATAATAAGTAGAGATTATATATTTAGAAAAGCAAATTAAAAAAAAAAAGCAGGGTGCACCTAGGTGGGTCAGCTGGTTAACCATCCTACTTCAGCTCACGTCATCATCTCACATTTCCGGGTTCGAGCCCTGCATCGGTCTCTGTGCTGACAGCTCAGAGCCTGGAGCTGGCTTTGGATTCTGTGACTCCCTCTGGCTCTGCCCCTCCCCAACTTGCTCTCTGTCTCTGTCTCTCTCTCAAAAATAAATAAACATTTTTAAAAAAAGAAAAGAAAAGAAAATTGCTTTATTTATCATTATAATGATTTGGTCCTAAAAGCAATCAGTCTAGAAATCTATGATTTTTCTTTCTTTTCATCCTCAATTCAGATTCTATAACTCTTCAGGAAATATTCCAATCTTTGTATTAAAATGTAGGTAGAAGTTGTTTTGTACTATCCTATTGGTCTAGAGAACTCCTAATCAGATACTGAAGGACAAAGTCACTATAAAAGAGAAAAGCAATTAAAATAATATGAGAGTTGAAAAATTGCTTCAGTCGCTTGTTGATTTAAGTCAATGTAATTTTACTGTAGGATTTGGAATTTGATTAGAGGGGACATAATTCTTATTTAATTATGAATGCCTTGGCAGAAAAGAGAAAGGAACTCAAAAACTCAGGGCAGTAAAAGGGTGAACTTCCAAACTCAGTCAAAGCAGAGAGAGAAGTGTATTATTGAAAAAAAGTGAACTGTAACAAAATGTTCTTCAAGCAGACAGGAAGAGACAGGAGGAAGTTAGGAAACTTACCATGGACACAAACAAACCTCAAATAAATTAATATAAAATTTAAAACTAATAATAATTATTATAAATTAGTAATTACTAATTTATAATTTATAGAACCATCCAAAAATGACTTAAAATAGAAAAAGTAATGCACAAATGATCAGAATACAATATACTAGTTTTTTTTTTTTTCATTCTATAACTTCATTGGTCTGGGATAAAACTAATACCAACAGTACTATCATAAGATACAGTTTTGATATTTGTACAAATATTTTTCTGGGTATCTTTCTGAATATCAATATTGCAAATCTATTATCTCTTATTTATTTACACTCAGTTTGTTCCAGAAATGACTGGAGAGGGAGTTAATACCATTTATATATTATAATTCTCTTTAAACAAAGTGTTACTATATTCCATTAACTTTCTGGTAGATCAGCATATCATTATAGAAATAAGCTGCCAATATTAAATCCATGAATACCAAGATTCTATTGTGTTTGGTTCAAAATGTGATCTTTTTGGTTCAAAATGTGATCTTAGTGCCTAACTTACATACAGATTTCTGGCTTATAGTTCATCTACCCTTAAAGCTGACAATTCATAAGTATGAGAAAAAGCTAAAAACCATGAGGTCACCAATAATTAAATAAATTTGGATAAGATAAAACCAGGGTAGTTTAGGAAAGCTGTAATTCATTCAACGAAAGAACACTAATTCAGCAGCTACTTTATGTGCAGTCAGACACTAAAGGATACAATTAAACAAGGTCTAGGGAAAGATTCGATAATGTGAGTAGAGAAATTAAAAACAATGAGGAAAAAGTACTATGATAAAGAAATATAGTCTTAAGGAAACCCATTGAAAAACCTCCTTACCTGGATTTAAGTTAGGTGGTGGTCAATAAGAACGTCCATGAGAATTTTTTTTTTAATTTTTTTTGTTTATTTATTTTTGGGACAGAGAGAGACAGAGCATGAACGGGGGAGGGGCAGAGAGAGAGGGAGACACAGAATCGGAAACAGGCTCCAGGCTCCGAGCCATCAGCCCAGAGCCTGACGCGGGGCTCGAACTCATGGACCGCGAGATCGTGACCTGGCTGAAGTCGGATGCTTAACCGACTGCACCACCCAGGCGCCCCCATGAGAAATTTTATATAAATGAGACCTGAAGAGTCCAGTCATGGAAATGAGTAGGAGAATCATCTCTGTACAGACAAAGAAAACATTATATGGAGAAATCTGGATGCTAGAAAAGCATGTAGATTAAGTAAATGAAAACATTTAGTATGTGACAGTATGCTCACTTGGAGCTACATGAGAAAGGAAATAGAAGTCATCTGGAGCCCCCTGTTAACGAGGTTGGATCATCTGAGGGCAAAGATAGGTGAAGCAGTAAAGTAACTTGATCAGATTTTAGATTCAGTAAGATTATTCTGGTACCAAATTTATATGGTAGTCAATAAGTTTAATTTTTGTTTCCTCCAAAAATTAGAAGGTCAAAGATAAAATATGCCCCCAAATGATTTGATACATAGAGCAGAAACACTGAAGTGGAGGTCTGAAGATAAAGAGTAAGGCCAAATTCTGCTATTGACTAATTGTGTGGGTTTAACTAAGTTATCTTTTATTTTATTATTTTTGAGAGAGAGAGAGAGCGCGCATGTGAGCATGAGTGGGGGAAGAGCAGAAAGAGAGGGAGAGAGAGAATGTTAAGCGGGCTCCACACCCAGGATGAGATCTCACAATCATGAGATCATGACCTGAGCTGAAATCAAAACCTGGATGCTTAACCAACTGAGCCACTCAGGTGTCCCATTAACCAAGTTGTTTATTATCTTTTTAAATGTAATTCCACAAACTAAAAATATAAAAATTTTAATAACCTCATTCACAAAGTGGTTTTAAATAACAAGACCTTGAATGTGTTTTGAAAATAATTAACAAAGGGGCGCCTGGGTGGCGCAGTCGGTTAAGCGTCCGACTTCAGCCAGGTCATGATCTCGCGGTCTGGGAGTTTGAGCCCCGTGTCGGGCTCTGTGCTGATGATAGCTCAGAGCCCCGGAGCCTGTTTCTGATTCTGTGTCTCCCTCTCTCTGCCCCTCCCCCGTTCATGCTCTGTCTCTCTCTGTCCCAAAAATAAATAAACGTTGAAAAAAAATTAAAAAAAAAAAAGAAAATAATTAACAAAATACTATTTTTAGGAATATTTTTATGAATAAAATATCTAAAATGCCTTTCAAAAATGATAAGAGTAGTCTGTTAAAACTGAAAAGCTATAAATCTAAGAAAAAGGAAAATATTTTTACACTTATGAATAAAAGTTCTTTGAAATAAAGGTATATGAATAAAAGTCCTTTGAAATAAATATATATAAATGAAGAGAATTTGTAAATCATAATACACAGGTTAGAACCCACCTATTATGTAAACTGTAACTATCGGCAGTTTTCACTTATTGATAATTTTGTATAACTTATTGAAACTAGCGGGCCCCCAATTATAGTTTTGCAGCTATTACACCAAGCATTTGGTTATAATGACATTTATGTAAAAAAAAATAGGTTATAATGAGATTAGTACCTTAGGCATATGATTTAAACCAGCATGACAGTTTGATTCATTTTTCTTATTTTTAAAATTAATCTTACTCTATTACATGTACTTGGCAGGTCCCTTTAGAAAATATTCTAAATATTTTTTACAATAAGCAGATGATAAATAAATAAAACCTTTGTTTCATTATCATTTATTGAATAACCAAATAGAAGGAGCTATATACTTTAAGTCAGGTATAAATACTGTGATTTTTAAGAACATACAAGCTAAATGGTAAGATAGAATAAAATGCCATTAAATAATATTGAAAATTAGGGGCTAGGATAATATTTGAGTTAGAAGATGGGTTTGAAAATACAATGAATCCTACTTGGATAATTGAACTTGAAATGCTTGAATGGCATTTATGAGATCTACAAAGAAATCTGTAACTGGCTTTTAGAAATAGAGGTCTTTAGTTCAGGTAAAGAGCTTAAGGTAGGTAATTTTGGCCTTAGCTAGAACTTGTAAATGAAGGGAACCCTGCTTTCAAAATCTGGGAATAAGAAAGTAGAACAAGTGTGTAAGGTTACAAAGGAATATCTGACAAATAAGAAAACAAAGGAAATCCAATGTCCTGGAAACCAATGACAAAGAAAATGTCAGGAAGGATGAAGAAGCTTAATGTAGAAAGTAGATTAAAAATAAAAAATAAAAATGATCATGACATTTCAACAACTGAATTCTTTTTTAAAAGGGGAAAATTTAAAGGTAAAGTCCAACACGAAAGTAACAAATGTACCAAAAGAAGAGTAAGTAAATTTTGGAACATGCAGAGCAAAACTGGCAGAGGAAGAAATTATCTTTCATATCAAAACCACAGAAAAATGTGCAAGTTTAGAGACATTTTATAGAAAGTACTGAGTGAAGAAAAAGAAGAATCTAGAGAAGTTTGGCTCAAAGATTGTTCCAAGAATAAGGAATAGCATGATATAAGGTGCTCATCCTATATTTTTTTATATCTACTGTGATTATATCTATTAAATTACACTCTTCCTCTAGTAAAAATAATAGCTAATTCTCTGAAAGATTATTATCTTTAGTAAGCACTTAATGAATGTTAGGTATTTTATTGTAGGCCCTTTTCTGGAAGCATTACATGTTACTCTCTCATTTAGTCACCATAAAAACTCTCTGGGAGACAGTATTAATGTCATCTCAGTTTCATAGCTGAGGAAACTGAGGCTTGAAGAGCTCAGTATGGCCCAGTAATTATTAGTGGAGGCATTCAGGAATCAGGGCTTGAACTGTTACTGGCTAATTCTAGAAGACTTCCTGATATATTCGTTGAGGAGTTTACTGAGCTTTAAAAAAAAAAAAATCTTATCAGAAAACTTTGGAATTAAGAAGCATTGATGTTTCTCTAGTCTAATCCTTATTTTATAGACCTAGAGTGGCTTTAATTTACCCAGAGCCGTGAACACCCAGCCTGGGAACACAAGGCTGTTGTACCTAATTTGCTTCTCTTTAACTACTATTTACACTTCTTATAATTTCTGAACTTTGAATCTTACTTGAAGATTCCACCATTTAACAGAGGGGGAGAAAACTTCATATGACTAATAATGCTGTAATATAGATGTATGTATTCAGTATAGGTAGCTTATAATTATCTTTCATATTTATTTTGCAGTTTGCATTCAAACGCTGTCTCCATCTTTTTTTTCCCAGTGTGTCTAGATTTTGTGTATGTTTTACCTATATCAACAGTAGCATGGACAGCCTTAGATTTCAATTTTTGAGAAGAACGGGTTGCACAGAATAATGCATTTCAAGTTATTATCTCATTTAGTTCCAGGTTTAGAGAAAGAGTAAACTAATATGCTTTGAAGGTTTAAAACAAATGACCTGAATTTAACACTATGTTCTAATTCCTGCTATTAACTGAGAGATTTTAGGCAGTTTACTTACATTTTCATTTCATTAACTTTCATAAGAATAATGATAAAATAATATTAATAATTATAATAATATCATTACACTAATATTTTCTATACATGCTTTAGACTTTGCTGTAGGAAAATAAGAAAATGAATACCAAAGTTTTGTGGAATGGAAAACACATTTCAATTTAAAATATCAAAATGGAGGGGCACCTCAGTGGCTCAGTTAGTTAAGGATCTGACTTAGCTCAGGTCATGATCTTACAGTTTGTGTGTTAGAGCCCCGCATCAGACTCTGTGCTTACAGTGCAGAGCCTGCTTTAAATTCTTGGTCTCCCTCCTTCCCTGCCCCTCCCTGCTTACTCTCAAAAATAAACATCTTAATAAATAAATAAATGGATAAATAAATAAGTAAATAAATAAATAAATAAATAAATAAATAAATAAATAAATAAAATGTCAAAATAGAAGGATCCAAGAGTGATGGGCAGCAAATGGGAGGTATTTATTTACTTCTTTATTTTTATAGTTTCAAGTTTTTGTTTAAATTCCAGTTAACATACAGTATATTATTAGTTTCAGGTGTAGAATTCAGTGATTCATCACTTACATACAGCCACCCAGTGTTCATCACAAGTGCCCTCCTTAATAAGATGGTAGGCATTTAAATACACTGTTTTCTGTTCAAGACATGTGGGACATAAGCAAACAATTGTGTTTTAATGTTAAAGGCAGGGAAGATCATAGACTTAGAAATCAAACGGATTCAGAGATTAGTTTGTCAGCTTCCTTCTTTTATAATTCAGGGAACTTTGAGAAATAAGGCCAGCAGGCACAGTCTCACAAAAGTAGAACTAAGACTCTGGTATTGTGATTGTCAGTATATAGGTGTGTATGTATACACATTTTCCCAGTGTAACTTATTGTCTCACAAACAGTACATTTAGTCTCTGTGTCTAGATGGGAAACAGATGAATGGTCAATGGTTGCATCACAATTAGTCATCGATTCAAATGACTGACATGTGCAAAATCTACTCCAGGCAATACACTAGCAATGTCAGATAAAAGACTCATTACCAGTACACAACTAAGAATTGCTGAGGATTGTGGATTCCCTTAATAATGTGAATGCTTGGTCAAAGTTCCAATAGCCAGCACACTGAAGTTCCATTCTGTGATCAGCCAGCACCTACCTTCCTCGTGCCTTCAGCAGCTTAAGAACTATCAGTCAACACTTTGCCAGAGTTGACAGCATCCTCTTATCTGACACAAAACAAAGAAAAATGTGTTTCCCAGATGTATTAACAGCAACATCTGGTCCTATCAATGTAGGAAAAAGCATAATCCTCTGAAAAGCAAATGTATAATATGTACTCCAAGGCCAGTACATATCTTGCATTTCAATATGACACAAGTTTCGGCTCTCATAATTTGGCTTGAGTCTCCGATTGAAAGGTTGCCACCTGCAACAAGAGTGTTTGGAGGAGTCAACCTGGGACCAAAGATAAGTCGTTCTAGTATGAATGTTTGCTCTTGCTGAACATCGGGATCCTACAAGTCAATTTAAAAGGAGAGAACATGTCATTTTGCTTCAAGAAATTCAATTATAGATTCAAATGCATCTGCTATTCATCACTTTTAATCATTGTTATTGTTTGATAAGAGAACGAAAGAAGGAAAGCACAGTGTGGTGCCGACAGATCTCAGTCTCCAGAAACATTCAATTTGTCAACTCTTTTCAGAGGGAAGAAAATAGATGAAGTGGCATCCTATGTACCTTTTAATGACTCTGGGTTGCTGAGACATTTATATTACATAGTGCTAAAAATTGAAGAAATCTTACCCTTTTCATTACATTTTTTTTGTTAAAGGGATGCACAAATCCTCAAAATGATAACCTATGAATTTTAGGTTAAGTTTCAACATAAGTGTTGTAACATAAATTTTATATAAAATAGTGATCTGAGAAATCTCTAAGAATGGCAATGCCCCATTAGGAACCATTTTTATCTTGAAGATCTGGTGAGGGGGACCAAAAGTAATAATTAAGCCAGATAGTTTTTATGAAAAAAATTCCCACAGATCCCTTTTATCAGTTTTTAGACTTAAATTATTTTCCCTTTTAAAATGCATTCACCTGAGTAGGAGAACATTTAATATCTTTCCATATCTTACTTTAATTATTTGTACAGGTTACTGTCTTCCTTACATCTATGTGGGATCATGCTTACAGCAGAAATAGCATTTTTAATTGGGTAATAGAATAAAAAAAAGTTAGTATATGTCTGATATAGAATATCTGAAACTAGAGCAAATTATTCACCAAACACCTATAGGAGCATATGTTTAAAAAAAGCAAAATCACTGAACCAAAAGTGATATTTTACTAACCATTTTTTTTAATGTTTACTTATTTTTGAGACAGAGAGGCAGACCTTGAGTGAGGGAGAGGCAGAGAGAGAGAAAGAGACAGAATCCAAAGAAGGCTCCTGAGCTGTCAGCACAGAGTCCAATGCAGGGCTTGAACCCAGAAACTGAGATCATGACCTGAGCTGAAGTCAGACACTTAACTGACTGAGCCTTCCAGGCACCCCTTTACGAACCATTTTAAATACTCTACATGTCACTGATTAAGAACATGAAGTTTGCCTAAAACTTTACTGTTAAAACATGTTTAGATCAGCTTGATTATCATTTTACCTTAATCCCAACAAAAAGAAAGATGAAAATCCCAGAATATTTGCCACATTAGTAAACAAGCATCAGTTTCAACAGTGTGTACATCAGCCATTCATATACACATCCTAAAACCTAACACAATAACAAGAGGTGATGATTGTGAAAGATAGGGCTTTTGAAATATAACTAATTTTTCCAATAGCTTTTTCAGATTCTGCAAAACCTGATCTATATAACTATCTGTGAAATAGAGTGCCACATAATCCTAACAGAATGTTAAATTGTAGCTAAAATCACAATTCTGGAATAGAAATTACATGTAAAATAAAAAAAAAATCTCCAAATGACTTGCTTGAAGTAGTTGTGATCAGTTTTAGAATTGAAAATAATTTGAGTTTCACATGTTAATATGCAATATAGGAAAAGAGAGAGATCTAATTCTATAGTTCTATTGTAATATTACAATATTGTATTATTCAATAGTGAAATATTGTAATATTTTACAATATTAATAACTGCTGATTATTGAGTACATATTACATTTCAGGTACTATATTAGCTCTTCCCCATTTATAGTGAGGGAGATAGAATAAAATATATTCAATAATTTGGTTGCATAAATAGCTAGTAAGTACCATAACTGGGATTTAAATAATTGTCTAAAATCTAAATCTCTACTAAAGTCATCCTCATTATAGATCATGTTGGAATACAATCCCTAAAGCAATTTTTCTAGGTATTTCACAGATAATTGTTTTGCCTATCAAAGAAATGTTCACACCAACAATATTTCATTCTTTCATTCAAAATACTTTCTCTGGACTGAGTATTCAGTATGGTGGTAAAGCCAAAAACCATGGCACTTATCCACATGGACTTTTTCTGTTTCATTCAATTTTGCTTTTTAGAAAAATAAACAAGTTCCAATCAAATAGTTCAATAGATACACAATTATAAATGGTGTAATTGATATGAAGGAAAAAATAGCAGTAGAAACTTGATTCAGAATGTGATCAGAATGAGATCGCAGGGGAAGCTGCTTTGAGGAAGTAATATTTAACCAAACACCAACTGACAAAGCATTAAAAAGAGCAGAGGAAGACTGGAGAAAGAGTCTAGACAGAAGAAATATAATTATGAAATCCCTGAGTTCAAAAGAAGTGGGTTAGAAGACAAATGAAAACAAAAGGGAGGCCTGGGTGGCTCAGTCGGTTAAGCATCTGACTTTGGTGCCGGTCATGATCTCAAGGTTCCTGTGTTTGAGCCCCAGGTCAGGTTTTGTGCTGACAGCTCAGAGCCTGGAACCTGCTTAGGGTTCTGTGTTTCCCTCTCTCTTGGCCCCTCCCCCGCTTGTGCTCTCTCTGTCTCTGTCTCTGTCTCTCTCTCTCTCTCTCTCTCTCTCTCAAAAATAACCATAAAAATTTTTTTTAAAAAAAGAAAGTGGTGTTAGATCATCTTGATGGAGGAGAATTTATCAGGTGATGAGATTGAAGGAATTGGAGTAGAAGACAGTAATTATGATTATGGGTGAGAGGCTTACTTATAGCAATCATCTATAAGAAAAGTATTGGACAAAAGGGCAGAATGTGTAGAGTGAAAGACCACACATGATTGTTTAATATTTAAACCGTTTTGACCAACCAGGACCATCCAGTTATTTTAGGTTAGCATTCACACAGTTTCATAATAGGCAGTCGCAAATTCAGACTATTAGTAAACTAGGTACTACTGAGGCAAGCATGCACTCTGTGTCAAGCATGTGCTACCAATAAGCATTTTTAGTAGAAATCGATTATGAATATGTCAAAGTACATTGGTTAGAAATATTTTAGTGGGAAATGTAATTATAATGTTTAATATTTTGCTTAAATATGTTGACTTTTTCAGCACATGTCATATGTACACATCATAATTATTGGAAGTGTATTTAAGGTTTGAAACCTTTATTTTATATCTGTATGAATTCCGAAACCTGTATCTTGAGGCAACGATCATCTATCTGAAAAAGATCTATTTTAGCATAGATCAATTACACAGGAATGTCAGCAAAGCCCATACAAGTTCTATTGTGAAGACGACACATATCTTAATTATAAATCATTACAAGCATTCTGATACTTAGCAATCATTTCTAGGGATTTGGAAATGTTTTATTTTCAAATGCCAAAAAAATTCATTAAGAGGGTATAATTTTTTATTTTTATTATAATCTTTTACAAAACAGAATATATTTTTCAAATTTGTATGTGTAATAGGAATCACAATTTGTCATACCATGACTTTCTTATTTTTACGGTCTTTAGCAGTCTCACTTATAACACATTCATAGCCTGATTCTCCTTGAGCCCTCATGAATCTTGATTTTACAGCATAAGCACAAATGCAATAGAACACGGTCCTCATTTAAATTATGTGAAATTGATATTGTGCTGCTTTCAAATGCCATAAGAAAGAATGTATCCGGTCATGGCAAGGGTGTCAGAGACAATGGAGACTGAAGCCCTTAAGAGAAAATGTTCTATACTTTGCCTTTTCATGAACTTCAGTATTCCCTCCAACGAGAATTTCGATACTGTCAGGGTACTTCTAACACTGGATTTTATTACAAGCCATAACGCAGCCTTTTTAATATAAGTTCACAAAACCCATTGAAAGTACAGATGTTTTTAAATTGTCTATTTTTGCTAGAGATCAAAAGTTTATTTTATATGAAAGTGGAATAAGTCTTCCTTCTTCTGGTTCTCAGAAAACCCATTTGCTTCCAGCTTATTCTCCAATGACATTAATATATCTATCATTTTGCAAGATAGAGAATTGAACAGTGTAAATAAGGGCCGCCTTTGGGAGATTAACAACGTGTATAGTTAATTCAGGGTAAAAAATACCTGTCAAGATCATCTTTTAAGTTGTTCAGAATGCTGAAAAAGAACTCAATTCTACATTGCTGTTTCTCTTCTATCAGAAAGTGACAATTAGATCAGGAATGTTCTTCACTTAGGACAACTTTGGTATTTGTAAGATTAAGGCCAAAAATGTACTCTGAAGTGTCCAGTGATGTCTTCTAGACCACCCCAATTCTATTATGTCTAGTTGTTAATGTATTACTGTCATTTTACTGATGTTTAACCCTTGTTGTGTATGTTTTCATTTCTGCTAAAAGTAGAATCCATCCCAAACTGCTTTTAATGTGATGAAAATTTAGGAATCATTGGAATCCAACCAAAGTTTATCATCAGAGTTAAAATATGACCAAAATATGATTAACTATACTGTTGTATAAAAATACACTACGTTATCTGGGGCGCCTGGGTGGCGCAGTCAGTTAAGCGTCCGACTTCAGCCAGGTCACGATCTCGCGGTTCGTGAGTTCGAGCCCCGCGTCAGGCTCTGGGCTGATGGCTCAGAGCCTGGAGCCTGTTTCTGATTCTGTGTCTCTCTCTCTCTCTGCCCCTCCCCCATTCATGCTCTGTCTCTCTCTGTCCCAAAAATAAATAAACGTTGAAAAAAATTTAAAAAAAATACACTACGTTATGATGTCTATATATAGTTATATACTTAGAGAGCATGTATTTTCCCGGTGCAGAACAGTACTCTGTGAAATAACAGACACCTTGTTTTACTAATACTTTCCCTAGTGAGAGTGAGTAAGTTGTAAGGATTTGAATTTTAAGTAGATAAGTGTCTGAATCCTAGTTATGGTACTTCTTACCTCTGTGACAGTGAACAAGTTATTTACCATATTTCATTCCAAATCCCTTATCTATAAAATGGAAGATAAGGGATAATCAATAAAATGAAACTAACATAGTGTCTAGATAAGTGAAATAGGTTTATCAGGTTAATCTTATGCTGCCCAGTAAGTTTAGGACCTGATCATCTGGCAGACATGAATATGACTGTTCTGGAAGAGAATGTTGTGCAGCACAGTATGGATAGTGGCTTTCCCATGGCCTGGGAGAAATCTCTCTCAAAACCGTTAGTTCTCAAACTGCATATCAAGACTACCTAAGGAAGTTTTTCAAACACACATGCTGATTAGGGTGGAATTGCTTTTGTAAAAACTGTACATGCTTTATTATTCTGAATTTCTATCAAGTGTTAGAATTAGGAAAAGAATGAGGTAGATTTGTAATCTCCCCAGGTAAATTTGAAACTGACTGACCCATCCCTAAGTCAACACCATTTAGAACAACCTGTTCACAGCCATCTATCTCCCTTTACTTGCATGCTATGTTCAAACACAATTGGCATATTCGGGTTATGAATTTGTTTCCCTGTGGTCTAGATAACATAAGGTGTTAGGGGTTGGGAAACCATGAATTTCTGGGTAAAGTTATACCTCCTAGAGCTAAGCAATGAATAGAAATTTGCTTTAGAATCTTTATCTAGTAAATGAGCATAATTCAGTCTCCTTAGATCAGATTCAAATCAAGTGTCAAACCTGGAAACATTGAGACCAGACCCTGGCTAATGACCATCTATTGTGTTACTACACATTATCTCACTTTGCCATTTTGAGCTTTCAATCTCTCTCCCTAAACTGTTTGCTATTTCTACATTTAATAAAGAATGGATATAAAGTTATAGGGAGGTCCCAAATAATTTGTATGATATTATGAATTTTCAGTAAAAACAAAACAACTGAGGTTTAGATTTCACCCAACATAAGTATTTAAGGTAACTGATATTTTTCTGAGGGGTATATGTACCTATTTAGATGGATTAGATGGATTTTTATATCTCAGATATGCTGATAGATGCCTTTGGAAGACTATTTGAAGTTTATTCTACTTTTAACTTCAGTATTGATAGTCTTAATACAAATATGAGTTTTCTTAGGTCCATATTTTTAATCTTAAAGTTATTTCTGCTTGTAAAGTGATAAGACTAGTTAACACCCATTTAAAGAGGCAGTCCATTGTCAAATTAAGTTAAGACTACATTAATTCATTTAACCAGAGCATTAGAATTCTTTCTCTATATTTCACATATAATTAGCTCATATTAAATTTATGTTGAGTATCTATACTAATTTAGTTACAGTAAATTGCATAGAAAAATACTCCATATCTAGAATTTGTACAGAAATGTATATTATCATAAATAAGATTGTACAGAATTGATTGGTTATTGGATAGAGGGACCTTGAAAACTCTCCAGCCTTGTTAATATTTTTTTAAAGGACAGTGTGTTTGGAACCAGCCATAAAGGAGAAGGATTTCATTTTTTATTGTTGTTTTTCTGTTTCTGTTAATCCTGTCTTATTTTGGTGCACCACTGATACCTGAAGATTCTAGCCACTTCCCTTATACTGGACTTAGCATAAGGCATAGGGAAAATATCCAACTATCCTCTCATTCTATAATTTTGAAATGAGTACCACAATTCAATCTATCATTTCTCTTTCATATCCCATATCATAAGAGAATACTCAACATTAGAAGGACGATTTTTGAAAATGGTATTGAGTGTGAAAGACTGGGATTCAAGGTCTATTTCTGTTTTTACCAATACTGAGTAAGTTTGGATATGTGATTTTATCTCCCCGTGCTCCCATTTCTTCATTTGAACAAAAGGCACATGGCAACAATTGACTTACTACTTATTACATGCTAGTATAATGCTAAGCACTTAACATGCTTAGGGATGGGTAATGTTATATATTTTCAAAGAAGGGAACACTGAAGATCTAAGATATTAATGAACTTATCAGAGATGGTACAACTTGAAAATTGCAGTGCTGATTTTAACCAGGTCCACTTCTATCCTAAATCCACACAGTTCTGTTATTAATATCTACCCCCAAAATATTAATAGTGGTTGTATTTTTCTATAAAATATAACATATAAAAGCTGTAGCTATTATTGGAACTTCTAGTACTCTGATATTCTTTAGTCTCTCAAGGCTTATGCATGTGAGTTGGGCATTTAACAGCACCCAAATTTAAAGTATAAGGAGAAGATGAAAATTCTATTTCCAGAATGTAGTGTCTTTGGAAGATTTAAATTATAGGAATGAGGAGACTGTAAACTGTGGAACTCATTTAGACTAGGTAAGAAGATACTATGATCAGTTATGCAGTTTAAAACATTAAAAAAAGTATGGATCATATTTACTATGTATTTGCTGTAGCTTATCAAAACATTAAGAAAACAGTTGCATGAACATATATATCCAGTGTATATGTATATGTATCTGTATATTTTAATAACAACTTAAAATTATATATTCTGAGTTATAGATTTTGTGAGATATAGGTATTATGTATTTATATGTATTGATTATATATTTACATGTATTACATATTTTACATAATATCTTAGAAAAAGTTTAGAATGATCCACTTCAAAGAGATGATTCTTCTCAGATATTGGATTTTAGGCCATTTTGTTTCTATCATTGAAATTATCTCAGTTTTCTTTGCATTCTGTGTCAAGTAGAATTACTTCATTAAATGGCAAAATACTCTAAATATTATTAACAAAAAGTTCTATTAGTGAGTTATGCAGGATTTTTCTTATGCTTAAAATAGACAAGAAAATAGCAATCTATGAAAATAAGCCTTTTTAACATAAAAAAAGAAATTTGTAGCAGTTTAAAAGAAGAATGTACACTTCTTTGTCATCTGCTATTTTGTTTTTAATTTGATCCTATGTTGACCTTTTACAAATATAGGATTATATGTTTTACTTGTGAAGAGAGAGAGAAAGAGGTTGTTTAGTTAGTTATTAACCACTGCATTAGGTCAGTTAAATACAAGGTGGCCTTTAGAAAATATTTTCTAAAATGGTGCACACTGACAGCACTTGGTATATAAGAATATTGAAATCAGACTTAGAATGGAAAAAAAAATAACTGCTCTGTGCATCTACACTAAGAATTCTTAAATTTGATACTGCGGGTGTATAAGATTAGCAAATCCAGAAAACCTCTGAAAAGCATTTCATAATGTTCACTGAAACAGGAGTTTGAGTACTATAGGAAATTTCTCTAACTAATGACTACAATGGAATTTTGCTAAAAAATCCTTTTCATACAAAATCACTTTCATGCTAAATTTAACAAATAGCATTCTACAAATGGTTTGAAATAGATTTTTTGTGCCTTTAATTTTATTTATCTTTATGCTTTTGTTTGCCTATGGTGAAATTGTTACTTTCACACCAAATTATTTAACTGAAATTAACTATAAACACCAGGAGATAGGACTTGGCATTGTATTTTTTTCAATTATAAAAGGGGCTTGACGATGCTGTTTACATTCTTAGTCACCCAGTGCATGCAATTAATTATTTCAGATATACCACTTGGAGCCTGACTAAATCCTCATGACTGTGACAGTTAAAAACAAATGTATTTAATAAAGTACACATCACCCAGGATATGTATTAATTATTATGTTTCTTATTCAGATAAGAAGAGATAAACAAGATACGTGGGATTAATTTACTAAAAAGGGGGAAAGTTTTCTTAGGGAATCCCACATATGAGGTCATGCTACCTCAAGGTGGGAATTTAGTTTAAAACAATTAAAAGTTGGTAGTGCTCCCACATATTTTTAAAACAAAGCAAATATATATATACATATATATATATATATTTTTTTTTTTGAAGGCTCTCACCTTCTATGGTGAAAATTTCAGGAATTTTGAAAGCTAAAGCTTGAAAATAATAAGATCACAGTGGCAAAATCAAAGGAAAACAACCACCAAACAAAACATAGGCTACCATGAGTGAAAGAAGAAAAAAGCCAAGGCCGAGATACACAAAGATTTCAAATATTGGAATTATCAAGAATAATGTTAAAATAGATTTTAAAGAAATAAGAAATTGAAATTATGAGTAAAAGGATGAAGATTAAAAATTGGCAGACATAGGTGAATAAAATGTAAATATATGTAAAAATCCTGGAAATTAATAATATACATATAACATTGTTTTTAGCAATGGACTAAGAGAAACTATAGGATCTGTATCCTGAAAGTTAATGTAAAGAAATTATCAAATGAAAAAATGAAAAAAAAAATTTATTTCATAAAGACATGAAAACACTGAGTAGACACCTTATGAGAAGAGACAGAATATATATAAAGCACACCCAATTGGGGTTTCTGAAGGAGATGTGAAAGAAAATTAATACAATATTCAACAAGAAAATGGATGAGAATTTTTCTTCATTGGTTAAATACAAGTCTCTACATATTTGAAAAGGCTGCTGAATCACCTAAAAAGTAGAAAGAGTAATATACACCTATGCACAACAAATTAATATATAGAACAGCTAAGTTAGAAAGAAAATCCTGAAAGAGTCAAGAAATAAGCTTACATTAGAAATAATGGAAGCCAGAATACAGTTGATGCTTAAACAATGCAGGGGTTAGGAGTGCTAATCCATGCATAAGTTTTGACTTTCCCAAAACTTAATTACTAATAGCCTAATTTTGACTAGAAGACTTACCACTAACATAAACAGTTGACTAACATGTATTTTGTATGCAATATATTTTATATACTGTATTTTATAATATAAGCTAGAGAAAAAATATTAACAAAAAATAATGAGAAAACACACGTACAGTACTGTGCTGTGTTTATAAAAATTCAAGTATAAGTGAACCTGTGAAGTTCAAACTCATATTAAAGGGTCAACTGTATAGTGAAATAACATCAATGCAGTAAGAGAAAATGGTCAACCTTAGATATTACATGAAGCCAAAATACTTTCAAAAGTTATGACAAATAATGTGTTAAACAAACCAAACATTTTAAAATAGCAAAAACTGAGAAAATAAAACTCTAAAGGATATACATAGAAATAAAACAGAAATTACCCTAAACAAAAAGCCTGAAATATATTAAGGAATACTTTGTAATAATAATTACAGATGTGAAGATTAATACAAGCTTCTACATTTTTTCTTTTCTTTTCTCTCTCTGTCTCTCTCTTTCAAATTATGTTGCCATTTAGTTAGACTTGAAACAATGCAAGTGTGGAAAAGATCATGGACTGATTCTGAGACCTGTTGAGCTCCAGGTGCCTTTGAATGATCTGTATGCATGCCAAGTATCCATGGATCCAAAACTCATGAGAGATGCTTTGGCTGGATATAAAATATACAGTTAGTGTGCATATAAGCAGTGATTGGAATAGTGGACATGTATGAGATTATCCCAGGAGAAGAGATTGCAAAATGAAAAGGAAATATACCAGGAATTAAGATGAGGGACTCCTACGTTGAACAAAGAATATTGCCTGTGAGAGGGATCTGGGTATCTCAGTTGGTTGAGTGTAAGACTCTTGATTTTGGCTCAGTTCATGGGACCCAGCCCCATGTTGGGCTTCATGCTGGGTGTGGAACTTGCTTGAGATATTCTCTCCCTTTCTCTCTCTGCCCCTTCCCTTATCATGTGTTCTGTCTCTCTCTTTCTCTGTCTCTCTCTCTCTCTCTTGAAATGAATCAATAATTTTTTTTTTAAAAAAAGGAATATTGGGGCGCCTGGGTGGCGCAGTCGGTTAAGCATCCGACTTCAGCCAGGTCACGATCTCGCGGTCCGTGAGTTCGAGCCCCGCGTCGGGCTCTGGGCTGATGGCTCAGAGCCTGGAGCCTGTTTCCGATTCTGTGTCTCCCTCTCTCTCTGCCCCTCCCCCGTTCATGCTCTGTCTCTCTCTGTCCCAAAAATAAATAAACGTTGAAAAAAAAAATTTTAAAAAGGAATATTGCCTGTGAGTTAAAAAAATAAAAAAGTGGCACTTCGTTTTCTAAAGTAAGTTTTACTTCAGTGAGATTCAGGTCATATTAATATATTTCTCTACCCAAATGTTAATTCCAATAAATTCCCTTCAATATGATATGGAGCCAAACATTGGTCTAGAATCCATAGAGATCCTTAAATTAGACACAAATATAAATTATTACATTATTGGAAATCATTAGTCAAATCAATGAGCCTTAATTGTATTAATAAAACCCATTAAAGAACTGATGCCTGGTTCATTTATCACTTCTCTGAGGAAAATTGCCAAGCCTACACTTCAGGATCTTATCAAAAGTTACTGATAAGCATTGGCAACCCTAGAATTCCCATCTGCCCATTCGAAGGAAGGAAAAAGTGTCCTTTGGCATTCTGGGAGCATTTTGCAGGCTTGACCACCCTAGCTCAGTGGATGTGAACTATAATATGGTCTAACTGAAACGTATAAAACAGGATATCAGATTTGTAAGCTACGTATATACTGCAAAGTATATTTTTCTTTATAAAATTTGGCATGTTCTTGCCATTATTTTGAAACTCTTTGGTATCGCTTTTCAAGAATATGTCATCAGTTTCATATTACCCTCCCTAACTATTATACTTATTGCTCATTACTATCTGTGCAGAATTTCTATTCAAGACCAGCCAGCGTGATTGTTTTGCTATTGATATATTTTGAATATGGTTCTTGAACTTTGTGTAAATCTTTCTCTAGACTGGAATCTACTCCACCACTACCTCAATTATCTAAACTTTAAAACATCTATTTAAAAATCTCTGGTTAGTACACTCATTTTAATAGTTACTAGACTTTGGAACATATAGTTATCTCAGTGAACTCAGTTTCTCTTTCAGAGCTAAAGTACATAATTTCTTCTGCAGGCATTTGACAAATTTTGTGTTCTACACTTTAACATGTGTGCTCTGTATTTCCTACTTATGTATGTATTTCAATTACCATTAATATTCTTCTTAATAGAACCTAATACAATGTCATTCACAAATCAGGAAACAGCAAATCATCAATGTTATCTTTTCTGATTAATTGTTGTAGCTTCTTTTTGTAATTAATCTATTAGCTTTTGGTAACCAGCAGATATCTAAAATTTGATATCATTATATTGATAGATGATAAATAGATGGTAGATGTCATAGGAAAAAGTTGCATTTATACAATCCACGTTTTTATCTGTGATAATGCAAGACAGACACACTAAATATTTGCTATACTAAAGTATTAAAGTGTATAACAATGCATGAGGTAATTTGGTTGAAAACACTTCAATATCTTACTTCACAGTGATAGCCCTGAATACATGCAAATTGTTAAAGAAGGTAAGTCCTTAGAAATAAAGGTGTGTCTTTTTGATCTACCAATGACTATTTAAACTCCCTTTTTTGAATAGTAAGTCATGTTAAAAAATATAAGTTTTGTTAAAACATAACCTGGAATGGCAAAGATTGTCAGCACATTTATAGATGTCATTATTAGAGTAAATGAATGGTTGATGAAAAGAAGCACTGAAAGAAAGCTTAAAAAACTTTTTAAAAAAATTGCACTATATAACCTCTTCTTCATAAGTTCATTACCTTCAGGAGCAGGAGACATAACTGGCTTTTCCAACACAGAGAATGCAGAGACTTAGACAAATTTCAAATCAGAGGAATTTATCCCAAATAAAAGAACAAGATTGTGGTACCTGGGTAGCTCAGTCAGTTAAGCGTCTGAATTCAGCTTAGGTCATGATCTCCCGGTTTGAGTTCAAGCTCCACGTCGGGCTCTGTGCCAACAGCTTGGAGACTGGAGTCTGCTTCAGATTCTGTGTGTCCCCCTGTCCCTGCCCCTCCTGTGCTCATGCTCTCTCTCTGTTTCTCAATAATAAATAAACATTAAAAAAATTAAAAAGAACAAGATATGGCCATGGCTAAAGATCTAAGTGAAATAGATATATGTAACAAGCATGACGGAGAATTTAAAGCAACAATCATAAAGATCATCACTGGAGTTGAGAAAAGAATAGAAGATATCAGTGGGAATGTTACAACAGAGATAAGAGAATTAAAAAAAAGAATCCATCATAAATGAAGAATGTAATAAACAAAATTAGAAATGGTTTTGGTGCAATGACCACAAGGCTGGAAGAAGCTGAGGAATATATTAGTGACCCAGAAGACAGTTGTGGAAAATAAAGAAGCTGAACAAAAGAGAGAAATACAAATTACACAATACAAGAAGACACTTAGGGAACTCAGTGACTCCCTCAAATATAATAATATTTGTATTATAGGAGTCCCAGAGAAGAGAGAAAAGGGGCAGAAATTTTATTTCAAGAAATAATAGCATAAAACTTCCCTAATCTGGGAAAAGAAACAAATATCCAGATCCAGGAGACCCAGAGAACTCTCATCAAAATCAACAAAATCAGGCTAAGCTTTTACCAATTTCAACAAATGTCTTGTTACCAAGTCATATTGTAATTAAATTTGCAAAATATATTGATAAAGAAAAATCTTAAAAGCAGCAAACAAAAGAAGTCTTTAACTTACAAGAGAAAACCCATAAGTCTAACTGGAGATTTTTCAACAGAAGCTTGACAAGCCAGAAGCAAGTGACATAATATATTCAAAGTGCTGAATGGGAAGAATCTTCAGCCAAGAATACTCTATCCAGCAAGGCTGTCATTCAGAACAGAAGGAGAGATAGAGTTTCCCAGACAAACAAAAGCTAAAGGAGTAAGAAATATTAAAGGGGACTCAGTGCAAAGGAAAGACTAAAGTGACACAAAAAAGAGAGGACCAGGGAAAATCTCCAGAAACAATGAGAAAAAAGTTATAAAATGGCAATAAATGCATATCTATCTACAATTACTTTGAATGTAAATGGACTAAATACTCCAAAGACATTAGATGACAGAACGGATACAAAAAACAAGACCCATCTATACACTGCCTTACAAGAGACTCATTTTAGACCTAAAGACATGTGCAGATTGAAAGTGATGGGGTGGATAAATCTTTATCATACAAACGGATGTCAAAAGAAAGAGTAGCAATACTTGAATTGGACAAACTCAACTTTTTTGTTCTTGTGTTGTTTTTATCCTCCTTTGGTACCACTGTAATGCTGGCTCATAGAACGATTTTGAATGTGCTGTTCCTTCCTTTCCATTATTTGTAATATTTTGATAAAGATTGTTGTTAATTATTTTTAAACTTTTTAAGTTTATTTACTTATTTTGAGAGAGAGAGAGAGAGAGTGAGAGAGAGAGAGAGAGAGAGAGAGAGAGAGAGAGAGAGAGAGAGAAAGCACCGGTGGAAGAGGGACAAAGAGAGAAGGGGAGAGAGAGAATCTCATGAACAGTGAGATCATTACCTAAGCCAAAATCAAGGGTCAGACGCTTAATTGACTGAGCCACCCAGGAGCCCTGTCGTTAATGAATTTTTTTTTAATGTTTGATAGAACTCACCAATAAAACCATGTAGTCTTGGACTTTCTGTGTTGGTAAATTTTTTATTCATTTTTGAAGTTTTGTTATTGGCCTAAGAAGATTTCCAATTTCTTTATTCAAGATTCATGATTCAATCTTGGTAACTTACGAATTATAAGAATTATGAGTTTTTTCCTAAGTCATCTGATCTGTTAATATATAATTATTCATCTGTTATCACACTTACCACACTATGCATTTCTTTGTTTTCTTTTCCATTTATCATTTTGGTTTTGAGTCTTCTTTTTTTTTCTTGGTTAATGTAGTTAGAGCACTGCCAAGTTTGTTTATTTTTTTTGGAGAAACTAGTCTTTACTTCCAATATTATGTTATTGTTTATTCTGGTCTCTATTTACTTCTGATTTTTCTTTGTTATTTCCTTCCTCTACTAAATTTCAGCTGTCTTCTTTTTCTAGTTCCTTGTGGTATAAAGTTGTTTACTTATATATTTTTTTCTTAATATAAGCATTTATAACATAAATTTCACTCTATTAACTTCTTTTTCAGTATCCCATATTTTGGAATATTGTGTTTTCTTTTTCTTTTGTTTTGAGACCTATTTTGATCTGCCATTTGATTTCTTATTTGGCCCATTGCTTGTACAGTAGTGTATTGTTTAGTATTTTCACATTAAATATTTGACATTTAAAAAAATAAAAGAAACTGTGCCAAACTCCAGGCAACTACATCCAGTATTCATAGGATCACTATGGTTAGGTGCTGTTTATATTTGCACAATATAATGGCATATGATAGATTCCGTAATATTATTAGCACAGCAGCAAAGCTGATAAGGGAAACATAATAGCTTTAAGAAGTTATTAATAGCTAAATTTAAACTGTTCCTAATTCCAACTATCTAGTGATATTACAGTGAGGCATGGTCACCTAGAAAGTGCTTTATGCTATTCTAAAGGAAGATATTATACATTTCTAAAAATTCCGTATCAAAGACATTAAATATGTTGGACCCTAGAAAGGTAAATATAAGCTATATAGAGAACAAACAAAATAAAACTGTAAAACAAATAAATTAACCATGTTTACTTATGATTAAATTGAAAAGAATAATGGTATTAAATGGGCACATTAACTCATCTTCAGAACTCTTCAAGAATATAATATATAAATATTGTCAACACAAATGTGAAATCCACAAATGTGTACTAATGTTATAGAGCAAGGACACTTTGTGGTAGATTAATAGTCCTTTGCAACTAATTAAGAGAAAAAAAATAGGAAAATGTAATTCCACTAGGGCTGTTAGTTACTGATATTGCCTGTTTTCATATTTAATTTTCTTTGCTCCTAAATAGCATTGAGCTTTTGACATTGCACTAAAAATAGATTTTCCCCTTGACTGGGAAAATCTTCCCCCCAAAATAGAACGTTATTTAAAAAGAAAAAACATTCCTAAATGTTGGGAACTGATTTACGCCTAATCTTATTTCTTTCATATTTTGCTTTTTCTTTTTATTGTTTTATTAACTTTATATTTTAGAATGCACATGTGCATGTATGTGAATTAGTAAGAGGAAGGGTCAACTCTGAGTGGCAGAAAAGTATCTGTTATATTCTATCTCATTGTCCTTGATCTCAGCAATGAAAACTATTGTTTCCTATGGATCTCTCAATCTTTTCCTATAAAATATTTGTTGTATTCATTCTGTGCTCCAAGTAATTGAATGTGTAGAAACTTAGTCATAACCCAGCAAGATCATTGCAATAGCATTTAAGGCTGCTGGTGTTAAATGCATATTTTTTTAATATGAAATTTATTGTCAAATTGGTTTCCATACAATACCCAGTGCTCATCCCAACAGGTGCCCTCCTCAATACCCATCACCCACCCTCCCCTCCCTCCAACCCCCCCATCAACCCTCAGTTTGTTCTCAGTATTTCAGAGTCTCATATGGTTTGGCTCCCTCCCTCTCTCTTTTTTTTTCCTTCCCCTCCTCCATGGTCTTCTGTTAAGTTTCTCAGGATCCACATAAGAGTGAAAACATATGGTATCTGTCTTTCTCTGCCTGACTTATTTCACTTAGCATAACACTCTCCAGTTCCATCCACGTTGCTACAAAAGGCGGTATTTCATTCTTTCTCATTGACACGTAGTATTCCATGGTGCATATAAACCACAATTTCTTTATTCATCAGTTGGTGGACATTTAGGCTCTTTCCATATTTTTGCTATTGTTGAAAGTGCTGCTATAAACATTGGGGTACAAGTGCCCTATGTATAAGCACTCCTGTATCCCTTGGGTAAATTCCTAGCAGTGCTATTGCTGGGTCATAGGGTAGATCTATTTTTTAATTTTTTGAGGAACCTCCACACTGTTTTCCAGAGTGGCTGCACGAGTTTGCATTCCCACCAACAGTTTCTCCACATCCTCGCCAATATCTGTAGTCTCCTGATTTGTTCATTTTAGCCACTGTGACTGGCATGAGGTGGTATCTGAGTGTGGTTTTGATTTGTATTTCCCTGATAAGGAGTGACTTTGAGCATCGTTTTATTTTCCTGTTGGCCATCTGGATGCCTTGTCTATTCATGTCTTCTGCCCATGTCTCACTGGATTATTTGTTTTTTGGGTGTAGAGTTTGGTGAGTTCTTTATAGATTTTGGATACTAGCCCTTTGTCTGATATGTCATTTGCAAATATCTTTTCCCATTCTGTTGGTTGCCTTTTAGTTTTGTTGATTGTTTCCTTTGCAGTGCAGAAGCTTTCTTTCTTCATGAGGTCCCAAGAGTTCATTTTTGCTTTTAATTCCCTTGCCTTTGGGGATGTGTCAAGTAAGAAATTGCCATGGCTGAGGTCAGAGAGGTTTTTTTCCTGGTTTCTCCTCTAGGGTTTTGATGGTTTCCTGTCTCCCATTCAGGTCCTTTATCCATTTTGAGTTTATTTTTGTGAATGGTGTGAGAAAGTGGTCTAGTTTCAACCTTCTACATGTTGCTGTCCAGTTCTCCCAGCACCATTTGTTAAAGAGACTTTTTTCCATTGGATGTTCTTTCCTGCTTTGTCAACGATTAGTTGGCCATCCTTTTGTGGGTGTAATTCTGGAGTTTCTACTGTATTCCATTGGTCTATGTGTCTGTTTTTGTGCCAATACCATGCTGTCTTGATGATTATAGCTTTGTGGTAGAGGTTCAAGTCTGGGATTGTGATGCCTCCCACTTTGGTGGTCTTCTTCAATATTACTTTGGCTATTGGGGGCCTTTTATGGTTCCATACAAATTTTAGGATTGTTTGTTCTAGCTTCAAGAAGAATGCTGGTGCAATTTTGATTGGGATCGCATTTAATGTGTAGATTGCATTGGGTAGTATTGACATTTTAACAATATTTATTCTTCCAATCCAAGAGCACAGAATGTTTTTCCATTTCTTTATATCTTCTTGAATTTCCTTTATAAGCTTTCTATAGTTTTCAGCATACAGATCTTTTACAGCTTTGGCTAGGTTTATTCCTAGGTATTTTATGATTCTTGGTGCAATTGTGAATGGGATCAGTTTCTTTATTTGTCTTTCTGTTGTTTCATTATTAGTGTATAAATGCGTGTTTTAAAGCTGTTATCACAGTCATCTTGGTCTGTATCTTAATTAATTCCAGGTTGCCTTAATGATTTGATTTTTCTCATGAAATAATGTCTGAAAGTTTTTTAGAGTACTTGCAAGTGATTTACTTCCTTCTCTTTTATCTATTAAGTGTATATTGCATTCTGAAGGCTACCTAACAACATGACTGACACAGCAAAGAAAACTTCAGGATGGACTCGTTTTATGCCAGAAAAAATAAGCTACATAGTAACTTGTTTAAACATTATATGAAATAGGGGGAAAACCCTGGCTAAAAGAAGAGTTTAAATGATTATTATTCTATTGTACCTTTGGGATATGTATTATCAAAGGTCAACATACCAATTGAAAAACAAAAAGTAGGGATGTCTGGGTGGCTCAGTCAGTTAAGCATCCAACTCTTGATCTCAGTTCAGGTCTTGATCTCAGAGTCATGAGTTCAAGTCCCATACTGAGCCCCATGCTGGGTGTAGAGTCTACTCAGAAAAAAGAGATAGAGAGAAAAGAATACTAAAAACTAAGGTCTTATACCTAAAGATCTAGTATAGTGTTATACATACAGAAGTTATTTACTAAGTGTTTATTAATGATTGTACCCACATATTCTTCCAAATGGTTTTAATATTGAAAGATGTTTTCTGTATCACCTGCAAAATTGTTTCATTTCCAGCATACTGTAGATAAAAAAAAATAATAATTCTTTAGTGTTGGTACCCTGAAATTTATCTTCAGGAATCCTTCCCATACAGAGGCAAATCTTTATTGATTTTGTGATTTAAGCAAAGGCCAATGTACTCAATACAATTTCCCACTGGCTTTGTTGAATTGTATAATATATTATGTCTTTGTACATTGTTACTACATATTATTTTTCCTAGAGGAATACATCAGCTCCTAGACTCTCAATTACTTTCTATTATATATAAAATATCTCCACAAGATTTTTTTATTTCTTTTAAGAAAACTTACCTAAAATAAAGCTCTATAATTTTCCTCCAACTTACTCAAACTTCTTTGTGGCCCACTACTCTGTCTCCCGAGGTTGCCTCCCTGTTTCCAATCTCAAGGGTTCATAATTTTTAATCCATCCTATACTTTACATTTAGCCAAACAGCAAATTCCATTGATATCAACAAAAGTTCTATTTATAGGAGCAAATGCCCTTGAAAGAAAATATCATTCAATGTGCTTGAAAGTCCCATGCAATAATTGATCAAATAACTATTTTAAATAACTTTACTAACTGAAAATCAGAAGAGTATTTTATTGATATTTTTCCTAAATGAACTCAAGAATATTTTTAAAAGATACACTAAAAGTCTATATCATTTTAGTAATAAATACATGATTTTTAAAATTATAAGAGCAAATTAATATAAGATAATAATAATGAAACTTGTAGAGGCTGATATAATTTTTAATATTAATTGGTAATATAATACTCTTTTCTATGTGGATAGAATACTTCACCAAGAAAAAGTTACAAAAGCAGTAAAATGAATTTTTTTTCAGTTTGTTGACACATAATTGACATACATTACTTTTTAGGCTTATGGTGTACAGCATAATAACTTACATATACTATAGGAGGATCACCATAACAAGTTTAGTTAACATCCATCATCTCTTATAGATGCCAAGAAAAGAACAAGAAATAAAAAATTCCTTGTGATGAGAATTCTTAGAATTTACTCTCATAACAACTTTCAAACATATCATATAGCTGTGTTAACTAGTCATCATGTCATTTATAACACCCCTAGTACTTATTTAATCTGTAACTGAAAGTTTGTACCTTTTGACTGTATTTATCCAATTAACCCTCCCCCACTCTCTACCTCTATAAACACAAATCTTGTCTCTTTTACTGTTTTGTTTTTCTGATTGTATATATAATTGAGATCACTCAATATTTGTCTGACTTATTTCACTTAGAATAATGCCCTCAAAAGCTTATCTGTGTTGTTGCAAATGGCAAGGTTTTTTTTTTCCTTTTTTATGTTAGTATAATATTCCTGTGTGTGTGTGTGTGTGTGTGTGTGTGTGTGTGTGTGTATGCGCGTGCGCACATGTGTAACTGTGCCAATTCTTCTTTATTTATCTGTTGATGGGCACTTAGATTATTTCCATGTCTTGGCTTTTGTAATAATGCTATATGAACATGGGGGTGCAGGTATCTCTTCAACATAGTATTTTTGTTTCCTTTAGATGTATCCTCAGAAGTGGAATTTCTGGATCGCATGGTAGTTCTGTTTTTAATTTTTTTTAAGGAACTTCCATACTCTTTTCCATACTGGATGCACCCATTTACATTTCCACCAAATGTGTACAAGGTTTTTTTCTCTTCACTTCCTTGCCAACATTTGTTATTTCTTGTCCTTTTTTCTCTTTAATACACATATGAATAAGATCATACAGTATTTTTCTTTCACTGTCTGACTCACTTTCTAATAGCATAATGCCTTCACAGACCATCCATACTGTTACAAAAGGCAAGATTTTCTTATTTTTTATGGCTTAATAATATACTATTCCATATATATACATATGTATGTATATATGTATATATATATAATGGAACATTATTCACAACCTTTTACAAATTAATTTACAACTTTTATATCCATTTATCTTTTGACTGACACATAGGATATTATCACGTCTTGGCTATTATAAATAACATTGCAATTAACAGGAAGATGCAGATATCATTTTGAGGTAATGTCACCATTTGCTTTGGATAAATTCTAAGAAAGCAATTGCTGTATTATATGGTAGTTCTATTTTTAATTTTTTGAAGAACCTCCATATTGATTTCCATAGTGGCTGCACCATTTACATTTGCACCAAAAATACACAAGGATTCCCTATTCTCTACATCCTTACCAACACTTGTTATTTCTGGTCTTTCGATAATGGTCATCCTATGACATGTGAAGTGATATCTTATTGTAGTTTTCATTTTCATTTCTCTGATGATTAATAATGTCGGGCATCTTTTCACATACCTGTTGACAATTGATGTGTCTTCTTTGACAAAATGTCTATTTAGATTGTCTACTTTTTAATCACATGGTTTGTGTTCCTTAGCTTTTGAGTTGTATGAATTCTTTATATATTTTGGATATTAACCCCTTATCAGACATATGGTTTACAAATATTTTCTCCATTCACTAGGTTGCCTTTTCATTTGGATGATGCTTTCCTTTGCTGGGATGGTTTCCTTTGCAGAAGTTTTCCAGTTTGATATGATCTCACTTACTGATTTTTGCCTTTTTTCGGTGTTGCTTTTTGAGTCAAATCCAAAAATCATTGCCAAGACTAATGTCAAGGAGTTTACTGCTTATGTTTTCTTCTAGGGGTTTTATGGTTTCAGATCTTGCAGTTGAGTATTTAATCCATTTTGAGTTAATTTTTTTAGGGAGTAAGATAATGGTCCAATTTCATTGTTTTGCATATGGATGTCCAATTTTCTCAGCACCATTTAGTGCTGAGACTGTCTTTTCCTCACTGTATATTCCTGGCTCCTTTATCATAAATTAGTTGACAGTATATGATTTGGTTTCTTTCTATGCTTTCCATTCTGTTTTGCTGATCTGTGTTTCGGTTTTTATATCAGTACCATAATGTTGTGATTAATGTAGCTTTGTAATAGTTTGAAATCAGGAAATTAGTATGATGCCTCCAGCTTTGTTCTCCTTTCTCAGTATTGCTTTGACTATTCAGAGTCTTTCATGGTTCAATACAAAGTTGTTTATTCTACTTCTGTGAAAAATGTCTTTATAATTTTGACAGGAATTTCATTTAATCTGTTACTATTTTGGATAGTATGATAATTTTAACAATATTAATTATTCTAAACCATGAGCATAGAATATCCTTTAATTTATTTCAGTAATCTTCAATTTCTTCAACCAATAATATAATTTTCAGTGTATAATCTTTAATCTCTTTGGTTAAATTCATTTCTAGGTATTTTATTATTTTGATGTAATTTTAAATTGAATTATTTTCTTAATTTCTCTTTCTGATACTTTATTAGTGTATAGAAATGAAGTAGATTTGGGGCGCCTGGGTGGCTCAGTCGGTTGAGCGTCCGACTTCGGCTCAGGTCATGATCTCATGGTCCATGAGTTTGAGCCCTGCGTCGGGCTCTGTGCTGACGGCTCAGAGCCTGGAGCCTGTTTCAGACTCTGTGTCTCCCTCTCTCTTTGACCCTCCCCCATTCATGCTCTGTCTCTCTCTGTCTCAAAAATAAATAAAACATTAAAAAAATTTTTTAAAAAGAAATGAAATAGATTTTTGTATATTTATTTATGTGTCCTGAAACTTTACTGAATTCAATTTATTCTGTTTTTCTGGTGAAGTCTTCAGGATTTTCTATATATAACATATAATGTCATCTGCTAATCATGACAGTTTTACTTTCTCTTTTTTTTCATTTTCTTGACTAACTTCTCTGATTAGGACTTCCATCGTTATATTGAATAAAAGTGGTGATAGTGGGAATCCTTGCCTTGGTCCTGAACTTACAGGAAAATCTAAGTTTTTCACTGTTCAGTATGATGTTAGCTGTGGGTTTGTAACATATGGCCTTTATCATGTTGAGGAACGTGTTCTCTCTACCCATTTTGTTGACAGTTTTTATCATAAATGGATGTTAAATTTTGTCAAATGCTTTTTCTTCATATATTGAAATTATTGTATGATTTTTATCCTCATGTTAAAGTAGTTTATCACATTGATTAATTTTGGAACGTTGAACCATTCTTGCATCAGTGGAATAAATCCTACTTGATCATGTTGTATGATCCTATTAGTATATTGTTGAATTTGGTTTGCTAATATTTAGTTGAGGATTTTGCATCTATGCTCATCAGGGATATTGGCCTTAATTTTGTTTTCTTGTGGCATTGTTATCAGGTTTTAATATCAAGGTAATGCTGGCCTCATAAAATGTGTTTGGAAGACTCTTCTTCTATATTTTGGACAAGTTTGAGAGAGACTGGTATTATTTATTAAATGTTTCAAAGAATTCACCATGAAGCTCTCTGGTCCTGGGTTTTTGTTTGTTGGGAGATTTTTTATTATTAATATCATCTCCTTATTAGGAATTGTTCTATTCAGATTTTGTTTTCACAGTTCAGTCTTGGTAGGTTTTATGTTCCCAGGAACTTATCCATTTTTTCTTTGTTGTCCAATTTGTTAGCATATAATTACTCATAGATATCTATTATGATCCTTTGTATTTCTGTGGTATCATTTGTAATGTTTCCTGTTTTATTTTATTTTATTTGAGCCCTTCTGTTCTTGGTGAGTCTAGCTAAAGGTTTGTCAATTTTGTTTATCTTTTTAAAGGACTGGCTATTTTACTGATCTCTTCTACTGTGTTTTTAATCTTTATTTATTTCCACTCTCATCTTTTATTTCCTTTCTTCTATTGCTTTTGAGCTCTGTTTTTTCTTTTTCAAGTTCCTTGAGGTATATATTTAGATGGTTTATTGAGATCTGACTTCCCTTAATATGTATGTGACTCTAGCTTTGAGAGAGATCAGAATCAAGAAAGTCAGGAAGGGAAGATTGACCTGTGAAGTTTTTAAAAAGCACCAGTTGATTCTAATATACATACTTTTAACATTTTAAGAACTTCTGTTCTAAATAATTCATATTTTCTGAATATAGAACTGTATCTGTGTAGTTGATTGATATTCTTTTGGAAGTAAAGTCCTGCAGCTTCAACAGCTACTACAATAGCCTCCAAATGTTTGTCTCCACTTCCATTGTGTGTGTGTGTACATGTGTGTGTGTGTCTTTCATTGCATCCACTAAATCAAGAGCAATAGTTTTGATATGGATATTTGCTAAAGCACTTGCCCCTGTTTAAAAACATATTTTCATGGTGCCTGGGTGGCTCAGTTGGTTAAACAGCCGACTTCGGCTCAGGTCATGATCTCACAGTTTGTTAGTTCAAGTCCCGCATTGGGCTATGTGCTGACAGCTCAGACCCTGGAGCCTGCTTTGTATTCTCTCTCTCTCTCTTTCTCTCTCTCTCTCTCTCTCTCTCTTTCTGTCTCTGTCTCTCTGTCTCTCTCTCTCTTTCTCTCTCCCTCTCCCCTTCCCCTGCTCACTCTCTCTCTCAAAAAAATGAATAAATGTTAAAAAATTAAAAAAAAAATTCTTTCCACTATATTTAGGATAATGACCAAATTCATTGACATCAGTTAATGAAATACCTTGGGATGACTACCATATACCTCCATTTCCTTGTCCTTTGTGTTCTCTGGAACTCTCCTTTCCATTCCTTAATTTCCTTATCTTCCTCAGACCTTTACACATGTAGAACCCTTTACCTTGACTGTTCTACTTGCCCTCCCTCAACTCCATATACACACTTTTCCTCTCTAACATTTTCTTCTGTATCAACTCAAACTCACTTCCTCATGGAATCTCTATTTTATCTATATAAACAGGTCAATTCTTCTTACTCTGTGTTGTCATATACCTTGTACCCTTAAGTTATAGCACATACCACATATTAATTTTAATTTATTATTATATATGTGGTTGTTTCTTTAGTGTTTAACTCATCTACATGATGATTAGCTCTCTGAGTCAGGTACCATACGTGTGTGTATGTGTGTGTGTGTATGTGCGCATATATGTGTGTATATATATATATATATATATATGTATATGTGTGTATATATGTGTATATATATGTGTGTATATATATGTATGTATATATTTATATTTATATTTATATTTATATTTATATTTATATTTATATTTATATTTATATTTATATTTATATTTATATTTATATTTATATTTTTTCTGGTCCAACATGTATTTCTGTTGCCACCTCATTAACAAGCATATAGTAGATGTTCAGTAGATATTATGAAAAAAAAAAAAACAACCGGCATTTCTCCCGTTAGTGGTTGCTCAATTATGTTAATTTTTTATGTTTTATTATTACCTAACAGGTTTATAGGTACTCTAGTTTATGGTAATGAAAGTTTCTACTCTCTAGATTTACAAACATATATACCATTCTCAACATCAGTTTAGGTCCAGAGATGAAGATCCAGGATATCTCAGAGCTTTTAAGAATTGTCTGTAAGTCCCTTAGGTGTTAATATTTCAATATTTCATTTCTTTCTTTAGTTAAATAAGATCTTTCCTATGTGTATTACCAGATAAAGGTTTATTTAATGTAAGAATGATAATGGTGCTATTTGACTTTTATTAACAAATTGGGTTTTATATAATTAAAACTGACAATAGCTTTCAACAAAGTCACCACTTACCTTCCAAATTATCATTTGCCTGCCAAATTCTATCTTAATGCTTATCTTTCTTATCGTTTTTCTGAACTTATTGGTGTAACTGTTCTTCACATGCTATCTGCCTTTGATTTCCATGAAATACCTTCTGGTTACCACACATTAGCAATCTTTCCTATATCCTACCCATGACACATTGGGGTTTCTTTAGGGATTGACCCTTTAGCATTCATTTTAACTCTAGATATTTAACCTATACACTTTCAACCATGGCAATGATGTGTAACACCAGAAGTGCTCTGTTTATCTCTAGGTATTATATTTCTCCTGAGTGCCAGATCAATATATTTAATGTATTTAATTAACAACTCTTTTGAAAATGTCCTGTTTGCCAGACATTGTTGAGGTATCAGAGTGCCTACACCTTCATTCATACATAAACATTCATACATATTTAGATACCATTGATATCTGACACTCAATGTAGCCCATACTGAATTTGTCATTACCTTCCCTGAACTACTACCAAGCCCTCAGAAAATCCTTTTGTCTTTTTTTTCAGTTTTAATGAGATATAATTTATATATAGCACTGTATATATTTGAAATGTACAGTATAATAATTTGACTTACATACAGTATGAAATGACTACCACAATTGCTTAGTTAACATCCATCATCTCATATAGATAAAAAAGAAAAAAAGATGTGTGTGTGTGTGTGTGTGTGTGTGTGTGTGTGTGTGGTGAGAATTCTTAGGATTTACTCTCTTAACTTTCAAATATACCATATAGTAGTGTCAACTATAATCATGTTGTACATTACACATCTAGTACTTATCTTGAAACTAGAAGTTCGTGCCTTTTGGCCACCTTTATCCAAGTCTCCTTCCCCCAACCTCCCACCACTAATAAACACAAATCTGATACATTTTTCTGTAAGTTTAACTTTTTTTGTTTTTCATTTTCTATTTTTTTTTTTTTTAGATTCTGCATGTAGGTAAGAACATGTAGTATTTGTCCTTCACTGTCTAACTTATTTCACTTAGCATAATCCTTTAAAGATTCACCCGTGTTGTTGGAAATGGCAGGAGTTCCTTCTTTTTAGTGGCTGAATAATATTGTTTGTGTGGGTACAGTTTCTTTATCGACTCATCTATTGATGGACACTTAAGGTGTTTCCATTTTTTGTCTGTTGTAAATAATAATGCCACTGTGACCATGGGGTGCAGATCTCTCTTTGACACAGTGTTTCTCTTTCCTTCAAATATACAGTAAAATTTGGATTACAAATGACTTGTTCTTGGAGTGTTCCACAAGACAAGCAAACATTTCTAATCAATTTTAACTTTATCAATGAGCAATGTCTTGCAATACAAGTAGTATGTGATGCCAAATGTCACATGATCACAACTGAGCCAATGGGTCCTGAAATTTGCTTTGATATACAAGTGCCTTAGATTACAAGCATGTTTCCAGAACAAATTATCCTCACAAGCCAAGATTTTACTGTATTCCAGAAGTAGAATTGCTGTATCATAGGCAGTTCTATTTTTAATTGTTTTAGGAACCCTCATACTATTTTCCACAGTGGCTGCACTCATTTACATCCCCACCAACAGTGCACAAGGGTTACCTTTTCTCCACAGCCTCAACAACATTTACTTCATTTTTTGTTTTATGATAACCACTCCAACAAGAATCAGGTGATATCTCATTATGGTTTTGATTTGCATTTCCCTGATGACTAGTGATGTTGGGCACATTTTCATGTACATGTTAATGATTTGTATATCATCTTTGGAGAAATATCCAGGTCCTTGCTCATTTTTAATTAGATTATTTTTCTGTCTTTGTGTTGTAGAAGTTCTTTATGTGTTTTGGATATCAACCTCTTATCAGATACATGATTTATAAATATTTTTCTCCATTCTATAGGTTTTTTTTTTAATTTTACTGATTTTTGTTTTTAATTTGTTTGTTTTTTTGCTGTGCGGTAGATTTTGTTTTGGTGTAGTCTCATTTGTTTATTATTGATTTTGTGGCTTGTGGTCCTCTTGCTCTAGTTGCTGCTACACCAACGTGTGATTTTGCATCAAACAAAAATATATTTATGTTTCTCTAACCATAACGACTGTTACTGGTTTTCTTCAGTCCTAATGTGTTAATTATAACAACTGAGAAACTAAACATATAAATGGTCAATGGCCAGAACATGTATAAAAGCAGAATTCTGTCCCATAACCTGCAGCTAACTTCCCAGGAAATCAACTCTCCTATCTACAGTAAATAGCCCAGGAAGCCAGCATGCTATAGGTCAGATTTTTAGGAAGTCAGAACACAATCTCCGGTAACAATACAGGGGCTAAACAATAACTTCTATAACAAGTGGCACCAAATGACCAATACTTGGTTGTTAATTGACAGCTTTCTTAATTTTTGTCCCTTCTTGTAACCTAGGACCAACCAGAGAAAGTGAAATATGTACCCTAAATCGATCACATAAGATTCCTTGCTTCCAAATAGAACACCTTCTGCTTCCCTATGTCAACAGCCTCCAGTAAGGGCATAGCTGAAGCTTCCCTTTTTTCCACTGCTCACTCATCTGCCTACATTTGAGTCTCTACCAAAACACAAGTGATAGTGCTGATTCCCTGGTTGTGACAAGCCAGGGAATAAATACCCTTGGCTTGTTCTCATTTGATTGGACTTCATTTATTTGCACACAACAAAGTCCTGGCTAGTCTTTGCCACAGTATAGATACTTCCAAACAATTTCATGCAACAAGTAGAGTGATATTCTCAAACTCATAACCTGTATTGTCATTGATTTGAGTATTTTTCAGAGGTTACTTGGGGATAAAACTAAAATTCTTAAGCTAAGCACATGAAGCCCCAGACTCAGGTCTTAGCATTCTCTCAAGTAAAACATCTTGTAGATATCACGATATGCCAAACACTATCATCCTTGCAATTGTTTAAACAATATGGTGTAATTCCTTTTAATGAGTTTTCTGCTTTATCCACCTGTTTAATTCCATGTTTAATTCCTTCTTGACTGGGTCAACTATCTTCTCCTTAAAGAATCTTGCACTATCTTCAAGCATTATTAGATTTTTTTCTCTTTTATATTCTGATAGTACCCTATCGTTTGCATTGCTTTCCATACATTCCCGTTTTACTTTCCATTTTCCATCATTCTTGTTGCCCTGGGATTGTACCTCTTCAATCAAATGCTAGTAATAATCCTTGCCTCAGGGATTTTTTTCCCTGGGATCTAGGTCTAAAATAGGATGGATATAAACATTAGCCTGCAAAAAGACCTGATAATTTAAGTGATTGAATAATGTTGTGTAACCAATCGTAACAGAAATCTGGTCTTTGTCAACATGGGAATTTTAACTGCTTTATATTGTTACATATAGAACCAATGGGATGCTAAAGTTAAAATCCTAAGAATTTGTGCATGTACTCATTATTCTATGGATAGCCTGTGCTAAGAGAGTGAAAAAGTCTCAATAGATGTCTGCTAAGAAGAGCAAAGCTAGCAATGTGTTTATATTAACTAACCAATTTAGAAGGCTATTTTATTCCATATATTTGGATTGGGTTCAAAGGATAGAAAACCCAGTGATCCCTGATCTTATAAGCCATGTTAGTGGCTAGACCAGGTCTGAGAATGTAAGCCATGTGCACATCTTGCTTTCCATTTGCCCTTTCCTGTGTTAGTCCTTGAGGACCTCTGACTTAAAGGCTTTGAGGAAAGGCATGAAAAAAAGGTATAATCAAATACAGAAAAGCAGTCATTTGCTGCAGTTGAGGCCTGACAAAGCCATAAACCGTACGTGAACATTGGAGACATATGCTTGCCTCAGTAGGAGTAAATAGGCCTGCTACTACAGAGCCCATGAAGGCAGGGATCCTGTGGAGTCTTTTGGAAATTCTATATAGAAAGGGAGGTGTTTGTTGTGTCCAAATATGTGCACTGCTTGATTTTTATTTTTATTTTTTTTAAGTAGAAAACCATCATTTCTACAAGAGTAGGCTGTTTATCAATATGGGCACTCTGAAGACACCTTAATCTACTTGAAAATGACATTAAATTTGATGTCATGATATGTTTCAAAAGAGTATCTCTGTACATGGAGGAAAGCCACACAGTTCAGCAATCATAGCTTCACACGACAGGTAGAAAAATTTAACTGAACTGTGAGTATAGGGCTGTGTGTGGCTGACAGAGCTCTCCCTGTTAACATTATGAAATATAACAAGAGAAAAGAAGAAAGAAAGTTTCATTGCTAGATGCTAATAACAACTTCAAAATTGGTGATAAAATTGTAGCTTTTTAAGGCATTGATCCATAGGATTCTAAGCCATTTTTTCAAAGTGAAACAAAAAATTCAGAGACTCTTCTTTTTTTAAGTTTATTTATTTTGAGAGAGAAAGAGTGTGAGTGGGGGAGGGGCAGAGAGAAAGGGAGAGAGAGAAAGAATCCCAACCAGGGTCTGCACTCACAGCGGGGCTTGAACCTATGAACCATAAGATCATGACCTGAGCTGAAACCAAGAGTCAGATGCTTAACTGACTGAGCCACCCAGGCACCCCATAAGAGAATCTTCTCTACAAAATTTAGACTGATATTCTAGCATAATATTTCTACTTATAGATATTACTAGTGTGTTTTTAAAATATATTTGAAAGAACAATGGGACATTTTTTATTATTTATGTATTTTTACAACCTCAATATCATGAAATCTAAAGCCCTTATAGGTAGTGGAGAGAAAGTAAGCAGCTGTACAACAGGTATTAAAATGAGCTCATTTCAGAAAAGACCATTTGTTTACTCAGTCATAGGTCACAAAGTATTGATAGCAAGTTCATGGTTAGTTACTTCTCTAACACAGGTTCTCATGATGACCTGAATGGGGAAATTTTTAGAATTTGCTTCTGTAAGCCATTTTGTAAGAAACAGTATAGGTGCTCTACCTGAACAAAAATCTCTAGAAATTAGCTGAAATTGTATGGCCTAAAAAAATAATAATAAAAGTACTTACATGTTTTCTTTTTAAGTAAAGGACTTTCTAGTTTTCTATAACTATTATTTAATCTTCCAATTAAAAATGATTTTATAAAAAGAAAAAAGTCAATTATAAAAATATTGTTTTCTTCTAGGTAAAGCCATATTTAAGGCCAATCACCATGCCAAATTCCTAACTTACATAGTCACATTAAATTCTTACAACAACCCTGTGACACAGGTACATTACATTTTACAGATAAGATGAGATGAATATCCTTATTATACCAGCTACTAACTAGCAAATGTGAAATCAAGGTGTGCTTGATTCCAGAAGACTGTTTCATATATCTCCAATATAAAAGCCAGTTTCCCATTACAGGATTTATACACTCTACTGTTCAGGATGTCAGTAGGTACTTAGTAGGTACTAAGGACGGGAAAAAGTACCCTCTCAGGCTAGCAGAGCTTTAATAAATTAAATCTTTTCAAACCCAAAAATCAGACAAGGTTTTTGATTGACACATCAAGTCACTCTATTTAAAATAAAAGTTTATGATCTGTTATGTTTCTGCCTCAATTCAACAATATACAATTCTTTCAGCATAACCAAGTATGCCTTATTAAATGGATGCATGGTATTAAAAATTAGAAAAAAAAATTGCATCTATTACTAACATTTTTTTATAAACTGGAAATAGAAAAGGTGAGTGATTGGCAGACAAACTATTCAATCAAATATTGAGTTATCTCAGGATTTTTTATAGGACAATTATATGCGAAATATTGAATTGAGTATTCTGTTATCCATGAAGAAAACCTATACAATCAACCCTCCAAAATCATATTATTTCTACAGGGCATTTATTTATTCCAAGTAGAGACACATGGTTAAAGGATAATTTATAATTCATTTAAAGAAGTCTATTGCTGAGGACTGTGACTGGAATAATTTAATGAGAAAATCACAGAAATGATTAATGGACAGAGAGGAACATCAGAATTAACTGTGGCTGAGTGAAAAAAAAAATATTTAGCCTGAAAAGTAACAATCATTTAAAAAACCAAAAGGATATTGGCTGAAACTGGTTAGAGCAGTATTTTTGGCCTATAATTTCCTCTATTTACCAGAAAAATATATTGTTATATCCAAATTGTGAAGGCAAAAAATTATATATCCATAGAATTATATGTTCAATTACACTGTCATTTATATGATGAATACTAAAAATCTTAGAACTGAAAATCTTGCAAAGACAGAATCATTTACAAGTACCAAAAACTACTTTGAAAATAAAAGCTTACTAAACTTTTAGAAAATATACACTAAGGAGGCATGTAATAAAAGCTTATTTTTTATCACTCCAACAATATTTAACTGCACAGTAATCATGGTAATCCCTGTAGTAGGAGCAAAGTATACAAAGATGACCAAGATTCCACTGTTTTTGTTTTTGTTTTTTTTTTCATGAAGAGCTCAGGAAAAATAATGCAATAGCAAATAATACCTTTAATTAGAGGATTAAATAAGAATCATTATAGACAAGTAGGAAGTCCTTCTCTTTGCTTTATAAAAAGATGTTACATATATTTTTTAAATATGAAATTTATTGTCAAATTGGCTTCCATACAACACCCAGTGCTCATCCCAACAGGTGCCCTCCTCAATACCCATCACCCACTCTCCCCTCCGTCCCATCCCCCATCAACCCTCAGTTTGTTCTCAGTTTTTAAGAGTCTCTTATGTTTTGGCTCCCTACCTCTCTAACTTTTTTTTTTCCTTCCCCTCCCCATGGTCAACAGTAGCCAAATTATGGAAAGAGCCTAAATGTCCATCAACTGATGAATGGATAAAGAAATAAAGAAATTGTGGTTTATATACACAGTGGAATACTACGTGGCAAAAGATGTTATATTTTTAAGCATGTGGAAGACTTTCTTAGAAAACAAGTGGTTTAATTTCTCTGCTTGGTGGCAGCTCTTTAGGGTAAAGTTAAGATGTGTTACATGAAGTAATCTAAGTTCTTTCAGAAAAGCTCCCTTCCCTCCCCCCTGCCAAAAAGAAGCCGAATAACTTTGTAAATTTCACAGAAGTTTAATTGTTTTTCTCTGTTTTGCTAAATAAACTGTTTGCTTCACCCATCCTTTGCTATCCTCCCCCTTACTTAGGGGCGTTTCCAGTGATTTGGCAATTTGTTCGTAATAGGGAGAATAATATATAATCAAAACTTGATTTCATGCCTGATTTGATTACAGGGAACTGATTAAACTAATGCTAGTGAATTCTCTTTAATTCAGTGATTAGGAGAAGGGTGTTTTCCTATACATCTTTGAGAGACCAATCACCACTAAGACAAATTCCTTGTCCTTAGTGATGGGGAGACCTGAATCAGGCATTAACTAAAGTATTCATTCTTTTAAATATAAATTTATTAATAGGCTTTTAGGTTTTCCTCAGAAACTGTTACTTTAGGTCCCTGGGTAAATGAAAGGAAAGCTATCTCCTTGTCTCTTGAGTTTAATGACATTTATTACTTCAGAGTCATGACAAGTCCCATTATTACATTTCACTTTTTGAAAAGTGGCAGCATGCAAAGCCTAATACCTGACATAGCATTATATATCTTGTCCAGTAGGTTTACAAGTTAATTCATTAAACCAAATCATTTTCATTAGAACACTGGCTTCATGTGTTACTACTAGCACTAAAATAAATCATTTTATTCTGTCCATTATGGTAAGTGATACATCTGATACATTTATTAAGTTAAAGTGTTCTCTCGAATTCTCATGTTCAATTATTCTTGTCACCACTCACTATGCTGATGATTCTCTCAGGAAGCATTACCTATAAGAATAAATTCCAACTTTGTTTCCTGTCATTTATGTTCCTCCACCGTTTGGTCACAGCCTACTGTTCCAAACTCACCCCCTACTATTCTGTACCCAAATCTTCCACAACCAGGCTGCGCTATTCAGACTCTGAAGATCTGGTAGGAACCCTGATGCCAGCATAATGCTTCTCCCTCCAAACAGAGACTTCACTTCCTCTTTGTTTAGGCAAACTGTGCCATTCCTTTGAGATCAAATCCAACCCCAACTCTATTTCTTATTTGTAGCTCTCCTTTGCACATTGCAATACATTCTGATGACAGTCCCTTTGCTGCTGTCCTTCTATGGTATTGACAGATATCATATGCTCATCTCTCAGGTCACTACTCCTTGAATTACAGTTTAGTTTTTATGTTGTATAAGAATATGAAATACTCTGTTAGTTTTCTCTAATCACCCAACAGTTAGCCCTAAATGTATAGAGAACAGTGGTCACACATTAAAAATGTGTCAGTACTTACATATCATATTTTACCTGGGATCAGAAGAGAGGTAAGGCATCTGTACCAAAGGCACTCTTAATAAATCAGCTCAAAGTTCCTTCTTCATATATCGGTGGTCACTCTTTTCATTTCTTTGAGTCTACAGAGGAAATGACATGCCTTAGACCATACATTCTCCCAGCTACATTTTCTATAATTATTGAGTAATATTCCCAGGAGAAGTGATATTTATTGAATCTCTAACACATATGGAGAATTCTATAAATCCCTAATTTTCAATACAACTTGAGCTCTGTGTGTGCTATATACTCCTTGAATCTTTTGAACTTCACTTTTTCGATGCACTAAACAGTGCCATTGTACTATCACCAGAACACTTTTTTTTTCCAGGCACTATGTTGCAAAAGTATTAAATTAGAAAATATTGACAGGAAGCCACAGTAAACAGCAGAGACTTCACATCTTACTGAATTTAAGATAGCTGAATCTAGCACTTATTGTCTAAGTCTCAGTAATATGGTACAAGAAAATTTTTGACCAAAAACAGGTACAGCAGTTTATTTACTAGCTGCCATTGCCTGAGAAATAGGACAAGAATAAAATGTAGATTAATAGCTTAACCTAATAGACTGGTACACATATATTTAATATATGTGTTTGAATGTATATACATATATGTGTATATTAAACATTTCGGAGAAAATAGCATTATAATAGTTCCCTCAGGATGCTGAAAAATAGGTTATGCTTATATTAAAAATTAAAACAAAAATATATGAGTAAATATGTTTGGATAATCACTTCAGTTATATAAAACCAATGATTCACAAATTCAAAGTTTTTCATGATTATTCAATATTATTGTGATAATACTTATTAATACATAAAAATATTTGAGAATCCAAGAATCCAAAAACTCAATCCTGGGCATGAGATGCTAACAATATTGAGGAAAAGATATGTGACATTAAGTAACTATAAAATAATGTCAACTCCTAAACTTACATACTATATATAGTTTTGTGATAGTTTTTTAATATGTGAATTTCGCTAGGCTACAGTCCCTGGTTAGCCAATCAAACATTAATGTAGGTGTTGTTGTGAAGGTATTTAATCACAAGTGTGATTAAAATCTGTATTAGTTGACTTTATATAAAAGAGATTTTTCCCAGATAATCTGAATGTGCCTGATTTAAACATTTGAAATGCCTTAAGAGCTGAGGCGTCTCTGATGAAAAAGAAATTGCATCTATGGACAGTAGTTTCAGCCATGGCCATCGGGGTTCCAGCCTGCCTTTCCTGACCCTGCCTCATGTATTTTGGACTTGCCCTACCAGCTCCAGCAATCCTTCATGCTAATTCTTTGCAACAGACATCTGAATTTATAACTTCTGCTCATCTGTTTCCATAGCTGATGCTTGAGTGACTGAACTGTGCCTACTCAGTGTGTGTGTACAAATATATACGTGTGTAGGTTTATGCACACTGATGCGTTCAGATATATTAATAGAGTGAACATATAATCTATCTCTCTTCCAATAGGCCGACACTTTTTACATTTTTTTTATGCTGAGGACAAAAAAGCAGCCAGCAATCATCCAGATGAAGGGTTGAAGGCTGGACAGCATGTTACAAGCACATGAAACAGCCTATTCACTGGCCTAGAGATCACTATGACTAGGCTGTTGTCTAGGAACATAAGCTGGATATGAAGCCAAGTATGCAAGTTACAGAGAAACAAGACTTGTACTGGCCAGGTCTCAATGAATTTAGCATTTTTGAAAAATTTGTATTTTAAACCAGGTTAATGTAATTAAATCCTGAATGTAATCTTCTGGGATCTAAGAACGTGGGCAAGTCACTTAGCTTTGGTAGTGTCAGAACTCTGTTAGTTTTGCCTTTGGTGTTAACTTTCGCTCCAGTACTTTTCAAAAATGAATAAAGAAGTAACCTGTTTTTCTAAAGGCCCGAACCTAGTAGGTATACCCAGGAAAGCTGGTTGGTTGGTGGGTGTCCAGGGTTCTGTAGTGAAGGAGGACAGCATTTCAGGCTTATTAGCCATGACCACAAAAGGTGGCTGAGACCTATGCCCCTCACCATGTCTTGGCAGCTGAGTATACTGCAAAGGCAACAATCAAGATGGAAATTTCCCCTTTCCAAGTTCTTGAAAACTGTAGTGCAAGGTGGCACCTAGTAGCTTATTCCCTGGAGCTCCTGTGAAATGGAAGAATTTTATTTGTATAATTTTAGGCAAGAGAAGTATGCTTTTTCTTGAGGGAAAATAACAGTTTATGATTAGAGGGATAGTCCTTTAGGTTTTTTTTTTTTTGAGACATCACTGACGTATAACATTAGATTCAAGCATACAGATAATGACGTAACATTTATATGTATTGTAAAATGAGCACAATAAGTCTAGTCAAAAGCCAACACCATACAGTTACAATTTTCTTCTTGTGATTAGAACTTTTAAGACCTACTCTTAATTTTCAAAGATACAATACATTATTATTAACTATAATCACCATACTATATATTACATCCCCTTGAGTTAATTATTTTGTAAGTGGAAATGTACTTGAACCTTTTGATCCTTTTCACCTATTTTGCCCACTCCGTACCTCTCACCCCCGACATCTGGCAACCCCATTCTGTTCTCTATCTATGAGCTTGGATTAGGTTTTGTTTTGTTCCAGTTTTTCCGATTCCATATAAAAGTGAGATCAAAAGGTATTTGTCTTTATCTATCTTACTCATTTCACTCAGCATATGCCCTGAAGGTTCATCCATATTGTCACAAATGGCAAATTCCTTCTTTTTATGGCTGAGTAATATTCCATTTTCTTTATCCTTTAATGTATTGATGGATACTTAGGATGTTTCCATATCTTGGCTATTATAAATAATGCTTCAATAAACATGGAGTGAAGAAAACTTTTCAAGTTAGTGTTTTTATTTTCTTCTGATACTCAGAAGTGGAATTGTTGGATCACATGTTAATTCTATATTTAAATTTTGTGGAACCCCTTACTGTTTTCCATCATGGCTGTACCCATGTGCAGTCCCAACAGCATTGTATGAGGGGTCCTTTTTCTCCCTATTCTCACCTACACTTTTTATTTCTTGTCTTTTTGATGGTAGCTATTCTAACAGGTGTGAAGTGATAACTCATTTTGGTCTTGATTTTTGTTGCATTTCCCTGATGATTACTGATGTTGAGTATCTTTTCATGTACTGGTTGGGCATCTGTATGTCGTCTTTGGAAAAAATTCAACTCCTTTGCCCATTTTTAATTGAAATTTTCTTTGCAGTTGGGAGTAACACATATTTTGGACATTAACCACTTATCAGGTAAATGACTTGTAAATATATTCTCCCATTCAATAGATGTTCTTTCCATTTTGTTCATGGTTCTCTTTGTTGAGCAAAAATTGAGGACTATTAATAGTTACAGGTGTAAAACATGGGACACAGGTGTAAAACATGACTCTTCGGGACAGAGTGGATAAATATTATTATCCTATATTAAAAAGAAAAACAACACTCATGAGATCAAGGAAGGGCTTTAGATGGTATGTAATTACCCTAAATTGAAAGCATATATCACTGGATGTGTGTATGTGTGTGTACACACTCATTCATGCATATATGGTCATTTTTTCTCAGTCTCTCAAAAGGTTCGTAATTCTAAAAGGTTAAGAATCACTGAAATTTCTTCTCTTCTGCAAGGGCATTTCTCATATTATCCTGTATTGGATTCTTTTTGTATCATGGTTGCTGTTTTGTGACATGCCTATCACATACTCTAAAGATTTCATGTTCATCTTTATTCTCTAATCCCAATAGGACTTCATTCATTGCCAAATATTTAATTAGCACTTATATTCTAACACCTACTTCACTTTACCTTGGGATATGAAAGTGAATAAAATTCACATCAGTCATTGCAGAACTTCTAACTGCTGAAAATGTAAACAAAAAAGTTGTATTTCTCAAAATTTTCTGATGTTCTACACTTATCAGATTTAATGAAACCACTGAAAATGGTGAGAACAGTAGTCTCAGTTTGGATTCTCAGAAGAGACAGCACTTTGGGTTACATAGTCTTAAGCTTTTTTATCTCAATAGATATTTTTCTTTCTGATCTTTGTAAATGTACCACCCTGTTGCTTCACATAGATCACTTTGTGTCCTGTCTTAAACTGACTATCATTTTCCATAGAAAAGGGTTCCCACATTCAATTAGGACATCTTCCATATATCTTTTCTGCTATTGATCTGCTCTCTCAGCATATTCAGCATGTTATGGGGTGTGGTATGTATGTATGTTGTTTATTTAATTTTATTTTCACTATAGTTACCATACCATGTAATACTCATTTCAGGTATATAATATAGTAATTCTACAATTCTCTACATTACTGAATGTTCATCATGATAAGTATACTTTTAATCCCCTTCACCTATTTCACGCATCTCCTCACCCAACTCCACTCTGGTAACCATCAGTTTGTTCTCTACTTTAATAGTCTGTTTTTTGGGTTGTCTCTTTTTTCCTGTGTTCAAGTGTTTTGTTTCTTAAATTCCACATATCAGTGAAATTATGTGGTATTTGTCTTTCTCTGACTTATTTCAATTACCATAATGCTCTCTAGTTCCATCCATGTCATTGCAAATAGCAAGGTTCCATCCTTTTTTATGGCTGAATAATATTTCATTGTATATATATCACATCTTTATTCATCTATTGATGGACACTTGGGCTGCTTCTATAATTTTCCTCTTGTAAATAATTCTGCAATAAACATAGTGATGCATATATCTTTCCAAATTAGTGTTTTCATATTTTTGGGTAGATAATCAGTAGTGGAATTTCTGGATTGTATGATAATTCTATTTTTAATTTTTTTGAGGAAGCTCCATACTGTGTTCCGCAGAGGCTGCACCAGTTTGCATTGCCACCAACAGTACATATGGGTTCCTTTTTCTCCACATCCTCAACCAACACTTATTTCTTGTGTTTTTTATTTTAGTCATTCTAACAGATGTGAGATATCTCATTGTAGTTTTGATTTGCTCTTTCCTGATGATGACTGATACTTAGCATCTTTTCATGTGTCTTGGCCATCTATAGGTCTTCTTTGGAATAATGTCTCACCATGTGTTCTGCCCATTTTTCAGTTGAATTTTTTTCTGGTGTTGTATAAGTTCTTTATATACTACGAACACCAACATTTTATCAAATATGTCATTTGCAAATATCTTCTCCGAATCAGTTGTTTGTCTTTTAGTCTTATTAACCATTTCTTTTGCTGTGAAGAAGCTTTTTTATTTTGATGTAGTCCCAATAGTTTATTTTTCTTTTTGTTTCCCTTCTTTCAAAATATTTCTCTAGAAAAACATTGCTACAGACAACGTCAGACAATTTACAGCCCATTTCTCTTCTAGGAATTTTGTGGTTTCAGGTCTCAGGTTTCAGGTAGACCTTTAATACATTTTAAATTTATTTTTCCATATGGTGAAAGCAAGTGATCCAGTTTTATTCTTTTGCATGTAACTGTCCAGTTTTCCTAACACCATTTTTGAAGAGACTATTTTTCCCACTGCATGTTCTTGTCTCCTTTGTTGAAGATTAATTGACCATATAATTTTGGGTTTATTTCTGGGTCCTGTTTTTTCTGTTACACTGATCTATTTTTGTGCCAGTACCATACTGTTTTGATTACTACAGCTTCATATTTGGAAATCAGGGATTGTAATACTTCCAGTTTTGTTCTTTTTTCAAGATTGCTTTGGCCATTCAGAGCCTTTGTGGTCACACACAAATTTTAGGATTGATTCTTCAGCTCTGTGAAAATTGATGTTGGTATTTTGGTAGGGATTGAATTATATATGCAGATTGCTTTAGGTTGTATGGACATTTTAACAATATTTGTTCTTCTAATCCATGAGCATGGAATATCTTCCCATTTGTTTGTGTCATCTTCAATTTCTTTGATTAGTGTGTTACAGTTTCAGAGTATAAGTCTTTCCCCTCCTTAGTTAAGTTTATTTCTAGGTATTTTATTCCTTTTTGGAAAATTGTAAATGGGATTTTTTTTAATTTCTCCTTCTGCTACTTCATTATTCATATATAAGAAGGCAACCCATTTTTGTGTATTGATTTCTTGCTATGCAACTTTGCTGAATTTTTTTTAATTTTTTTTAATGTTTATTTATTTTTGAGACAGAGAGAGACAGAGCATGAACAGGGGAGGGTCAGAGAGAGAGGAAGACACAGAATCCAAAGCAGGCTCCAGGCTCTGAGCTGTCAGCACAGAGCCCGACGTGGGGCTCGAACTCACGGACTGTGAGACCATGACCCGAGCCCAAGTCGGGTCTGAGCCACCCAGGTGCCCCAACAACTTTGCTGAATTCATATAGAAGTTCTGATAGCATTTTGATGGAAGTTTTAGGGTTTTACTTGTGTAATATCATGTTATTCTGAAAATAGTGAAAGTTTTATTTCTTCCTTAACAATTTGGATGCCCTTTTATTTCTTTTTATTGTCTGATTGCTGTGGCTAGGAATTTCCGTGGTGTATTGAATAAACGTGATGAGAATGGACATCTTTGTTCTGCTCCTGCCCTTAGGGGAAAGGTTCTCAACTTTTCACCAATAATGTTATCTGTGGGATTTCAAATATGGCCTTTATTATGTTGAAGTATGTTCCCTCTAAACCTACTTTGTTGAGAGTTGTTATCATGTATAGATGTTGTACATTGTCAAGTGCATTTTCTGCATCTATAGAAATGATCATAGTATTTTTATCCTTTCTCTTGTTGATGTTATACATCACATTGATTGATTTGTGAATATACCCTTGCATCCCAGGAATAAATCTCACTTGATTGTGGTAAATGATTTTTTTAATGTACTGTTGGATTCAGTTTGCTAATATTTTGTTGAGGATTTTGTCATCTGTGTTCAACAGAGATAGTGGCCTGTAGTTCTCTCTCTCTCTCTTTCTCTCTCTCTCTCTCTCCCCCTTTCTTTGTGTAGTGTCTTTATCTTGTTCTGGTAACAGGTTAATGCTGACCTCATAGAATGAATTTGGAAGTTTCCTTCCTCTCCTATTTTTTTGAAAAGTTTGAGAAGAATTATTATTAACTCTTCTTTAAATGTTTGGTATAATTCACCTGTAAAGCTGTCTCCTCCTGGACTTCTGTTTCTTGGGAGTTTTTTTTTTTTTTTTTTCTTAATTTGATTCAATTACTGATTACTGATCATCAATCTGTTCAAATGTTCTATTTCTGACTCAGATTTGAAAGTTTATATGTTTCTAGGAATTTATCCATTTTTTTTCTGGGTTGCCCAATTATTTTGAACATAATTTTTCATAATATTCTCTTATATTTCTTTGTATTTCCGTGGTATCAGTTGTTATCTCTCCTCTTTATTTTCTGAAATTGTTATTTGAGTCTCTCTCTGTCTCTCTCTCTCTCACTCCCTCTCACTCCCTCTCTCTCTTTCTTTATGGGTTTGGCTAAAGGTTTATCAACTCATTTGATTTTATCAAAGAACCAGCTCCTGGTTTTATTTATCTGTTCTATTGTTTGCTTAGTTACTATTTTACTTAATTTTGCTCTAATCTTTATTATTTCCTTCCTTCTATTGGTCTGGGGGGTTCTTTGCTCTTCTTTTGCTAGCTCCTTTAGGCATAAGGTTAGGATATTTATTTGAGATTTTTTTCTTGCTTCTTAAGGTAGGCCTGCATTGCTGTTATCTTCCCTCTCAGATCAAATTTTGCTGCATCTGAAAAATGTTGGACCATTGTATTTTCATTTTTATTTTTCATATATTTTTTAATTTTCTCTTTGATTTCTTTATTGACCCATTAACTATTTAGTAGCATGTTATTTAACCTCCAAATATACATTTTTCTTTCCAGATTTTTTCTTGTAGTTGATTTCTAATTTCATAGCATTGTGTCATCACTCTTGTAGGGGTCATGCCAATCTTCTGTGTATTGTTCCAATTTTAGTATATATGCTGCTGAAATAAGCACACTAGTTTCATTGCATTGTGATTGGAACAGATGCATGGTATGACTTCAGTCTTTTTTAATTTGTTGAGGCCTGTTTTGTGACTTAATATGTGTTCTATTCTGGAGAATGTTCCATGCGCACTTGAAAAATAATATGTATTCTTCTGTTTTAGGCTGGAATTTTCTGAATATACTGTTAGATCCATCTGGTCCAATATATCATTCAAAGCCACCGTTACCTTGTTTTTTAGGTCGTTATTTAAATTCCAGTTAGTTAACATACAGTGTAATATTAGTTTCAGGTGTATGATATAGTGATTCAAACCTTGCATACAATACGCAGTTCTCATCACAATAAGTGTACTCCTTAATCCCCATAACCTATTTGACCCATCTCCTTACTCTCCTCTCCGCTGGTAACCATCGTTTTTTTCTCTACAGTTAAGGATCTGTTTCTTGGTTTGCTTCTCTCTCTCCCTTTTTTTCTTTTAGTTTATTTGTTTTGTTTCTTAAACTCCACATATAAGTGAAATCATATGATATTTGTCTTTCTCTGACTGACTTATTTCACTTAGCACAATACTCTATAACTCTATCCATGTCATAAATGGCAAAATTTCATTTTTTAAGGATGAATAGTCTATTATATCCATCTCAGATCTTCTTTATCCTTTGCATCCTTTTATTTTGCGAATCCTTTGCCTAATTTTTATAGATATATTTATTTTACTGATTTTGTGAGTCCTACTTTTCTTACTCCTACTTGTGGTCTTTTCTTTGCACTCGAAAAATTCCTGTTAACATTTCTTGTAGGGATGGTTTAGTGGTCATTAATTGCTTTAACTTTGTCTGGGAAACTCTTTATCTCTCCTATTCTGAATGATAGCTTTGCTGGATAGAGTATTCTTGGCTGCAAGTTGGGTTTGTTTGTTTGTTTGTTTGTTTGTTTGTTTTCTTTCAACACTTTGAATATATTTGCCACTCCCCTCTGGCCTGTAAAGTTTCTGCTGGAAAATCATCTGATAGCTTTATGGAATTTCCTCTGTATATAATTTTTTTTTCTTTTCTCTTGCTGGTTTTAAAATTATCTTTATCATTACCTTTTGCATTTTAATTACTATATGTTTTGTGTGGACTTCCTTGGGTTGATTTGTTAGGGGCTCTCTGTATGTCCTGAATCTGAATTTTACTTTCTTTTCCAGATTTGGGGAGTAACTATTATTTTTTTCAAGTACATTTTTTTGACCTCCTTTTCTCTCTTCTTCTCATATCCCTACAATGGGAATGTTATTACCCTTGATGATGTCAATGTTGTTCCCTACATCTATTATCATTTTTATTTTGTTTCTCTCTTTCCTATCCGGCTTGGTTGCTTTCTATTATTCTGTCCCTCAGGTCACTGATAGGTTCTTTTGCTTCCTTTAGTCTATTGTATATTTGATCTAGTGTATTTTTTATTTCTGTTATTGATTTCTTCATCTCTGGTTCCTTTTTTATGTTCCCTCTTTGTTAAGGGCCTCACTGATGTTGTGCACTCTTTTCCCAACTCCAGGGAGTATCTTTATTACCATTACTTTCTATGTCAGACATATTATATAGCTATATACTAGCTCTCTTGTCTTGATTTTGTCCTGTTCTTTCATTTAGGACATGTTCTTCTGTATCCTCATTTGTCTAACTCTGTCTGTTTTTATTGTTAGGAAAATAACCTATATCTCCTGCTCTTGAAAGTAGTGGCCTTATGCAAAATAGGACCTGTAGTGCCCTGCAGTATGATTTCTCCTGTTCACCAGAACCTGGCACTTCAGGGGTATCTCTTGTGTGTTGCATGTGCCCTACTGTTATATCTGAGTTGTGTTTGCCTTCAGTCCATTAACCTAAAATGGCTTTCTTTACATATTGTGTGCAGGGTTTGTTCCCTGTGTTGTTAGTGGGCCAATCTGGGGCTTCCTTGGATTTGTGTTGAGACAGACTGAGCATTTGCCAGAACTACAGTAGCACCAAACTGTAGGATGCTTTATCTGTGTTGTGCTCTGAGTTTTCTTTGGTGGGTGGGGCCTGCAGTCAGACCAGCTGTCTTCCTCCAGCCCACTTCTGGGCTGAAGTGAGACTGGTGTTCATGATTATATTCCCCTCTCCCTGGGGCAGGAAGCAGCTCGTGGTGGTGCTGACCCCTATCTGTGATTCTTGTCCACTGCCAGGCTTGTGTCACTGCTTTGGATGTACTCTTGCCAAGGGTGTACTGGAAGGGGCAGGTCTGCAAGAAAGTGCAGAGATGGAGTGCAGTGTTAGCAAGATTAGAGCAGATCTGCTGTGGGAGAAGACCTATAGTCACTTTGGAATATTCCTGTGGCAGGGTTGGAGAGAGTGGGTCTACAGTTATGCAGTGACAGCAAGTTCCACACTGGCCGACTACAGGAGGGAACTTGCACCCAGTCAAAACTCCTGCTAAAGCCATGTGGGTTGGAGGGGACAGATCCACAGAAGCTTGGGAATGGGATGCTGTTAGTCAGCTATGTGGAGAATGTGTGGTGTCTTGGTTGCTGCAGATGTCTGTATGTCTAGGCTGTCAGGCAGAGAAGGGAAATGGGGTCTGCCAGTTTCTTTGTTCCTGGATAAGTCTCCCAATGATCCCTGCCCCACCAGCATATGCTTTGAGATTACTAAACAATGCGTCTTCCCAAATACCCCCAGATGTTTTCCCAACTTTCTATGTTGTATCTCTTTGGGGCTGATTGTTGTGTTGTCTCTTTAAGGGTGCAGACTCGGTTTTCTCCGTTTTCTCCCAGCTCTCCTAGAGCCAAGTCTGCTGCTTTTTAAAGTTCCAGGTGTTAAGACTGCTGTTTGTAAAAACTTGCAAAATAATACCCCTCTGATTTTCAAAGCTAAATGTTATGGATATCCATATTCCTGTGGGGTTCCCCGTGCCTGGGGTGCCTGGTGTAAAGGACTCTTTCTTTTCTCTTTTTGTGCTGAAAACATCCCTAGCTACTGGGATAGTCCTGTGGGTCATTTAGTTCCCGACCATGTCTTTATCCTTCCTACCCTTTTTGATGTGGCTTCTCTACATTTGGCTATGGACAATCTTTTCTGCCAGTGTTTGGGTTATTTTCAGGGTTATTTGAACTGTCTAGTTGTACCCATGTGATGAGGTTAGCTTAGAAAACTTCTACTCCACCACATTCCCCAGATATCCCATGGTATTTCTTTTTGTGTGTCTAGATTTTTCTATGGAAAACCATCAGATACACACCAACCTTCAATTCACCCAGTATCATTTCCAGAATTACAAAAATGTTTCTCTGTGGTCACTTGAGTTTCTCAATTTTAATCACCCATGAATTTGTAGGAGTTGGTCATCCAAAGTAACCTGTCAGTGTGTTTGAAGTCCTCAGCCTCCCCCACTTTTAGCATTACTATCTCTAAATGTAGTCCATATATCTGTGCTATTATTTGCAAATAATTTTATGATTTAAACACACATACTAGTCCTCTGATATTGATATTTAATTGCATATTTAATTCACACAGTAATCATGTGATATAAGAAAGAGATGTAGTTTTACTAACTAAAGACAGAGTCCTACTAAAAACTCTCTGTGTTCTGTGTATTATACCAAGTTGTTACACTGAACTGCCTTAATTTTAAGCCAATAAAATACCAATTTTGGACTGCCTCGTGATTCAGCATCATCCATGCTTCTGCAACTTTGCCATTATTATGGTACCTGAACCGTAGGAGGTATATATTTCGTTTGTCTTCTTATATTTTTAAACTGTTCTGAAAGGAGGCTGTTAAAACAGAGGATAAAAACCATTACTGAATGTAACATGATATTTCAAAAAAGTATATGTAACCTAGAATTGTCAAAATTCTAGGCAGCTACTCATCAATGGAATGGGACCTTTCTATGAGTTATATTGTCAAGACTAGGGCAGCATTCTTAACAATTTTTAAGGAAATTAAGTCAAATACAATTAAAGTATGTAAAGCAATGTGAAATGTTCATACCAATTTCCAAGAAGACAGTCTGGCCTTAGAAATGTTTTGATGGACTTGACATCACAGAATTCAATTTTACATCTGTCATCCTATGAAAACGTACTCATATTTTAGAACCATCATCTATAAACTTCTTAAGAGAAGGTGTGTCCCAAATCAATTTGTGATTATTATCTACTTTGTAAACTTTGGATATATTCTTAACATAATGTAAGTGATTATACATGAAAAATAAGAAGACTCAAAACAATAAGACTTCTTTTAGGCAATAGTGTTTTAAATGTTTTAAGAAAGTTGGTTCTGCTATCTAACATGGATTACTATAATTAATGAGAGCTGTGCAATTCATCCATGGTATCAAAGTTTTTTATGGTTTCAGTGCTGAGAGATTAGAAGTTGCATACATTTTTTAACAATCCCTTGTATAAAGAAAAAGAAGATATTATTTTCATAACACACTGTTTTAGAGAATTTAATTTTTTTAAAAGATCTATTCCTTTGCTGTTTCCTTGCTTAAACAGCAAAGTATTCTTGTTTGTTTGTTTGTTTTGTAAGAGCACTATAGAAAAACACTTGAAAGAAATCTTAAACAGGAATCTGAATTTTCCTTTGAAGGCTACAGTTTATAGAGGGAAAATATGTACTTGAAAGGCAAACAAAAACCACAACAAAATTTCTTTAAGCCAAAAGACAAAATAAAAAAATATATATATAAATATATAAATATATATATATATATATATATATATATATATATATATATATATATATAACATATATGAGGCTTTGATTTACCAAAGTTCTTAAATGAATTTTTAGTGTGATATTTTCCATAATTTATAAAGTCTCTTTCCTCTATGAAAATGCAACACTCATGGTTTTGTTTTATTCTTTGGTCTTTATCTTTCTCACTGGTTCCTTTTTCTTCTCTTTAAGAATATATTCTTCAAGGTGAAAAGTATTGACATCACTTCTTTAAATTCTATACTCTGACCCTTAATAAGACTATTTTCTTTTTTTTTTAAAATTTTTTTTTAACATTCATTTTTGAGAGAGAGAGAGAGAGAGAGAGAGAGAGAGACAGAGTATAAGTGGGGGATGGGCAGAGAGAGAGGTAGATATAGAATCCAAAGCAGCTCCAGGCTCTGAGCTGTCAGCACAAAGCCTGACATGGGGCTTGAACTCACGGACCATGAGATCATGACCTGACCTGAAGTCAGACACTTAACTGACTGAGCCACCCTGATGCCCCAATAAGACTATTTTCAAATTTTCAAATATTGACCTCTATCTCCAATTTCAGACAAACATTGAAATTAAATAATTCCTAATACTTCTTTATACCATAACACCAAACTCATATCTGTCTAAAATGTCCTTTTTCTCTCAATTCTTTTATCTATCTATTGGGACAGGATTAAACTAATACTTGATACAATGCCTCAGTCTTCATTGGTACTTAGAAAAGTAGAATGAATTGGATCACATTTTTTCCTACACTGAAAACTAGTATTTTTTTCATGCCCCATTCTCTCTTTTCAAAGACTGAGGTTTGACTTCTTTTTTTTTTAATTTTATTTTATTTTTGAAAAAGAGAGTGCAAGTAGGGCAGGGGCAGAGAGTGAGGGACACAGAGGATCTAAAGTGGGCTCTGTGTTGACAACAGTGAGCCAGATACGGGACTCAATCTCACAAAACATGAGATCATGACCTGAGCCAAATAGGATGCTCAACTGACTAAGCCACCCAGGCATTTGAGGTTTGATTTCTTCTAATTTTTTCGTAGCACCCTTCTTTTATATTCACTGCATGAATAAATTATTCCAAATTATAGCTAAGAAAAATAATTCATATTATATGTTACCTCACATTCCTAGAGAATATCAACATGAAATTAATCTCCTAAAATATAAGTTTCAAGATATTCTTTATTAAAATTACTCAGTGGTGAAGTGGGGAGAAGGGATGAATAGTCAGAGCAGAGAAGATTTTTAGGTAGTGAATATAGCTGTATGTTATTATAATGATAGATATATGTCATAATATATTTGTTCAAACCCACAGAATGTAAAACACCAAGAGTAAACCCTAAGATACACTATGGACTTTGTGTGATTATGATTTATCAATGTAGGTTCATCACTTGTAACAAACGTACCACTTTGGTGGGGGGATGTTGGAAATACAAGAGGGATGTTGGATGGAGGCAGAAGGTATCTGCAAAATCTCTGTATCTTCCTCTCAATTTTTCTGTGAACCTAAAATTGCTATAAACAATTCAAATATCATAAATAGGGGCACCTGGTGGCTCAATCATCAAGCATCAGACTTTTGATTTTGGCTCAGGTCATGATCTCACTGTTCATGAGATAGAACCCAGGTTTGGGCTCTGCCCTGACAGTGTGAAGCCTACTTGGAAGTCTCTCTCACTCTCACTCTCTCTTTTCCCATCCCCTGCTTGCTTTCTATCAAATTTCTATCAAAGTAAATAAACATTTAAAATTATAAATACCTTTAAAGTTATTGTTATTAGTAATTTTCAATGGCTACTTACATTACTCTTCTTGGTTTCCCACCTAGAAATCTAAATATTATAAGCACTGAACAATGTGCTTGCCTTTCTGTTTGTATCTGCTTTAGTACCCAACGTGTCACCATAATTCCAACCAAACTGATATTCTCACTGCACTTTAAATTTCTTCTAAAGATTTCCATTCCTTTAAGTGCATTGTGCTTGCTATTGTTTCAAATCTTAATAATGTCTCTCCTATCTCCTCACATATCCAAATCTTACTAATGCTGAAAGCCCAACACACATTTGACCCACTTCAGGAAAGTTTTCCTAAACTTGCTGTTTAATGGTAGTTTCCCCCATTATTGAGGCATTAAAACACGGTTGCCTTTGGTAGCAGATAGAGTAGGATCTAAATGTTTATCTCTTAGTATATTGTGACTTTGGACACATTTCTTGATTTTTTTATATTCAAATTCCTTAGGCATTGGATAATACGTCGAATTCACTTCATTTTGTGAAGACTGGTTTAACTTTATATGTATATAAGTGTGTATAGGTGTGTTTGCATACAGTGTCCTAAATATAGACATAACAAGTGTTCAGTAAATTATACCTATAATTGTTTCTAAAGTACTTCTTATCTTTTCCACTCATTTAATCACTGATCACATATTTAGCAGGTATAATGTCACATTTATGGATGCTGTCCCAGTTCTCTCCTCTTTTCTAACTCTATGTATGATTTTAGTATTTTAGTTATCTTAAATCCCTCACAACACCAAAGAGACAAGTCACTTAATAAATATCTTTTGACTTCCATGGAATAAAATTTCTCCCTCAACCTCTGCCTAGGATCATAAAGTTTTATACATGGAAGCACATCCTGAAAAGTACATGCCTAGATTGTAGATTTAGGGAAATTCAGAGATAATATCCATAAGTATTGATACTAAGAATATTGCAAGAATAATTTCTGATTAGAATATTGCCCTGATGCAATATTTAAAAAAGCTTTGGCTTAGAGTTAGTAGAGTTAGTTAGTTATCCCATTCATTGGATATCAGCTCAGTGACTTTGGTCAAGTGATATAAATTCTCTAGGTATCCACTTTCTTCTCTAAAATTATGGGCGTGAGAACAGAGTCTCCAGAGCCAAGCACAGACAAGAGGCCCACGGAAGAGGGTGGGAAGGGCGGCAAGGCTGTGCACGCTACGTGGACTGGCGGGAGAGAGCCAGGGTGGAGGGGCCGCCCACTGGCCAAGTGGAGACCCCGAGTCTGGCTTGCAAAAGCAGAGTGGCCAGACAGAGTGTGTTTGGACAGCGAGCGGAACTTAATATCTGGAAGGTTATAAGCTAACAGCTCTGCTCAGAGAGTGGGAGGGCTGGAGGACAAACGGAGGGAGAGTTGTTGAGCCCCAGACAACGGCAGAGCTCAGCTTGGTGGGGAGCAAAGGCACTTGCCAGCGCCATCTCCCACGCCAATCCCCCAGCCAAAATCCCAAAGGGAACCAGTTCCTGCCAGGGAACTTGCTTGCACCATGCAAACACCCAAAGCTGTGCTTCTGCGGATCCATCCCTCCAGCAGCGGGTCTGACTCCCTCCGGCTGCCGCAGGGCCCCTCCTGAAGTGGATCACCGAAGGAGAAGCAAGCTGACCCTGCCCCTCCTGCCCCATGAACCTTGTCGATCCACCCCAGCTAATAGACCAGATCCCCAGCACCACAAGCCTGGCAGTGTGCAAGTAGCCCAGACGGACCAAGCCACCTCACAGTGAATCCCGCCCCTCGGAGAGGGAAAGAGCAGGCACACACCAGTCTGACTGTGGTCCCTGGGGTGGGCTGGGAGCAGACATCAGGTCTGACTGCGGCCCCACCCACCAATGCAAGTTATTCAAGACAGCACAAGGGAAGTGCCCTGCAGTTTCGCACCACTCCAGGAACTATCCAAAATGATGAAATGGAAGAATTCCCCTCAAAAGAATCTCCAGGAAATAACAACAGCTAACGAATTGATCAAAAACGATTTAAACAATATAACAGAAAGTGAATTTAGAATAGTAGTCATAAAATTAATCGCTGGGCTTGAAAACAGTATAAAGGACAGCTGAAAATCTCTTGCTACAGATCAAGGGACTAAGGAAAGTCAGGAGGACCTAAAAATGTGATAAACGAGCTGCAAAATAAAATGGAAACGATCACGGCTCAGATTGAAGAGGCAGAGGAGAGAATAGGTGAAGAAGAAGATAAAATTATGGAAAAAGAAGAAGCTGAGAAAAAGAGAGATAAAAAAAAATCCAGGAGTATGAGGGGAAAATTAGAGAACTAAGTGATGCGCTAAAGAGAAATAATCTATGAATAATTGGCATTCCAGAGGAGGAAGAGAGAGGGAAAGGTGCTGAAGGTGTACTTGAAGAAATAATAGCTGAGAACTTCCTAGATCTGGGGAAGGAAAAAGGCATTGAAATCCAAGAGGCACAGAGAACTCCCTTCAGACGTAACTTAAATCGATCTTCTGAATGACATATCATAGTGAAACTGGCAAAATACAATAATAAAGAGAAAATTCTGAAAGCAGTGAGGGATAAACATGCACTAACATATAAAGGGAGACCTATAAGACTCGTGACTGATCTCTCTTCTGAAACTTGGCAGGCCAGAAAGGAATGGCAGGAGATCTTCAACGTGACGAACAGAAAAAATATGTAGCCGAAAATCCTTTATCCAGCAAGACTGTCATTTAGAATAGAAGGAGAGATAAAGGTCTTCCCACAAAAAGAAAAACTGAAGGAATTCATCACCACTAAACTAGCCCTACAAGAGATCCTAAGGGGGATCCTGTGGGAGAAAGTACCAGAGACATCGCTACAAGCATGAAACCTACAGAGATCACAATGACTCTAAACCCGTATCTTTCTATGATAACACTGAATGTAAACGGACTAAAAGCTCCAACCAAAAGACATAGGGTATCAGAATGGTTTAAAAAACAAGACCCATCTATTTGCTGTCTATAAGAGACTCATTTTAGACATGAGGACACCTTCAGATTGAAAGTGAGGGGATGGAGAACTATTTATCATGCCACTGGAAGTCAAAAGAAAGCTGGAGTAGCCATAATTATCAGACAAACTGGATTTTAAATTAAAGGCTGTAACAAGAGATGAAGAAGGGCATTATATAATAATCACAGGGTCTATCCATCAGGAAGAGCTAACAATTATAAATGTCTATGCGCCGAATATGGGAGCCCCCAAATATAAAAAAACAATTACTCACAAACATAAGCAACCTTATTGATAAGAATGTGGTAATTGCAGGGGACTTTAACACTCCACTTACAGAAATGGATAGATCATCTAGACACATGGTCAATAAAGAAACAAGGGCCCTGAAGGATACATTGGATCAGATGGACTTGACAGATATACTTAGAACTCTGCATCCCAAAGCAACAGAATATACTTTCTTCTCGAGTGCACATGGAACATTCTCCAAGATAGATCACATACTGGGTCACAAAACAGCCCTTCATAAGTATATAAGAATTGAAATCATACCATGCATACTTTCAGACCACAATGCTATGACGCTTGAAATCAACCACAGGAAAAAGTCTGGAAAACCTCCAAAAGCATGGAGGTTAAAGAACACCTTACTAAAGAATGAGTGGGTCAACCAGGCAATTAGAGAAGAAATTTAAAAATATATGGAAACAAACGAAACTGAAAATACAACAATCCATACGCTTGGGATGCAGCGAAAGCAGTCCTGAGAGGAGAATACATTGACCTCGAGGCCTATCTCAAGAAGCAAGAAAATTCCCAAATACAAAATCTAACAATACACCTAAAGGAAATAGAAGCAGAACAGCAAAGACAGCCTAAACCCAGAGAAATAATAAAGATCAGAGCGGAAATAAACAACATAGAATCTAAAAAAGCTGTAGAGCAGATCAACGAAACCAAGAGTTGTTTTTTTTGAAAAAAACAAACAAAATTGATACACCTCTAGCCAGGCTTCTCAAAAACAAAAGGTACACGACCCAAATACATAAAATCATGAATGAAAATGGAATTATTACAACCAATCCCTCAGAGATACAAGCAATTACCAGGGAATACTATGAAAAATTATATGCCAAGAAACTGGACTACCTGGAAGAAATGGTCAAATTCCTAAACACCCACACGCTTCCAAAACTCAATCAGGAGGAAATAGAAAGCTTGAACAGACCCATAACCAGTGAAGAAATTGAATCAGTTATCAAAAATCTCCCAACAAATAAGAGTCCAGGACCAGATGGCTTCCCAGGGGAGTTCTACCAGACATTAAAGCAGAAATAATACCTATCCTTCTCAAGCTATTCCAAAGAATAGAAAGGGAAGGAAAACTTCCAGACTCATTCTATGAAGCCAGTATTACTTTGATTCCTAAACCAGACACAGACCCATTAAAAAAAGAGAACTACAGGCCAATATCCCTGATGAATATGGATGCAAAAATTCTCAATAAGATACTAGCAAATCGAATTCAAAAGCACATAAAAAGAATTATTCACCACGATCAAGTGGGATTCATTCCTGGGATGCAGGGCTGGTTCAACATTCGCAAATCAATCAACATGATACATCACATTAATAAAAGAAAAGATATGTACCATATGACCCTGTTAATCAATGCAGAAAAGGCATTTGACAAAATTCAGCACCCTTTCTTAATAAAAACCCTTGAGAAAGTCGGGATAGAAGGAACATACTTAAAGATCATAAAAACCATTTATGAAAGGCCCACAGCTAACATCATCCTCAATGAGGAAAAACTGAGAGCTTTTCCCCTGAGATCAGGAACACGACCGCTGTTGTTTAACATAGTGTTGGAAGTTCTAGCATCAGCAATCAGACAACAAAAGGAAATCAAAGGCATCAAAGTTGGCAAAGGTGAGGTCAAGCTTTCACTTTTTGCAGATGATATGATATTATGCATGGAAAATCCGATAGACTCCACCAAAAGTCTGCTAGAACTGATACAGGTTTTCAGCAAAGCCTCAGGATACAAAATCAATGTACAGAAATCAGTTGCATTCTTATACACTAAGAATGAAGCAACAGAAAGACAAATAAAGAAACTGATCCCATTCACAATTGCACCAAGAAGCATAAAAATACCTAGGAATAAATCTAACCAAAGATATAAAATATCTGTATGCTGAAAACTATAGAAAGCTTATGAAGGAAATGAAGAAGATATAAAGAAATGGAAAAGCATTTCGTGCTCATGGATTGGAAAAATAAATATTGTCAAAATGTCAATACTACCCAAAGCAATCTACACATTCAATGCAATCCCAATCAAAATTGCACCAGCATTCTTCTTGAAACTAGAACAAGCAATCCTAAAATTCATATGGAACCACAAAAGGCCCTGAATAGCCAAAGTAATTTTTAAGAAGAAGACCAAAGCAGGAGGCATCACAATCCCAGACATTAGCCTCTACTACAAAGCTGTCATCGTCAAGACAGCATGGTATTGGCACAAAAACAGACACATAGATCAATGGAATAGAATAGAAACCCCAGAACTAGACCCACAAACGTACGGCCAACTCATCTTTGACAAAGCAGGAAAGAACATCCAATGGAAAAAAGACAGCCTCTTTAACAAATGGTGCTGGGAGAACTGGGCAGCAACATGCAGAAGGTTGAAACTAGACCACTTTCTCACACCATTCACAAAAAAAAAACTCAAAATGGATAAAGGACCTGAATGGGAGACAGGAAACCATCAAAACCCTAGAGGAGAAAGCAGGAAAAGACCTCTCTGACCTCAGTCGTAGCAATTTCTTACTTGACACATCCCCAAAGGCAAGGGAATTAAAAGCAAAAATGAACTACTGGGACCTCATGAAGATAAAAAGCTTCCACACAGCAAAGTAAACAACCAACAAACCTAAAAGGCAACCAACGGAATGGGAAAAGATACTTGCAAATGACATATCGGACAAAGGGCTAGTATCCAAAATCTATAAAGAGCTCACCAAACTCCACACCGAAGAAACAAATAACCCAGTGAAGAAATGGGCAGAAAACATGAATAGACACTTCTCTAAAGAAGACATCCGGATGGCCAACAGGCACATGAAGAGATGCTCAACGTCGCTCCTCATCAGGGAAATACAAATCAAAAGCACACTCAGATATCACCTCATGTCAGTCAGAGTGGCCAAATTGAACAAATCAGGAGACTATAGATACTGGAGAGGATGTGGAGAAATGGGAACCCTCTTGCACTGTTGGTGGGAATGCAAATTGGTGCAGTCACTCTGGAAAACAGTGTGGAGTTTCCTCAAAAAATTAAAAATAGACCTACCCTATGACCCAGCAATAGCACTGCTAGGAATTTACCCAAGGGATACAGGAGTACTGACGCATAGGGGCACTTGTACCCCAATGTTTATAGCAGCACTCTTAACAATAGCCAAATTATGGAAAGAGCCTAAATGTCCATCAACTGATGAATGGATAAATAAATTATGGTTTATATACACAATGGAGTGCTATAGGGCAATGAGAAAGAACGAAATATGGCCCTTTGTAGCAACGTGGATGGAACTGGAGAGTGTGATGCTAAGTGAAATAAGCCATACAGAGAAAGACCATATGGTTTTATGGTGAAACCATCTACCATATGGTTTTACTCTTATGTGGATCCTGAGAAACTTAACAGAAACCCATGGGGAAGGGGAAGGAAAAAAAAAAAAAAAGAGGTTAGAGTGGGAGAGAGCCAAAGCATAAGAGACTTTTAAAAACAGAACAAACTGAAGTTTGATGGGGGATGGGAGGGCGGGGAGGGTGGGTGATGGGTATTAAGCAGGGCACTTTTTGGGATGAGCACTGGGTGTTGTATGGAAACCAATTTGACAATAAATTTCATATATTGGAAAAAAATAAAAAATAAATAAATAAATAAATAAATAAATAAATAAATAATTAAAAAGAAAAAAAGAAAAAATGGGCATAATATAATACCATTATTACATAGAACCTTAAAAACCAATTGAGAAATAGTTGACATCAAAGTGTTTCATGAAGCTACACTATAATTTAAAAAATATTCTCATAAGCACTTGTGTTTAGACCTGAAGAAAGTAAGGTTTATTTTCATTCACAGCATTTTGTACCTAGATATTGATGACCATGGTCTAAAATGCATGGAAATGTAGTATGTCCTTCAGAAGGACACAGGCCATTAGAACGGAGAAGGAAAGGAGGTAGCACAAGGTCCTGGAAGTCACAAGATGTTGGGAGAAGTTCATAAAAAATAGATAAATAAGGAATAAATATGGATGTGAATGATCACATTGAAATGAAAAACAAATTAGAAGTAGAGACAATTGGGGACGTGAGTGGCTCAATCAGTTAAGTGTTCGACCTTGGCGTAGGTCATGATCTTGCATTTCCTAGGTTCGAGGCCCACCTCCAGCTCTGTGATGACAGCTCTGAGCCTGGAGACTGCCTCAGATTCTGTGTCTCCCTCTATCTCTGCCCCTGCCCCACTCACGCTCTGTCTCTTGCTCTCTCAAAAATAAATAAATAAATAAATAAATAAATAAATAAATAAATAAATAAATAAAATTATATAATTATATGTAATATATTTATATTAAATATGTCATGTATTTATATGTATAATATATATAAATATTATATGTACTAATTATATATTGTATACATATAAAAATATAATTTTATATGTATATATATTATTTGTGTTTTATATGTGTGTATATATATATGTAATATATATATCATATATATATCATATATATATAATTTTTAAAAACACATAGAGATGATTGGAGGATAACCCATTAAGGTCATTTAGGTTCCAGACAATCAATAAAGCTTTAAGTTGAAGAACACCTAGATGGATTTCTGTATGGCCAGAGAATTTTAGGAAAGGATTTTCCAGATATACAGCTATACAGATACAATAACAAGTTTTTCAAGGCTAGGAACATGAAAACTTAAAGGATCAGCCATGGAAATAATGTAGCATTTTGTGTTTTAGCTATATTAGCTGAATATGTTATTCATTTGTGCAGAGCTCTTACATATTAAGAACTATCTAAGTATAAAAGTATTCCTAAAAGTAGAATTTATAGAACAAGAGGAAAATCTTAACAAGTTCTAATCATGTAGCCCCTTGACTCAATACAGTACAGAGATCAAGAGCAGATACTCAAATCTGAAACTTTGGTATTTAGTATTTATTTTAAGCAAGAAATAATGAAAATTTGATAGAAAATAAAATATAAAACCAAAATCTATTTTATCATGGGTGGGTTTTAATATCCATCAACTAACAGATGTCAAATACTACTACTTTTTTTCCCTGGAACAGAAAATATAAATATATGTATTTTCTTAACTTGTGTTTATTATTATTTTTTATTTATTCATCACTTCTCTATTTTTCAATGTGTAGAAAACTATTTTATAATTCACTAAAAATAATTTCTAACAGCTTCACCAGTGTTTTTTGTCTTTTTCCCTATGACATGGGTCTTCCATTAAAGTGGATTGATTAGATGGCTTGATTTTCATTATGATGACTCTGAAATATTCCAAACAGGTTAACCAGAGTCTGCCCAAAGTAAGAGTCTATTGTGAAATATGTATGTTAGATGAACACTATGATTCATCGGAGTTTTCTGATGTTGGTTAGAAAATTTCCATGATTGGATAAGACTGTAAAAGCTCTTTCAACAATAAAGCAATAAACCGGCTGACCAGACTCAGAAACAGCTTATAAGACAGTAACGAAGAATGGAACTCAATCAACATTTGACAAAGAGAAAAGTGAACCTGTAGATGGGGTTCTGGGAAGTCCTCATGTAAATTATTTTAAGCAAAAATTTGAAATGATTTTGATTGAAAAGCTATTTGGGGAAATATATTGATATTTATTTAGGCATTAAAAATATCATCTGTACAGATATCATTTAAAAATCAATTAAGAGACATCAAAATAGGAAGGGAGGGCTGCATTGCAATTTATCCTAGAAAAATAGCAGAAAATGGTATACATTAAGATGTTGAGATCACATTTTATAAGCAATACCAAAATACCCCAAAAGTAGTTTCCATACTCTTAATGTAAATGCTAATTTTGGTAGATTATTTTATTACCAAAACACATAACTATTTCTACCTAAGACATGCGTCAAATATTTTAAAATCGTGTATAACTTTTTTACCTAGAGGAAAGCTGAAAATATTGCCCAGTGATGATGCCCCACACTGCTACAAACTTCTCATTTTTCTTAACAGTGTATCCAAATTATATTAGTAGCAGTATAAAAATAGGTAACTTTTCTTGTCAGATCATACTCTAATTATCTTCCATGATATAGAAATAATATTCTTTGTAAAAGGCAAGGTAATGATTTGTCCTTTGTATCAATAAGAGAGGGAGATAATGACCAAAGTGTCCGAATAGTGTGTACACATTCAGATATTACAGTTCCAAATAGTTTTGGTTAGAACTCTCAAACTCATACCTCAAAATCAAAGGACTGTTTAAAAAATAACTCAGCACACTTTAAGCAAAAATATAAGTAGATTTATCAATTAGTTAAAACCAGGAACTGACTACAATACTTATTTAAAAACATAAACTGAATTTCCATTGCCTCTTTACCAAAGAACTCTAATTGTTTACTAGTCTGGGATACTAGCTCTGTACTTCAAGCCATTTATTTCAGCCCTTTGGCCTTGACTGATTGTTCTTTCAGTTAATGTTATGGGGTACAATGAAGGATAGTAAACTGATTTCCACTGCAAGAATCACCATTTCCCACTGCTAATATCATAAATAGATCTGACTTTTCCAAATTCAGAAATTCTGGTTTGTCCTTTGCTTTTACCTGCTCCTTTTTTTTTTCTTATTTTCTGCCATGTTTTTCCCCCTTCTACTTGCTTTTTTTTCAGACTCATCTATTAGCACACTTTGTCTCTCATTCTCTCTTTCTGATGCTACTTCTCTTCCTATCCACATTTCCTTTTTCGACAATCCTTTCATGTTTCAAGAATTCTCCTCAAAAAAAAAAAAATGCTTCTCAGTTTCTTTCAGGTGTTGCCCTCCTTTATAGCGTGGTGGGAGGGGCTATTTGCCCTTCAGGAAACCTCCATTACAATGATTTGAGAAGAAAAACTGACCATTGCCACAAGGAAGACAATTTTTGCTAAGAATCAAACAAATCTTCTACACTGTTTTCTGTTCTGCAGTTCAAGGTAACTCCCAGTAGACTAAAAGCCACATATCGAACATAGCTGCCTCAAGGAACTGCAGAAATTGAGTTCAGTGTATTTGAGGCATGGCAATTGCTGTTTTACATTTACCTTCTTTTTTCTTACTTTCAGTTCTCTTTTCATTCCTTTTGACTAGTCTTGAGAGTACATTGACACTGAATCACTCTTATCTGTGGGAGGAGGTGGGAATGGGGAATATGGTAATGAAGAGAAAGAAAATGCTGATATGGTAACCTCTGGACAGAGCTGATAATCTCCTCAATGGTAGAGATGTCCTTGGTGTTTCTTGAAATCTTCACTCCTCAGGTGCACCTTCTTGGCTACACAGTAGACTCTTGGGTAAGCTAAATAGTGAGCATAAGTTAGAATCCCCAGTAGGAAGATTCTATATAGAGAACTTAGAATTCATGGAGAATTAAGCAGGGTAGGGAGAGAGAAAAGGCAAAACAATGAAAGAGTTCAAGAGAAAATCCTATTCAGTTTCAAAAGTGGTATTTTATTCTGCTGTTTATATCAGTAATATCTATATCTGCTATCCAGTACGGTAGCTGTTGGTCACATGTGGCTATATAATTTAAAATTAAATTAAAATTAAATAAAATTTAATTTCCTTAGTTGCACTAACCATATTTCAAGTGCTCAGTAAGCACATATAGCTAGTGGCTACTGTATTGATCAGTGCAGATATAGAACATTCCTGTCATCGCAGAAGGTTCTGTTTGGGTAATCATGGTCTAATAGAATGCATTTATTTAGTGTTTGAGCAATAACCATTATCAGTTGGTGATAATGATTTAATTGATTCTACTGATCCTTCTGATTCTTTTGTTTTTTCCTCTTTTTTGACAAAATTTCCCATCATTTTTGTAAGTCTATCATCCTTCATTTCCTCATTCACTTTATTCTTTGCTCACTTCATTTTTATAAATATTAATTAGTTAGTTTCAGAAGTAGAATTTAGTGATTCATCACTTACATATAACACCCAATGCCCATCACAACAAATGCCCTCCTTAACACCCATCATCCATTTAGCTCATCCCCCTGCCCATCTCCCCTCCAGCAAACCACAGTTTGTTCTCTGTAGATAAGAGTCTCTTTTGGTTTGCTTTTTTGTCTCTTTTTTTTTCCTTCCCCAATGTTCATCTGTTACATTTCTTAAATTCCATGTATGAGTAAAATCATGATATTTGTCTTTTTCTGACTGCTGACTGACTTATTTTATTTAGCATAATACTCTCTAGCTCCATCCACATCATTGCAAATAGGAAGATTTCAGTCTTTTTTTTTTTTTTTTTTGGTTGAGTAATATTCCATTGTGTGTATATATCACATCTTCCTTATCCATTCATCAGTAAGTGGACACTTGGGCTCTTTCCACAGTTTGGTGATTGCTGATAATGCTGCTATAAACCTTACGGTACATGTATCCCTTCCAATCAGTATTTTTGTATCTTTTGGGTAAATACCAGTGATTGCTGGATCCTAGGGTAGTTCTATTTTTATCTTTTTGAGAAACTTGCATACTATTCTCCAGAGTGGCTGCACAAGTTTGCATTCACACCAACAGTGTAGGAGGGTTCCCCTTTCTCTACCTCCTTGCCAGCACCTGTTTTTTCTTATGTTAATTTTAGCCATTCTGACAGGTATGAGGGTTAATCTCATCATAGTTTTGATTTGTATTTCCCTGAAGATGAGTGATGTTGAGCATCTTTTCATGTGTCTGTTAGCCATGTGGATGTGTTCTTTGGAAAAGTGTCTATTTGTGTCTTCTGCCCATTTCTTAACTGGATTATATGGGGGGTGTTGTTGTTTGGTTTTGAGCTTGATAAATTCTTGATAGATTTTGGATACTAACCCTTTATCAGATGTGTCATTTGCAAATATCTTCTCCCATCCCATAAGCTGCTTTTGAGTTTTATCGATTGTTTCCTTCACTGTAGAGATTTTTGTCTTGAAGTCCCAGTAGTTCGTTTTTACTTTTATTTCCCTTGCCTTCTTTGCTTACTTCAGTTTGACTTCTGTTCCTACTCTTTTCAGAAAAGGTAATCACAGAGGTGACTAGTGAGCAACTGATCACAACATCCAGGCAGCCCTTCTTGGACTCATTCCCCAGGCAATTTCAGCACATTTAGGAGTCACCACTCTCCTTTCCAAAACTCTCCTTTCCCTAGTTATCTGCAATTCCCACCTGCATTTTCTTCTATCTCTGACCCTTCCTTCTGTTTTGTTAATGCTTCTTCCTGCTTCAGCCTTACCCAGACTTGATTAGAATTCTCCAACACTCATTATTACTCCAAATAATTTCTCTAAACATGAAATTCTTTCTTCAACTGCAAACTTACCCAGGACTATAAACAAATAAAAAAGACCTTCAACACTACTCTGTTTGATAAAAAGATGAGGTATCCATAGGACCACACCTTATATCCCTACTTTAACCATTGCCTTGGCATAAACTAACTCTTCTACTCTCAAATCACAATTAGCCGGGGTTAATTGACTGATTATTTTCTTATGCAAATTGGCACTTGAGTTTTAGCTCCCCCTTTTCATTGGACATTTCTTTATATCTTTACTAACCAATGCCCCTCTGAAATAGGCCATGTCTTAGAGCAACTTTATAATCCTGCTAAATGGAACCCCATCTGGCTTTCCTTATTTATCCCTTTTCAATAATCTATTACTACTTAAGTCAGTCATAATCCTATGCAGCTCTTTCTTTGATGTCTTTCATCATCACTTTGATCAACATTATTCTTTCCACTCTTCAACAATAGTAGAACCTCTTTTGGAACCATATATGGTCATTGAATCATACTATATCTTGATTTGCAATTAAATGTTACTGTGTAATTAGGGAGAAAAAAAGTATCTAAATGAGCAGGTACCTGTATTATAATGCATACTAAAAATGTTAGCTGTCAACATTATTATATATAAATCTTGTCTTGAAACCTAGACAATAGAGCCCTTAATAATAGAAAAATGTATCCAATAATTTATACTAAATTTATTTCGTATAACAATGCCTGCCAGGGTTTTATATACATATTATTTATCTGTACAGCACATATTGATTAAAGATGATACTTTGTTCTACACATTTTGGTAATCAGTAAACTTCAAAGATTTTAATTACAACATATGCAAACGATTTGAATGCAAATAGGAACAATAGAGTATAATCCTCTGCTAGATGAAAGAAGAATATAAAGGAAATCAGCTCTGAATTTTTTAACATCAATGCATGTTGTTTATTTGATGTTTAACTCCCATGTAAACAATATTTAAAAGAAAACATAAGAGCCCATTGTCAAATCAAACACACTTTCTTGAAACAAAGAGCTAGGACACAATGATTCAAGTTGCAGTTCATCCTACAAGCTAACTGCTCCAAGCAGCCTTTTCTCTCCCCTTTGGCAGATGGTACTCGTTATGATTGCTCTCAAATGAGAGTGGTTTGAAGCAGGCTTGTATTTACAATTATGACTCTCACATAAGGAGGTTTACTAGGGTTCTAAAGCTAATTAACTCTGTCCACATCTCAACATTTTTTTGTTCCTCTAGCCCACAATCATTTTGGAAATCATGGAGAGAGGGCAGCCTTAGTAAAGGGCAGAGAAAAAACCGAGAATATAGATAAGCCTCTTACAATGTGTTTTTCTTTCTTTTTTTTTAATATTAGGTTAAAAGAATGATCTTAAAAGCATTGCTATAGTTACAAAAACTCATGGGGCGTACAACAATTCAAGATACAAGGAGATGTGAATATTTCTACATAAGAAATAAATATGTAAAATATAGGTTTCAAACCTATGCTTGTCTATATTTTCTGACGCAGCCATAGTGCAAAGAAGGTTTGAAGTGATGTATATACATTCATGGCTTCTTAAGCACAGAAAGATGGAGCTCCGTTGCGGAAGATCTGACTGATGATATATGTCACTAAGGAATCCTTTTGGTTGTTGTTTTCTCCTAGCGTCAAAAAATAAACATGAGTGTACCAATACTGAGATATATTGTTATAAAATCTTGAGAGTGTGAGGACAGGAAAAATATGTGAAGACTGACTTAAGTTTTACAAATGGGAGCAGCATTCTTGAACAAAGTTAAGCTAGTGAGCCAATCGCCATCCGTCTCCATACAGAGCAAAATTCAATCAAAAAGCAAAAGTATATTAAAAAGTAAGTTGCTACATGTCATTGATTTTTAATAGTTGCCATATAAATAAAATCTCCATAGTCAAGATTCAGTAGACATATCCTCTGGCGGGCTCACAAAAGGAAAAGAGTCTCAAACAAACCATTTATATCAATACAATTATGGAACTTGGCCTTATAAAGTATAGAATTCCTCTGTCCCTTCCTACATTTACTAGACTGCATTACTAAACCTTCATTTCTATCCCTCAAAAAAAGAGCATCTTTATACTTAATTATTAGTATTTTAATTCCTATTCACTAGTTAGATGAGGAAATTTCAAAACAAATTCATTGTAACAGACATATTCTGCCCAGCAACAGCTTTACATTTACTTTGTCCCAGAATTCATTGAACCGAAGTGCTCTTCCATATAAGCAACCAATAGGTCCTTCTTTCCTCCTCTCTCCAATTCTAGTTTGATATTAGTGAGGAACATTTTGTTTCTGGATACATAGGTAACTCTTGCTACTGTACCCTAAACACTTAGATACTGTTTTGTTTCTTAATTTTATGCTAAGGATCTGAAATGTGAGAAAACAAAAATGGGTATTTCTCAATCATTTGTTCTCTGTTGTTCACTCTTTTACCTAAATGCCAAGAATTCAGGTAACGACTAATAGTCAAGCAAAATTTTGAAATGTGTGAATCAAAGCAACTTTCTTTACAGAAATAAAATAGCAGTAAATAGCAGGAAGGATATTATTTTTTTTAATTTTTTTTATTTATTTAATTTTTATTATTTATTTATTTTATTTATTTATTGATATTTATCAATAATTTTTTTTTTGATACAGAGAGAGACAGAGCATGAAGGGGGGGGGAGGGTCAGAGAGAGGGAGACACAGAATCTGAAACAGGCTCCAGGCTCTGAGCCGTCAGCACATAGCCCAACGCAGGGCTCGAACTCACGGACCGCGAGATCATGACCTGAGCCGAAGTCGGCAGCTTAACCGACTGAGCCACCCAGGCGCCCCCAGAAAGGATATTTTATTTTAACATTTATGAATATGCTAACTTGGGCTGAAGGTATTTTAGTAATATATGGAATTGAAACCTTTTATTTTGTAGAACAAAGATTTATCTCCTGAGTATGCCATAGCTCTTAGTAATTTTCTTAAGAGTGTTACCACTAGTATTTAGCTTAGTTTACATCTCTGGTATTGCAGTTTTAATTGTTAAAAAGAAAAAAAAAAGGTTCAAATGAGAACAGAGAGAGATTTATAAAAGTAAGAAGTTACAAAAGAAGTACAAACATTTCAGTGAGTTGCATATTTGGAAAAACAAATTTCCAAAATTTAGTTTTAGTTTTGAGAATGAGAGAATGCCATATTTGGCTCGTTGATCAAACTGAGCAAATTTAAGCATTGAGAACTAACACACTGTTGTCCACAAAATTATTTCTAAACTTATAAAACAGTGAACCAAATGTCAGCATGAGTAACTCTAACACAAATAATAGACAAAATCTAGACTAGTGAGACCATCATTAAACCAGGATCTGTATGACAGTCTATAATCCTAACTAAGAAATTCCTAAACTATATTTGGTTTAATTTAGGTAATTGTCATAAAACCATAATTTTTTTCAATTATGTAAGGCTTTAAAAAAATTTATGTTTATTTATTTTTGAAAGAGAGACAGAGCACAAGCAGGGGAGGGGCAGAGAGAGAGGGAGACACAGAATCTGAGGCAGGCTCCAGGTTCTGAGCCGTCAATACAGAGCCCAACACTGGGCTTGACCCACAAACCACGAGATCATGGCCTGAGCCAAAAGTCAGACACTTAACCAACTGAGCCACCCAGGCACCCCAATAAAACACTACGTTTTAAAATTAACTTTTTACATGTAGAGGGTTATTGTTGTTTTAAGCTTTAAAGGCACCATATATTAACATTTGGATTCAGCAATTCTTTATTAATTTGGCCTCAGAATTTGATGTCATATTTTTAATCTTATTCTATAATTTTAAATGTTATTCTATAACTTTAAATAGTCTAAAAGACTCTATAATTATATATTAACTTAATGTATTAAATCATAATTTTATAACTTAATCCAGTTCCAAAATATGTACAACTGCATAGTACTTTATTCAAAGCACTTAGAAGCAAGGAAAATGCTTTCTGTTTGCTAAAATGTTGACTCCTACACATTTTTACATATAAATGAATGCAATAGAAAATTGTTGAATTGCAAGAACGATAATTTTGTAAGATACCATCATTTTGATATAAATATCATATTATATAATTATGAGATTTATTAAGAAATAGTAAATATTTTTGGTTAAATATTTTCGATATTTTAGCAAATGTGCATAAACCACAATAATTTACTAAGTAACCTATTTAAGTAAGCTACTGGAGGGGATTTTTCTGAAGTAATTGCTGAAAATTATTTTCTTTTGTGTAAATAAGAGTGACAAACTAGAGGTTTTCCTCAGCTTTCTTCTTATTTGGAAACTTTTGATTCTATGACTTTTCCTTATATGTGTCTACACCTCAGTTGGATCCTAAACTAGGGGAAACATGGGCCAATTTTGTGCATTTTATGAAGACTTCGAGGTAGCCAGGTGGAGGTTTGGATCTATCAGTAGTCAGAACAGAATATGAAGTTATGGGTTTAAAGCCCAAGAATTTCAATCTCACTCTGAGTCTGGTTTGAGAAACCTCTGAAATACTAGACTAGTTTCAGGGCAATTATGGCACATTTAATTCAATGGAGAAAATGAAGACAAAGGGCCCTGTGCTTCTCGGAGATAATTTATATAGGTTTCAGCATATAGGCTGAGGATCTTAAGGTAAAGAGAAATGTTCCATTAAGCGGTAAGCTCAACACTTCCCAAATAAGAAGGAAGTGCAAAAAAACAAGCAAATTATCCATTTCCTCTGAGCATACTTTGAATTGTGTTCTGTATTTACTCCTAGGGATAGGATGGGGAAACTGCCAAGACAGCTTCTATAACACTTCCATATTTAGACACCCACCCCTGAACCCCTTAGAACAATTCTGTACCCTCTTTGTCTCGTCTTGAGGCGCCTTATAGAAAGTCGGCATTTTTATGTCCTCTTGACCAGGATTGTTAGCAGAATATATACTGGTAGAATCTGGTTCCCGTTTTTGCTCCAGGAATTTGACCTGGCTGGTGGTGGTGGTAGGATTGGAGGAACAGCGTCAGTAACAGATGTAACATTTTAGGAGTCTACACTGGCCCTCTTACCTATTCTATGTAAATTAGTCTCTACACAACACTGTGAGTTAGGTGTTATTTTCATTTTAAAAGTGAGGAAAAGGGGCGCCTGGGTGGCGCAGTCGGTTAAGCGTCCGACTTCAGCCAGGTCACGATCTCGCGGTCCGTGAGTTCGAGCCCCGCGTCGGGCTCTGGGCTGATGGCTCAGAGCCTGGAGCCTGTTTCCGATTCTGTGTCTCCCTCTCTCTCTGCCCCTCCCCCGTTCATGCTCTGTCTCTCTCTGTCCCAAAAATAAATAAAGGTTGAAAAAAAAAATTTAAAAAAAAAATAAAATAAAATAAAAGTGAGGAAAGAAGAAGCTCAGAGACATTAAACAAGGTGCTGAAGATTATAGAGCTGGGAAATGTAGTTCTTACATTAAGCCCTGAATATATATATCTGATACCTAAAGCTTATTCCCTTTCTGATGTACTATGACAAACAAGGAGACAGCCCAAGAACCTTAGCCTAAGAGAATATTGGAAATATAGTTGTGAACTTTTTATTCTGGCCATTATGAGAGAAAAAGAGTTAATTTTTAATAGCTCAAGGCCAGTCAGTATTAAACAGGTATGATTATTCAATGATAAATAAATCCAACTTAATTTATTAAAAGTCCATATCTATACATTTATATCTTCACGCAGTTGGTACAAATCCATGATAATAATATACAAGAAGAAATATTTATGCAGATGATTGTTTTATATATATATATATATATATGTGTGTATATATATACACATATATATATATATATATATATTTGAATAAACAGGTGATGTGCAATTTTTGTCAGTGGGAAAAATCATATTCATTTCCATTAAATAATTAAATAGTAAAGAAAAACAAAATATGGGATATTTAAAACAAACAGGGCTGTATTTGTTTTCTTGCCAGAAGTTTTATTTCATGCACTTACACATTTATAAAGCTCTTCAGCCAGGTAGTAAGAGTAGGTAAGGACATAGTCTCTTGAGTTAGACTCATTGAGTTTAAATCCTAACTATTAAAGTTGTGTGACCTCTGGCAATGTACCAATTATTTCTATGCCTTTTATTTCCTCATTATTAAAATGATACTTACCACGTAGGTAGATTAAATATTTTTATTTATATTAAATAAATTATGTTAAATAAATTAATACTGTAATATGCCTTGTGCATAGTAATTTTCTGTAAATGTCATCTACAAATTATTGTGAAAGTCACACAACATATAGCATATTTGTGTATTTTAAAAGCTTTCATATATTATTATACATAGGGATTTTTTGTTATTCTATAAACTTCATTAAACAGAAGTTAATGATTACACAAAATTAAAAAAATATCTTTAGAGCCCTCAAGTTTTATTTAAATCATAAAATGTGTTAATTGTGTTAATTCACCTTCAAAAGTTTATTTGGAGGTAATCCATATTTGTGGAGGTAAGAGTCAAATGCTCCCTATGCAAGGGTCACTTTGGTGAAAACTATACAGAAGGCCAAAGAAATTAATATAGATGACCCAATAGGTTGAAAACCTGCCAGTTTTCTAGATATGGTAAGAAACACATGGACACATTTTCCTGGTAACTTCTCACATTAAAATTTCTATAACTTTTTTGACTTGAAGCGTAGTGGATGCACAATGTTACATTAGTTTCAGATATACAATATGATATTTCTATGGCTTTATACCTTATGCAATGCCCAAAGCAAGTGTAGCTACCATCTGCCAGCATACAACACTATTACAATACATTGATTATATTCCCTTTCATCCTTGTGACATATTCACTCCATAACTGGAAAACTGTATCTCTCACATCCCTCATCCAGTTCGCCCATCCCCTTTCCCCTCCTCCCATATGGCAACCACTAGTTCTCTGTATTTATGGGTCTGGTTCTGCTTTTTTGTTTGTTTGTTTCTCTGTTTGTTTTGTTTTCTATATTCCACATGTAAATGATATCTTATGGTATTTGTCCTTCTCTGACTTATTTCACTTAGTATAATACCCTTTATGTCCATCCATGTTGTCACATATGAAAAGATCCCATTTGTATGGTTGAGTAATATTCCATTGTATATGTATGTATATTGATGGTTGATGGACACTTAGATTGCTTCCACATCTTGACTGCTGTAAATAATGCTGCAATAAACATAGGAGTGAATATATATTTTTGAATTAGTGCTTTTGTTTTCTTTGGCTAAATACTTAGTAGTGGAATTACTGAATCACATAGTATTTCTATTTTTAATTTCTGGAAGAACTTCTATACTGTTTTTCACAGTGGCTGCACCAGTTTGCATTCCCACCAACAGTGTAGAGGGTTCCAATTTCTCCTCAACACTTATTATACTTGTGTTTTTGATACTAGCCATTCTAACTGGTGTTAGGATAACAAATTGTGGTGTTGATTTGCATTTTCTTTGTAGTTAGTGTTTAGTATCTTTTCATGTGTCTGTTGGTCATCTGTATGTCTTCTTTGGAGAAATGTCTATCCAGGTCCTCTGTTAAGTTTTTAATCAGATGATTTGGTGTTGAGCTGTGTAACTTCTTTATATATTTTGGATATTAATCCCTTATTGAATGCATACTTTGCAAATATCTTTTCCCATTTAGTAGTTTGCATTTTGGTTTTGTTGATAGTTTTTTCTGCTGTGTAAAAGTTTTTTACTTTTATTTCCTTTACCTGAAGAGAAATATCTAGAAAAATGTCTTGGACCAGTGTCCAAGAGATTACTGCCTATGTTTTCTTTTAAGAGATTTAGTTTCATGCCTATTCAAGAGAATAGTTTCATGCCTCACATTTACGTCTTTAATCCGTGTGGGGATTATTTTTGTGTGAGGTGTAAGAGAATAGTCCAGTTTCTTTTTTTCTTTTCTTTTTTTTTTTTTTTTTTTTTTTGCATGCAGCTGTCCAGGTTTCCCAGGACCACTTATTGAAGAGGCTGTCTTTCCCCATTGTATATTCTATTCTTGCCTCCTTTGTCATAGATTAATTTACCATATAAGTATGGGTTTATTTCTAAGCTATTTTTCTGTATTGATCTATATGTCTATTTTTATGCCAGTACCATGCTGTTTTGATTACTATAGCCTTGAAGAATATCTTCAAATTTCAGATTGTAATACTTCTAGCTCCGTTATTATTTCTCAAGATTGTTTTGGCTATTCAGGATTTTTTGTGGTTCCATAGAAATCTTAGTATTTGTTCTAATTGTATGGAAAATGTTATTGGCATTTTGCTAGGGATTGCATCAAATCTGTAGATTGATTTGGGTAATATAGACATTTTAACAATATTAATTCTTCCAATCCATGAGCATGGAATATTTTTCCCTTTGTTTGTATCATCTTCACTTTCTTTCACCAGTGTTTTATATTTTTAGTGTACAGGTCTTTTACTTCCTTGGTTAAATTTATTCCTAGGTATTTTGTTTTTTGGTGCAATAGTAAATGGGATTGGTTTCTTAATTTCTCTTTCTGCTACTTCATTACTAGTGTATATAAATGCAACTGTTTTCTGTTTACTAATTTCTTATCTTGCAACTTTACTGAATTCATTGATCAGTTCTGATAGTTTTTTTGTGGAATCTTTAGGGTTTTCCAACTAGTATCATGTCATCTGCAAATAGTGAGAATTTTACTTCTTCCTTACCAACTTGGATGCTTTTCTTTCTTTTGTGGTCTCATTGCTGTGGCTAGGACTTCTAGTACTATGTCGAATTAAAGTAGGGAGAATGGGTATGCTTGTCTTCCTCCTGATCTAAGGGGAAAAAAACTCTCAGTTTTTCTCTATTGAGTATGATGTGAGCTCTGGGTCTTTTCATATATGGCCTTTATTATGTTGAGGCATATTCCATCTAAACCAATTTTGTTAAGAGTCTTTATTATGAATAGATGTTTAGTTTTGTGAAATGCTTTTTCTGCATCTTATGGACAAAATTATAAGATTTTATCTTTACATTAAAATTTTTATATCAGAATAAATGTTAGTCTAAGTGTTTATTATAGTATTTTAAACAAATGCTCAACAGTTCAGTTATTTCCATTTTTGCATAGAAATATCACCATTGGTTACTATAGGCTTTAGCATTTAACATGCTATTCATATTCAAATCTCTGAATTAGTTCAAAACATGAAGCCACACTTATATGAAAAGCTTTAAGCTCCATTTAGAATAGGTTTTGTCAGCTTCCCTACTAATGACATTTTGGGCTGAAAATCTCTTCTTGTGTGGGGCATCTAGTGCATTATAGGATATGAACATCTCTGTTTTCTACTTACTAGATATATGGCAGCCTTTAGTTGTGATGAACAAAAATATCTCCAGACATTGTTAAGTATCCTTGGTTGAATTGACTGCTCTCGAATCACTCTTGTCCTTAATCAGGGCCTGAGTAAAGAATCGTGGTTAATTGTGGTGAATTCAACATCCATATTTTCCTCCATTCCTTCATAAAATCTCTTTATAATTACATAAACAATAAGTCACAAAATAACAAGGGAAAAGACAAGTAGGATGGTTTGAAAAAATTTATATGAGGCAGTTTTCCAGATAAAGTTTCTTAAACCTCCAGAAGAATAGAGTTTATTGTGAAGGAATTGAACCATGGGAATTCTGAAGTAGAGAACCTCAAGAAAATCAAATGGCAAGAATCTAAGACTCTTATAGTCAACAGATAATATCTGATATAAAATTGCAAACTCACAGAATATCATATAAGCATTTTATTTAGAAATACAGAGATGATTACTGGAAGAAATTTTTTTTCTATTTATTTATTTATTTATTTATTTATTTATTTATTTATTTATTTAATTTTTTTTTTATATATGAAATTTATTGACAAATTGGTTTCCATACAACACCCAGTGCTCATCCCAAAAGGTGCCCTCCTCAATACCCATCACCCACCCTCTCCTCCCTCCCACCCCCATCAACCCTCAGTTTGTTCTCAGTTTTTAACAGTCTCTTATGCTTTGGCTCTCTCCCACTCTAACCTCTTTTTTTTTTTTTCTTCCCCTCCCCCATGGGTTCCTGTTAAGTTTCTCAGGATCCACGTAAGAGTGAAACCATATGGTATCTGTCTTTCTCTGTATGGCTTATTTCACTTAGCATCACACTCTCCAGTTCCATCCACGTTGCTACAAAAGGCCATATTTCATTTTTTCTCATTGCCACGTAGTATTCCATTGTGTATATAAACCACAATTTCTTTATCCATTCATCAGTTGATGGACATTTAGGCTCTTTCCATAATTTGGCTATTGTTGAGAGTGCTGCTATAAACATTGGGGTACAAGTGCCCCTATGCATCAGTACTCCTGTATCCCTTGGATAAATTCCTAGCAGTGCTATTGCTGGGTCATAGGGTAGGTCTATTTTTAATTTTCTGAGGAACCTCCACACTGCTTTCCAGAGCGGCTGCACCAATTTGCATTCCCACCAACAGTGCAAGAGGGTTCCCGTTTCTCCACATCCTCTCCAGCATCTATAGTCTCCTGATTTGTTCATTTTGGCCACTCTGACTGGCGTGAGGTGATACCTGAGTGTGGTTTTGATTTGTATTTCCCTGATAAGGAGCGACGCTGAACATCTTTTCATGTGCCTGTTGGCCATCCGGATGTCTTCTTTAGAGAAGTGTCTCTTCATGTTTTGTGCCCAATTCTTCACTGGGTTATTTGTTTTTCGGGTGTGGAGTTTGGTGAGCTCTTTATAGATTTTGGATACTAGCCCTTTGTCCGATATGTCATTTGCGGATATCTTTTCCCATTCCGTTGGTTGCCTTTTAGGTTTGTTGGTTGTTTCCTTTGCTGTGCAGAAGCTTTTTATCTTCATAAGGTCCCAGTAGTTCACTTTTGCTTTTCATTCCCTTGCCTTTGGGGATGTGTCGAGTAAGAGATTGCTACGGCTGAGGTCAGAGAGGTCTTTTCCTGCTTTCTCCTCTAAGGTTTTGATGGTTTCCTGTCTCACATTTAGGTCCTTTATCCATTTTGAGTTTATTTTTCTGAATGGTGTGAGGAAGTGGTCTAGTTTCAACCTTCTGCATGTTGCTGTCCAGTTCTCCCAGTACCATTTGTTAAAGAGGCTGTCTTTTTTCCATTGGATGTTCTTTCCTGCTTTGTCAAAGATGAGTTGGCCATACGTTTGTGGGTCTAGTTCTGGGGTTTCTATTCTATTCCATTGGTCTATGTGTCTGTTTTTGTGCCAATACCATGCTGTCTTGATGATGACAGCTTTGTAGTAGAGGCTAAAGTCTGGGATAGTGATGCCTCCTGCTTTGGTCTTCTTCTTCAAAATTACTTTGGCTATTCGGGGTCTTTTGTCGTTCCATATGAATTTTAGGATTGCTTGTTCTAGTTTTGAGAAGAATGCTGGTGCAATTTCGATTGGGATTGCATTGAATGTGTAGATTGCTTTGGGTAGTATTGACATTTGGACAATATTTATTCTTCCAATCCATGAGCAGGGAATGTCTTTCCATTTCTTTAAATCTTCTTCAATTTCCTTCATAAGCTTTCTATAGTTTTCAGCATACAGATCCTTTACATCTTTGGTTAGATTTATTCCTGGAAGAAATTTTTTAAACAGCTGCCTCTGTGAAAGCACGGATCAAAAGTGGAGAAAAATAGGGAAGGTGCTGCATTTTGTTGCTGTTATAAACCGGTAAAATATACGTTGTATATTGGACAATTAGACAAAAAAAATAATTTGAAAAAGACTCAGATGACTCTGAGCAGAGTCAAGTGCACTGGTAATCCTCATTTGAGCTCATGGTGTTTTCTGAGCATTTCTGCTTGTTGCCATGAAAAGCCCCAGCCTTTTGACCCAGTTGTCCTTGAGTGAGACCTCACCAGCCAAACTGAGTTTCCGTAGTCTTGTGTGGTTATATCCTTGGATCCTCTTTTCAGATAAAATGGTTCTTGAAAATTCTTATATTGGAAATCAGATAAGTTTCTTTGTTTCCTGTTTCCAGGTAGGAACCCAGGAACAAGACAGAAATTCATTTATTTCAACTGGTGTCCTGAATCAGAACAGAAAACATGTCTCTTTATCACTCTTCTGAATAAGAGTCTTAAAATGCCCCTGGCTAGGAGCAAATGAATAGTCTGAGGAACTAGGTCTGTCTTATTGCTGCTTGTCTGTGTTCCAGTTACATAAACTCTCGGCAATGGCTTGTTCTTGGCACTTGAAATGAGGATTTACTATTGAACTCAATTGCTGGTTAGAGTTCACCTACATTCCTCCTTCCTTCCTGCCTTAATTCCTTCTTTCCATCCAGCCATTCATGAATCATACAATGTATAGTGCCAGCTTATCTGTTGTCAGGCCACACTAATGACATCCTTTAAAGAGGATGTGCAAAATCTCTGACTCTGTAACCTGTGCATCGACACTCAATGGCTAGCGATTTGCTGATCTGACTGCCTGAACTGAATACTGTCACTTCCTCTCAACACTATTTTGAACTTCTCTTGCATAAACCACTGATTAAAGTCAAGCTGGACTTCAGCTAACTACCTTAAAATAAGTATCATATAAAATTCCATGCCTGAAGACAGGAAAATTTGAAAAAAACATGTCTCAAAGTTTGTTCTACCTTCAAAAATCTTTGTTCTTAAATTTTATTGGTCTTTTCAGACATAGCTTTCTATAAAAATATACCATACTAGGAAGTAACACAGAAGTAAAAAAGAAAAGAAAAATGAATAAAAGCTCTAAAGCTTCTGACAATAACAATAGACAGGATAAATATTTTAAGAAAATGTTTCCAACTGTTATTCTTTGATTACCACTGAGGAACTCACATTCAGGAATAGACAGAAGGTTTTTGGCAATTGAGTACTTGAACAAAGAACTCTGATGGATTTCTCAGTGGGAAAATAAGAGAAGAGACACATCGTTGGCTCCTTTTTAGATCTTGTAAGTACGTTAATGAGCCTTGTTCTCTGGTTTTTAAGAATATAAAACCCTCATTGGCCTGCACACACTTCAGTATTTCTAGACTGTGGTTGGAGCTCTGCCTGGGAAAGGACAGAGAACTTTCTAGCACGTCTGTACGAAAGGTCATTAGGGATCCGTAGCCCTAGCTTGTACACAATTCCTCTACCTGTGTTCCACTGTGATAAATACTTCTGACATTACAGGATCATTCCTCTTGTTTTGTCCCTTAAATATGTTATATCTTTATAAATTAGAAATCTATGTCAAATTATGAAATTATATATATGCTATTTTTCAGTATCATTTTTTCAAATTTCACTGAGGGCATTTCTACTGAATAACAAATGTTTGCTTTCTAGAGGAGCAGTGCCTCTAAAATAGCAAAGAGAACAAAAGCATTTTGACCTGCAAAAGACAAAAGTTTGCCCACATGTTCTATTAGAGGTTGTAAAGGCTAAAAACTCAATTTCTAGTTCCATGATGGCCATGTGTCCAAGTCTTGGCCAACGAAACAGGATTCTGCTTCTTCTGCCACTTCCACTAGGCCTGCACTTTGTGTACAATGCCTGGAGGTACAGCATTCATAGCAAATATGGTGGAACAGGAGGGAGGACACTGGTTCTTGATAACATATTAAGCACATAGTGATGGCCTCAATTTTGGCTGGAAACTTGTCTTTATTAAATGTTATGTGCTGAATTTTTATGTCTCCCCCAAAATTCATATGTTAAACCTAATCCCCAATGTGATGGTATTTGGAGGGGAGGCCTTTTGGAAGTGATTAAGTTATAATGGCAGAGCCCTCATGAATGGTATCAGTGTCCTTATCAGAGACTCCAGAGAACTCCCTCACTCCTTTTGCCACATGAGGATATAATGAAAAGACAACCATAAACCAGGAAGCAGGTGTGTACCAGATACCAAATTTCCCAATTCTAGATCTTGGACTTCCTAGCCTCCAGAAAGAACTAGGAGAAATAAATTTCTATTGTTTACAATCTACCCAGTCTATGGTATTCCATTAAGAGCAGCCCAAATGGACTAAGGCAATAAAATAGCTGCAGAATATAGTCCACACATGTAAATGTGGTCAAGTATAGAAATTAATGTAGAATCATAGTTTACAACAAGGCCAAGACCTGTCACTTCCTGTCAACACTATTTTGAACTTCTCTCACATAAACCACTAATTAAAGTCATGCTGGACTTCAGACAACTTCCTTAAAATAAGTATAGTATAAACTTCCCTGCCTGAAGACAGGAAACCTTGAAAAAAAATGTCTCAAAGTTTGTTCTACTTTCAAAAATCTTTATTCTTACATTTTATTGGTCTTTGATTTGATTCTCAAATCACTTGGCAAGCCCTTGGTAAAGCAATGTAATCTCTACAGTCCTATAAGGTGAGTTTACCAAACTGTTCAATGAACCCTTGGCAGTATATATTTGAGGAAAAATTATCTCATACTGGACAAAAGCCTTGGGTGCTTCCTGTCTATTTGGCTTTCTAGCACAATATGCAAATTTAACATTTGAGTTAACTTGAAGCAAAAGGAATATTTTTTAAATATATTTTAGAACTTTGCTAGAAAAACTCAAGGGTGTGTGTGAGTATTCTCAACATTAGCACCAAAGTGAAATCATATTAATCATGTTAATACATATACTTGGGGTGTAACTGCTATATAGATAAATATCACTTTACCTATAGAAATTTGGGCTATGGAGTCTGCTCATCATCCAAACTGATACTCATTTGCTGCTGACAAGGCAGTAGAGATTCCTCGAGCTAAGTTATTTAAGCAGATGTCAATTGGAGAGGATCACATAGGGCAGTGTTTCTCCCCCTCTGCCTATATTATTTCCTGCTGAGAGATCACCACTCATTAGTTGCTGCTTAAGGAACAGATTTACAGTAAAAGAAATTGATAAGTGGAAACTGACGAGCTGGGCAGAAAAGTCTCAACTGCTAATACACCACAAGCATGTATTATGTATCTGAAAATGTCAATGTATATATTGAAATACTAAATGATTACTTCTGAGTACACACATTCACATACACACACACACACACACACACACACACACACACACACACACACATATGGAGATAACAAGCGAAATGAGAATGACTAGGGAGAGAATTCTTTCCTTCTGTACTTTTTTGAGGCAAGGCCTGAATATGTGAATTAGTATTGACACAGAGAACAGGCACTTGTAGTCCTATGGGTTAAAGTTCCAGTGGGCACTAATGAGCATGCCTTCTAGCATTTCCTCATTAGACTCTGATTCTCTTCTTCCAGTTTCTGAACTCTTCCCATTACAAACTCCAGGTTCAATTAATATTAAAATATTCAAGAATCACTATTTTCAGAAAAAGTCAGCAAACTGCATCATCTTCAGTGTTTTCAATAATACATTGCACAGTGACCTTCCTTCACAAATAATTCATTTGCCACCTAAAATGTCACATTCTGAAACTAGCTATGTAATCTCAAGAAATCTTCCACAAAGATATTGCAAACAAGAGGAAGCTTTTCAAAAAATTGTCCCAGTTCATGTCCATGTTACTTTCTGAGCCAGTGCAAAAGGAAACACAAGTTAAATAAAGACTTTCTCACCCAGCCCCCAAAACAATAAGTCATGACAACTTCAATTATGGGTAATGAAAACAACTAACACATATAGAGCACTGGGGTTTAAAAAGGCTTGCACATCCATCGCCCCTTATGAAATACCATTTTTCTAATAATTATTTTGCCAGATAGCTACAAAACAGGATTCCTTGAGGCATCTTATTACTTGTCAGGCTAACTAAACAATGATTTGTAACAGTTGGTCAGATTTTAAGATGCAAGAGATAGCCACACATTTTGCAGAATTTTCAGTTTCATTGTTAAAAGGAAAGGGAGCCCCCTACTTGATGTCCAAGCAGCCATTTGGAACCTCTTCAGCAGTGTCCATCAAGATCACTTTTAAAGGGATCTAAACAGCAAACAGCAAAACTGCCATTTGCACCCCAATTACTGACATTATAAGGTATCTTAGCTGAATTGGGAGTTGTTTAAAGATGATCCCAAGGAGTTTTAGACTTGTCAAAGTAGAGGAATTTCTGGCATTATACAGGTTTAAATTTTAAGAACAACTTTACAGATTAAAAATTAAAAGGTAGTTCTCAAGGAGTTCAGGATGAAGTGAAGTCTAGATCTGTTTTTGGTAGATGTGAGGAGGGTAGGGAGTGGTCTACAAGGTGGGAAAAATACAAAGGCAGAGGACAAGTAGAAGAGTGATTGGCCATAGGGGATACTTTCGATTTGCTTTTAAAATTGGAATTCCAACTTCCGCCCTCAGAGCCATTCCAGAATAGAACTTGAATATTTATTCCGGTTTTTTTGTGTGTACTTCATTATTTTGCTTCTTGGTTAAGAAAAACATGAGACAGAAAAACAACTATCTTAAGCATAAAATACAACAGGATCTGTCTAGTTTATCTTGTAAAAATGTTTGCATTCTTATTGTTTTGTCTCCAGAAAAGTACTCATCAATTGCTTCCTTACTCATTCTTTCCCATGAATTAAAAACAAGTAATCTCCATCTCCTGTGGGGACTATATAGTTAGTAAAGAGCAAAGGAGATCATGTTGAATTATGTGGTTGATATTCCAAACTTTTGTCTATTGACTTGAAAGTCAAGAAGTGATTATTCTTACAACAAATATTTTGTGTTTACTGTGTGTCAAGTACTATTGCTAGACCTTTTAGATTACAACAGTGAATAAATTAGACAAAAATCCTGGCCCTTGTGGAAATTACATTTTAGGGCCACAGTATTAACCAAAGTAACATGCAGAATGTCCTGGTAATACTGGGGGTTTCTCTGTAAAATGCAAGCTAAAAAAAAAAAAAAAAAGGTAACTTTCTTATCAAATCTTCAGTGAAAATCCATTTATTATAGCTTTTGGATTTTTTATTACAATTTTTGAAATTTCATTAGGTACTTAATTCATATTCGTAAATCAGACATTATGTATTTAGCTTAATACAGTCAGAATAAACTGCTACTTAAAAATGCAACACATATTCAGCCTACAGTAGTTATAACAGCACCAATAGATTCAAATGCTTAAAGATAAAATATATAAATGATGAGTTAATAACAGAAGGGTTAACAACACTTAGAGAAAATATTTTTGGGGCGCCTGGTTGGCGCAGTTGGTTAAGCGTCCGACTTCAGCCAGGTCACGATCTCGCAGTCCGTGAGTTCGAGCCCCGCGTCAGGCTCTGGGCTGATGGCTCAGAGCCTGGAGCCTGTTTCCGATTCTGTGTCTCCCTCTCTCTCTGCCCCTCCCCCGTTCATGCTCTGTCTCTCTCTGTCCCAAAAATAAATAAAAAACATTGAAAAAAAAAAAGAAAATATTTTTACCAAAACTTGAGATTTTTTTTTAGTTCTTCAAAAAAATAAAGGTTAAAGAGTGGTTTTCTTAATGTCTTCTAGATTATATATATATATATATATATATATATATATATATATATATATATTTTGAAAGCTTCTACCCACACATATTTCTGCTATGGTAACATTTATGCTAATAATAAAATAAAAAAATAAAAATTTCAAAATACTGCACTTCATCTATAAGTCAAATTGCCATTTTTATAGTCATTGTTAGAATGTAATTTAGAATATATATATGTATATATGTACATATGTACATATATGTTTGTATACATATGCATATATGTACATATGTACACATATGTGTGTATACATACATATATATGGACATATGGACATATGTACATATATATGTATGTATACATATGTACATATATGTATGCATATATATATACATATATATATTCTAAATTACATTCTAACAATGACTATAAAAATGGCAATTTGACTTACAGATGAAGTGCAGTATTTTGAAATTTTTATTTTTTTTATTTTATTATTAGCATAAATGTTACCATAGCAGAAATGTGTGGGTAGAAGCTTTCAAAATCTGTTAGCTAGGGACTATAATAGAAGGATCCAGGGAATTCCCCAGAGTGATCTCACTTGTCGCTTCTGAAGGAATATTTGTTAAAATAGAGTGTTTGGAAAGGGTAAGTTAAAAATACTCTGGATAAAGAACATTACAAATGCAATAGACTAAATGCAAGCCTTGAGTGTCAGGAGCCTATGTTTGTATTTGCTCTAGTATATATTGCTATGAAACAAATGTCTGTCCCAGGACAGAATGTAGAAAGAACCATCTGGAAAAGTGTCACTAAATTTCTTCAACATAATATATTTTTTTAATGTGTCAATGAAGTTGCTAATGTTAGGACCATGGAAACTTTTTAACTGAAAATATTCCCAGTTAAGTAGAGGCACCTAAGAAGAAGAACAAGAGAACAATGAAATTATTTGATCTAGATCTTTTGTTTGTTTGTTTATAGTCATAATTGGCTTCATGCCCAGAAGAAATACTCTAGTTTCCAATTCCAATCACACTTACAATGATCTCTTAAGTTCTTATACATTAAGTGAAAATTCTGCATTAGCTTCTATGAAGCCTGAAGCCCAGGAGCAGTGGGGGAGTAGAGCTGTCTGTTACTGTGATGGAGATCCTAGCTTGGCTCAATGTTTACTCTTTTATGTTCATACCAAGACAGATGGGAAAAGAAAGGGGAAAATGATTATATGTATTCTATAATATTAATAGCTAAGACATTTTGAGAATTTAGGAATGAACATTATTATCAAGTGAATAGAGAGAGAGAAAAATAGCAGATTTACTTAAAATCACATAAACAAATATATGGTTAACACATTTTTCAAGGCCAGAAACCAAAGACAGGTTACTTGATTTACTTAATAAAATGTAAATGTCTCAGCTTTAAATCATAATTTGACTATGAATAGACCCCTATCTTTAGTGAGCTTAAATCTAGTGGGGGAGAAAAACATATACTATATTAAGAGTGGGAGAGAGAAACATAAAAACACCTTTTTAAAAATGCCATAATATCAGAACACACTGGAAGATCCTCTACCTAGGTAGCAGTTACAGAATTGGGAAGAGGAAAAAAAAAAAAAAAGACTAAGTATGAATAGGTGTTCTAGGTTGATAAAGAAGAAATGGGTATTCTAGACAAAGAGCTTCAAATGTACAAAGGCAAGAAACAAAGACAAAGTTTTTTTTTTTTTTTTCAGAAAAATATAAGTAGTTCAGTATGATCCAATCATAGGTTATGAATTTGGGGAAATTGTTGGAAAACCTTTATAGGTCCATGTCATAGTGTCCCTTGTAGCCAAGAAAGAAACTCAAACTTTTCTACAAGGGGTGGTATGCTCATTATGGATCTTAAGGAAGGGTAACCCTAATTTACTTTATTATTATTATTATTATTATTATTATTATTATTATTATTATTTAAATCACACAGATTAGGAGATGGTGGAAAAAGAACATGGTATTTAACGCCTGGGTTCTACATTAGTTTTCTCCACTTTGTTATAGAAATTCTTCAGGTCTATTTACGATCTGTAAAATGGGATGAATAATACTTTATAGTATTAGTGTGAAGATTAAATGAGATGTTTATTTAAGGTATCTGGAAGCTGGATATATTGAATAGATATGAGGAAAGATGTTTAAGATAAAAATATACATATGGACATTAGTTGATATAGATGAGAATTGAAGTTGTTGAAACAAAAGAAGTGAAGGAAAAATAATGGGAAGAGAACAGAGTTTGCAGACCTACTGAGCCCTCAAGAAGAAAGAATGGTCAGGATAAGAGGACTCAACAAAAGAAATAGGGATAGCGTAGTTTACAAAGCAAGAAGAAAACTTAAGGAATATGTATTAGTGGACAGACAGACAGTTAAGATTTATTTCTTTCAGGAATTCAGCCGACTGAAGTCTGGGACACAATTCATACCACCTTTTCTAACTGGATGACTTCCATGGAAGGAACAGCCACCTTCTGGGTGTGTATAATTAATGAATTAGTTATCCCTCTGGGGATTTCTCTTGTAACTAAGAGAAGATACTTAGTTTCAAAGATACTCTTATAGAGCACTGCATAATCTACTAGTTTATTTTAACAGTTGAGGGTCTCTTATGGCTGTCCCTATGATGAAAGCTACCATGGTCTTGGAAGCAGACAATCGAATGCCTGGCTTCTACACAAGGTATACAGTGCTAAGTGCACACATGTCTCTCTTGGAAAGAAAATGTCATTAGAGTTCCCAGACACTTCTCCCACATGCGACCTTCATAGTTGGTATACCCAGGTTGAATTGCTTTCCACACAGCCTCCCTCTCTGGTGACTGGTAAGCCTTAAGGTTCCCAACTCTGCCTGAAAGATTGAATCGAGGCCTTGACTTTGGAAGGACTACGTCTCAGTCTATACAGGTTGCTGTGCCAAAATACCAACAGACTCAGAAATTTATAAACAACAGAAATTTATTTCTCAATGTTCTGGAGACTGGAAGTCTAAGATCAGAGTGCCAGCATGGTCAGGTGAGGGTTATATTCCATGTTGCAGACTTTTGTTGTATCCTCACATTGCAGAAGTTGTTAAGGGGCTCTGTGTGGCCTCTCTTATAAGAATACTAACCCCATGCATGAGAACTCTGTCCTCATGACATAGTAACCTCCCAATATCCACCTTCTAATATCACTGTATTAGGCATTAAGATTTGAATACATCAATTGAGAGGGGAGGAGGGAATATAAACATTCAGACCATACCAGACTGCTTGACAACAGTCAGTTTGATGAGTCCTATTTCCCAAACCACTAACAGACTATTGGGTCAGATGTTTAGTTTTGATGAGAGCCCAGTAGCAGGCTTTTATGGACTGAAGGTTTATGTCCTTCCAAAATTAATACGTTGAAGCTCTAACTCCCAGTGTGATGGTATTTGAAGATGGGGTATTTTGGAGATCATTGGGGTAATAAGAGGACATGATGGTAAAGCCCTCATGATGGGATTAGTGGCATCTCAAGAAACGACACTACAGAGTCTCACACCTACCCCCTTCTCTCTTATGTGAAGATACAGCAAGAAGGCAGTCCTCTGCAACCCAGGAAAGAGGTCTTACTGGAAACCAACCATGCAGGCTAATAACTGCTTTTCAAAGAAAAAAATCTGATGGGAAATAATCTCTACAGGGAAAATTACAAATATAAAATCCAAAGATTTGTCATTTGTGGTTTGATGTTCCAATTGCAAAAACTGTCAAAGAGACTTGTACTTGCAAGAGGTCCTTTGAGTTGTGTGGCCCCATTGATGGAGGATGTGGCATGGCTTGGCAGGAAACTTCCCCTGCAGATGGCTGGTTTGGGCTCCACTCAAAAGATTGTGTAGGCGGATAAGTCCACAGAAAAAGCCAAACAGCACACCTAAGTGGGACACGTGTTGTCTCTGATACCCAAGAATCAAACAAGGTCCTGGACTTACTTTTTAGGAGGAGACCTGAAGGGGCAATAGTTTTTCTTTGATTGGTGGAGAGATTGGGTACTGTGAATCTGCTCACATAGCCCCAAAGAAGTTTAATTGGTGGGCAGGTTCCTGAATTTTATTCTGAGTAGTTCTGTTTTTAAATTACCCAAATTAAGTTTTAAAATAACGTCATCTTAGTTCCAGGAAAAGTAAGTATATTTACTTATAGTTTAAAGTGTGTAATAAAAGGATAACAATGACAACAACAAAAAGCTGTTTTTCTACTTGCAAAAGTAGATTTAGGACAGAAAAGGGTGATATCTTATTATTGGCCACCAAAAACAAAGTCTGAAGACATAAAGGTATTTATAACATTTTTGATGTAGAAGATTAATATTGTGTTTTCTTAATTTTTGTTTTAGTGAAAAGTCAGTTAAATATAACCATTGGATTTAACTTTTCTTTGTACAAATTGCTCCAAAACATGTCAAATTAAAATGGAAGCAAGCTTGGCCATGCAGCTTCAAGGATCTAGTTGGAAAGGAAAACTGAATGAACAAAACTACTAGCATCTGCCCTAGTGAATACAGTAATGCTACTGGGGCAGTAATGACAAAAATTACAAGAAGGGCTCTTTAATGTGGAGTACTGGCAAGAAGCCTGGCTCTTTACCTTCGTTATTTCTAATCTTGGCAGCAATCTCAGAAGATGATTATTATGATCTCAGTTTCACTGGGAAGGAAACTGAGACTCAGAACAGACCAACTACTTGTCCAAGACCATGTAGGCAGCCGGAGACAAACCAGGTTTAAACTGGACTCTCTCTGGATCCATTTCAGAAGGCATACCTTATGTGTTATTGCTTCACTGCCCAAAAGAAAAGAGTAAAATGGGATTGGAGGGAGAAAATGGGAAAGCTCAAACATCTGGGGGATTACAAAAAGTGTTGAGAAAAAGGGAACAACTGGTTAGCGAGGTACAAGCAAGAGATAAGAAAAGAAGACAGCACTGGGGAGCCTCAGCAAGGAAGGAGGCAGGTGGCCTGTGCCTCCCAAGAAATGTATTTTCCTGAATTAGTGGGTGAAAAGAATGGTGTTAGGTAAGACATCAAAAAGAACAAATGGAGAGAAATACCAAAGGAAAAGAAGGCAAAGGGCCATCAGAAGTAGAAGTAGGGGCACCTGGGTAGCTCAGTTGGTTAAGGATCAGACTATTGGTCTCAAAGTTCTTGAGATCAAGCACTGTATAGGGCTCCAGGCCGAGAACTCAGAGCCTGATTGGAACTTTCTCTTCCTCTCTCCCTCCCCCACCATGTGCATGTGTACTCCTGTCTCTCTTTCTCTCTCATCTTTCTCTCTCTCTCATCTTTGTCTGTCTGTCTGTCTGTCTCTCTCTCTCTCTCTCTCTCTCTCTCTCTCTCAAAACAAATAAATAAACTTAAAAAATAGAAGTAAAATCTAATAGGGGGAGAGGGAGAGAGAGGGAAGGAGGTAGGGAAAGAGAGAGCAAGTAACTGAGCCAGTAAGAGTACAAGTATGCAGGTGCACATATAAGCCAAGGAACTGGAAAATAATTCAGACTCAAAAGAAGTGAGTTAATGTGAATTGATAAAAAAATTTTAAATGACTTTCATAGTTCGAGCCAACCCAGAAAGCAAATGTAACCAAACACACATAACACAGATGCAGACAGAGGGTACTCAAGCACATATCTGTGCTCTCACTCTATAGTTAGCCAAAACATAATTTTGTAAGTTACTGTGAAATAATTTGAAATTTTATTAAAAATTCCAAGCAATCCGAGGCCTATGTATAATGTTTAAGTGACATAGAAGAATCCTATGTTTTCTATCTAGAACCAACTCCTTTGAGAGATATAACAAATCCAGTAAGTAATTAGATACCTATTGTTTTATATCATTAAAATGGTCCATTTAAGGTCATACAGTCCTAACCTTACATACCTAAACAAAAAGACCACTATTTCCACACATTTTAAAAATGTAAGGCTTTGGGTGGCTGCATTGACTTCCCTTGAATCTGTAACTGCTAATTCTTGTGACTGTTGTTAGTGAGAAGTATACTGGTTTCACACAAACATTTCCCAGCTTCATGGGAATTTACTTTATGTTTCGTGTGTGTGTGTGTGTGTGTGTGTGTGTGTGTGTGTGTGTGTGTGTGTAGCTTTTGTTGTTGTTGTTTGTTTTGTTGTTTTTACTTATTTTATTTGTAAGATTTTAAGTAATCTACACCCGACACAGGGCTTAAACTCATAACCCCAAATTCAAGAGTCTCACACTCCACCAGCTGAGCCAGCCAGGTACCCCTACCCTGTGTTAATCTATGCACAAAAAATATTTGGATGGACTAAAAATATAGACATAGCAATCCAGGTTCTTTGTTTTAGATGCTCAGTGTCACACAGGCTCTGTGTTGAGTACTACAACTAGGATTCACAGTCTTTTGTGTCCCATCAGACTTTGAATGTTTACTATGAACTTCCTACATTTAACACTCTACCTCTCAAAAAGTAACAATTTTTATCTATCTGATTTACTATGCTTCATTTATGTTTGCATGTTGAAAAAGTGGAAAATAATCTTGGAAAAAAAATTGATAATCTTCCACTTCTTGAAAAGTATCTTTCACTCAATATCCAATGGTAAATGTTTGACCAGCTTCTATTTTCCAAATTCTGTATTAGACGCAAAGAATCCGAAGTTGAGCAAGGGACACATGATACATTCACAAAGATTACAGTGTATCTGGACATAAAATAATTAAAATATATTTTATGGATTATAAAAAGAAGTACAAGTTTCAAAGCAAATTTATTTCGAGGAGCATCTAAGCAAGGTTTGTAAAGTTAGAGAAAACTCCTGGAAAGAAATGACCTCAAAGTTGAGTCATTCAAGGTGAAGAAATACTAGCTAGATATAGAATATAAGGTGACGTTTGTTGGGTAGGCATATCCAGGGATACAAGGAAGCTGATCACCATTCATTATGATTGCCTCACAGATTGCAAGTGGTGAGAGAAGAATCCGGGAAGACAAGTAAATGCCAGAACTTAGAACTTTGTAATTTACCAAAGAGGAATTGCTCAATCAACAGTTCTGATTTCAGGAGTTTGTGATTTATGCAGTCTTATAGGAATGTCAGCTTAAAGAAGGTCTGTGCCTGGTTTAATGTTCTGATGTTATTACCTGGAAGGTCATAATAATTTTTGAATAAGGTGCCTTGCCTTTTATTTTTTTTATTCTTTCTGACAAATTATGTAGGTAATCCTGCAGTTGGAAATATATTTCACTGCATCAAACAAAAAACAAATGTGTGGTTAAAAAAGACAAAATTTTTTTTCTCTCTCTTATTAAAAAACAAAAATTTTGAAGCTGAGAAATCCAGGGCTGGCGTGGCTCTTCTGTAGACATCCAGAACTCCCTTCTTCATAGCCCCTTCACCATCCTTAGTGTGTAGTTCCTATCCTCATTCATTTATTCAGGGAATGCCAGGATAAGAGTTCCATTCTGGAAAGATCATCCTGGCCGAAAAGTGAAGACAAGTTGAAATCAAAGGCAAAAATTCTATGGTGTTAAGGTGATCTTGGCCTGAGTTGGTGGTGGAATTGAAAGGAGATTGCCAGTGGGGCCAGAAAAAGTGACAAATATTAGCTATCTGGGACTAGAATACTTGGAATTTGGTGACGGGCGGTGAACAGCAAAGATGAAGGAATCAAGCTAAAGGCCAGGTTACTTAAGAAATTTGGTGGTTCATAGTGCCATTCAATGAAATATAGAACAAAACAGGTCAGGGAAGCAGAGCTATTTTTAAAAACCCATGGGATAGTTCAGTGACAGGATTTAGGACTTGGTTGTATCTACAGGCCTGGAGCTGAGGAACAAGTTGGGAGCTAGAGACCAATTTGAGGGAAGCATCAGTATAGGGACAGTATTTGAGGTAAGAGTAGTTGAGATCCCTCAGGGAGGCATTAACCTAAGAAGATCTAAGAAAACATATAGGGAATACAGCCACAATTCTAACTTAAAGTGTTTGTAAGCAGCCTATGGAAAGAAAAACTAGTCTAAGTTTTGATTGATTTACAAGAGAAGACCATACTATACCTATAGTTGAAAAAATAATTATTCACATTAAAGATCTTTAGTCCTGTGCCATCACTGCATAAAGAGAAGGAACTAAGTGTCATTCAGAGTCCACCTGCATACTATTTCCTCTGTCTGGAAGGCCACTGCTTCAATTCTTGAATAAGTGTTATTCTCGTCATTCATCAAAACCTAATTTATATGTATCACACAATGTGCAAGGCACTCAGGCTATTGTGGAGAGCAAGATAGACAAGGTCCTGCCTTCATAGACTTCACAAAAGAAAACCATTTTTTTGGAAAAAGTCATTATTGTTGTGTCAAGTGATAAAAGGAGAAGTACAAGGGTTTCTTCAACCTCTAAGAAGACACACAGACAAAGTGCCCCTTCCCTTGGGTGACCTCTCTGCCTGTTACTATTTTTTTCTGCCTTGTACTATTATAGCAATTATAACATTATATTATATGCATCTTTACTTGCACAGGTTTTCTTGTATTTTGCATACATATCCAGATTGATGATTTCAGAGCATAAATCATAGTGAATTCCTCCTCTGCTAAAAATAACGTCATTGGTAGTAAGAGCTAAAGTCTTTACAATAACCTACATATTCTGCTTCTTGTTATCACTCTGACCTCACCTCCTACTTTTCTCTTTTCACATTAATCCATTCATACTGGACTTCCAAATTAAAACATACCAAGAGTTTGGCCTGGTTAACTTTAACCTTTGTTCTAGAAGTTCCTTCTGCTTAGAACTCCCTTTCTCCAGACACTTACTTGGGTAATGCCCTGACTGCTTTCAAGTCTTTGTACAAGTCTTACCTTCTCAATATGGACTTCCTGCCTAGCCTGTTCAATGCCATACACTTCTTCTTCCCACATTCTAATCTCCTTTGACCCATTGTAATTTTTCTAAAGCACAATGTAATATATTAAATACTTATTATTGTTGCTTCTTGCTTGTTTACCCCTCCCCCCAAAAATATAAGTCAAAAGGACAGGAATATTCACTTCTCCTGTCTCCATTGTATCCCGCCTACCCAGAACAGTGGTTGGCACATAATTAGATGCTCAATAAATATGTATTGAATGACAGAATGAGGGTCTCCTCACTATACTGTGAGCTTCTTGAGACCAGACACTACATTTCCTTGCCTTTGTATCTAGAACATCTGCCATCTCATATCTGTCATACTCTCAAAACAATATATGCAGAATAAATCAATAACCAAATAAAATAATCAATTAATGAATGATTATAGCATTTACCCAGAACAGTTTTACTACATATAGATAGATAGATAGATAGATAGATAGATAGATAGATAGATAGATAGATACTGGGAATATACATAAAAATATTTTTTTATCAAATGTCAGGAGCCAGGATGGAAAATATCAGGGTTCTAAATTTGTATGCCATCAAAAGCAGATGAGAAAGAAAATCTCTTTAAATATATGATGTCATTTCTACACTTAAGACTGTTTTAGTACTGAAAAGGCATTTAAGCTGAATCTAGAAGAGGATGAAAAGTAAATAAAATCCTATCGTAGTCAACATCTCATGCATTGGACTGCCAGAACTTTTCATCACATAACTGGAAGTTTGCACCCTTTGACCAAATTTCCCCATTTTCACTTCCTAGCCCCTTGTGCCTGGAAACCACTATTCTACTCTCTTGTTTCTAGAAGTTCAGCTGTTTTTAGATTTCACATAAAAGTGAGATCATATAGTTCTTGTCCTTTTCTGTTGATTTATTTTACTTGGCATCCTCAAGGTCCATCTATGTTGTCACAAAAGGCAGGAATTTCTTCCTTCTCATGGCTGAATAACTATCCATATATAACATATATACATACAGACACTCATGTTTTTTAATACCCTGGTATTGTGAATAATGCTTCTGTGAACATGGGAATGCAGATACCACTTCAAGATCCTTATTTCCTATAGATATATACTCAGAAGTGGGTTTGCTGGATCACGTGGTAGTTCTATTTTTAATTCTCTGAGGCACCTTCATACTGTTTTCCATAGTGGCTGCAAAAATTTACATTCCTACCAACATGCACAAGAGACCCTGTTTTTTTTTCTAAATTCTTGCCCACACTTGTTATATTTTGTCTTCTTGATAATCATTCTAAAAAGTGTGAGTGATATCTCTAGCTTTGAATCATATTTCCTTGATGATTAGTGATGTTGAGTATCCTTTCATGTACCTATGGGCCATTTATTACCTTCTTCTGAGTGTTTTACTCAGACACTCTGCCTATTTTTTAATTAGATTTTTTTTGATATTGAGTTATATGAAGCTCCTTACATATTTTGGATATTAAACCCAATATAAGATATATGGTTTGCAAATGTTTTTCCAACTCCATAGATGACCATCTTCTTTTGTTGATTGTTTCTTTTGCTGTGCAAAAGCATTTTAGCTTGGTATAGTGCCACTTATTATTTTTTTTATTTCTTATGATTTTGGGGTCATAGCAAAAAGCTTGCTTCTCAGATCCATGTCAAGGAGTTTTTCCTATATTTTCTTCTAGAAGTTTTATGGTTTTGGGTTTTACAGTGACTATAGTTAACAATACTGTATTACATACTTGAAAGTTGCTAAGACAGTACACCTTAAAGGTTTTCATCATACACATTAAAATATAATTATGTGAGGTGATAGAAGTGTTAACTAACCCTACTGATGTAATCATTTTGTAATAGATACTTGCTGTACCCTTTAAACTTATATAATATTATACACCAATTAGATCTCAATAGGACTGGGTAAAAACATGTTAAAAATCCTATTGTATCAGATGATAGAGCCATTCTATAAGAGTAAAGGATTGAAATAATGTTTCTGGATATGAATTCTAACTGAATACAATATACTAACAAAAGATGTATATGAATCAGCAGAATAAAAAAAATACTTAGAAAATCATAATGTTGGCAATATAAAAATATCTACTTTTTCCAATACAGAGATAAGTATAAACTGGGAAATCTAGAGTATTTGGAGGGGGAAAATTCCTATTTATATGGAAATAATATTTTTAACTGTTAGAGTAATAAGCAAGGTAGGCACTTAATCACCTGTTCAAGAGTCCATAAAATGATGGACCAGAGTTTCCATATAAGAGAAAGTTTGTAAAAAGAAGTTAATAAGAGCAAAATTTCTAACAAACAATAGTATTCCATTTATTTAAGAAATGAAAGAGATATTTTGAATAGAGTAAAAAAGGAAAAAAAAAACATAAACCATACAATTAATTAAAGACTTTTTTAAGACAAAGGTAAAAGGAAAACAGGAAGAGACCTATATAGAAAACCCAATAAATGATAGACTTTCCATATATATAGACCTTTTCCATTCATAAAGAGAGTAAAGAGTGGTGGTCAATTTCTGAGGTTGAAGGTGGAGGTAATGAGAAAACTTAAGAAACTATCAATAATGTAGAAGTTATTCGTGGAAGAATTTCAGGAAAAAATAAATGAAGAACAGGGTTAAGAATGTCACCTATTACTAGGATACCATTCTGGAGAAGCCAAAGTGTATGTGGTAGGCAGTTTTTTTAAGGGGACAAATATTTCTAGATTCTACAAGACTCAAAAGCTGCATATATTAAGGTTTATTTATTTTAATCCCATTGATAACAAAAAATATGAACAAATAAGAAAAAGGAAAAGAGCAAATATAAATACTAATATATGATATTTTTTTGTCTCATCTCTTCTCTTCTTTTTTTTTGGGGGGGAGACAAAAATATTACAACATAGAAACATTTTACAATATTGATGACATCACTATGTTCCAGGCATTTGCTATGTTCTTGGAATAATAGCAATCAAAGAGATACGTAGAGTCATTTATGTGTATCATCCATTTGTGCCTCATTGCAGAATTCTTTGTCCATGGTGGAATAGCTACTGTGTCTATTGGTATATCCACACTAAGGAATGCTAGATATTTTGAGCTTATCAGACTTTTGTGAGACACATACTTAGTCTCTTTTGTTTTTCCCTCTTTCTTGGAAAAGTATGAAATATTAACTACCTCAGCTGCTTTCCAAGGGGATGTTGTACTTTTGCATAATATGAATTACCTTTCCCTACCCCCCAATAATAGAATCCTTCCCGTGTATTACCTGATTACAATACACATACTGTAGTTCTCTGATATATCAAGAACCTGTTCCTGGTCTCAATTTCTTTATCAGTCAGGAAGGGATAAACTACAAACATCCTGGATATTTCAGTGACTTAAAACTACAAAGTTTATTTCTAGCTCATACTGCATGTTTACCAGATAGTGAGGAGGATATGTTCATCTCAGTCACTTAAAATATCAGGCTGATAGAGACTGTATCTCAACACAGCTTTAATGTTCAAAGAATGGTGGAAAGTCATCATTAAAAAAAACACACAATGGCTTTTAACACTCACTTATGCCTGGAAGTGACACCTGTTACTTGCATTCATATTTCATTGGTCAATGCAGGTTATATTTCCATCCCAGAATTTATTTATTTATTTATTTATTTATTTATTTATTTTTTTTTTTTTTATTTTTATTTTTGGGACAGAGAGAGACAGAGCATGAATGGGGGAGGGGCAGAGAGAGAGGGAGACACAGAATTGGAAGCAGGCTCCAGGCTCCGAGCCATCAGCCCAGAGCCTGACGCGGGGCTCGAACTCACGGACCGCGAGATCGTGACCTGGCTGAAGTCGGACGCTTAACCGACTGCGCCACCCAGGCGCCCCTCCATCCCAGAATTTAAAAGCATGGGAATGTATAATCTTGCTTCAGAGAGAACATCAAATATATCTTCGAAAATTAATACAGTCTACCATGTTTGATTCTCTTACCTGGCAGGCCCAGCACATGTTGACCTTGTCTCTCTACTTACTTGCTCCCTAATCACTTTTTAAATAACTGGTCTGGCCCCACAATTTTAGTAATCCATTAATCTCCCCTCTCTGGTTCTTTGGATTAAGGTTGTTGCTTGATTCTCATCAGTACATTTCCCTAACATTATTTGCACCACAGCTGTGTCCCATATCAGCCTCACTCTTTTAGATTTCACTGAGAAAGTTCTGACCCTCTCTTCCTTCCTTGTTTCCCAGAATATGTCCTTAAGTGTCATAGCAGAACTCATGCTATGTGCTTTACAAATTCCTATTTTCCTCTTCCTCATCACAAAAGACAAGTAGATTTTTCAGCTTTGTTTCTTGCAGTTGGGTTGAGGCTGTGTAATGGAGTTCTGCATAGGTTGACCAGCTGGAAAGAAGTCTCAGTCAGCCCAGCCTTCCTACCTGAAGCTATCATAAACAGGCCAGCCTTATCCAACATATCAGCTAACCAAAGATACATGAGTGAGTTCAGGTAATATCAAACAAACCTGTTATATTACAGAAAAAATAACCATCTGAACTCAAACCAATCTGTAGAATAGGAACTAAACAGTTGCTGTTTTAAGCCCCTAGGTTTTGGAGTGGCATATTATACAGCAAATACTAATTTATGAATCAGCTTATGACATACAAATATCTAATTCTTAAAATGCATAATGCTTGTGTTTGCCAATACCCTTCAACAAAATAGGCGCTTGTTTAAACTACATTTGTGTAAAACCTTATTAAAGTTCTCTGATAAACAAAAGCCATCTATTCTGTGTCTTTACCTTTTAAAAAATTTTAAATCTTTTTAATGTTTATTATTGAGAGAGAGAGAGAGAGAGAGAGAGAGAGAGAGAGAGAAAATGAGCAGAGGAGGGGCAGAGAGAGAGAAGGGAGACACAGAATCCAAAGCAGACTCCAGTATCCGAGCTATCAGCACATAGCCTGACCTGCAGCTTGAACTCCAGAACCACGAGATGATCATGAGCTGAGCTGAAGTCAGATGCTTAACTGACTGAGCCATCCAAGTGCCCTAACCTTTTAATAGCACAAAGAAATATCAGCAATATTGAAACTGAGTTTAACCTTTTAATGTGATAGGATTTTTAGCCAAGGTTCACCTTTTTTCAGGAATTTCTAGAAGCAGAAATATTGTTTAGAAATTTGTTTTTCCTAGAGAAAATTTCCTGGCATATAATTATTATTTGAATTTTTTCACATAAAGTATCCCTATATCAATGTTAATTTCTAATATTATCATTGTATTCATCATTTATGCAATTACTTTAAAAAACTGTTGGATAATACTGTTAGCAAATCCATGACTTCCAAAGTTCATTTGCCAGCATTCTTTTATCTCTAATGCAGAAAGAAATCAACTAAGTTGTCTTCAAAATACTAAGAAAATGTAAGTTCAAGTAGTTTACGCTATTTCTAAATGAAAAGAAAATCATTAAACAAAATAAGATGTGTTCTTCAATATCATTTTAAAAGGACTTCAAGCAATTTTATAAAGAAACACAATGAATAATAAGCTATTATGAAGTTACACGTGGCCATGACTGGAGACCCCAAAGGATCATATGTGAATAAATTTAGTCAGCCCAATTAGACACCATGTTTAATTTCTTTCAGATATCACAGCTGGATGCAAAGTACTAATAGGGAAATCTATTATTTCGAGATGTGTACCAGCAATCATAATTTTATTATTTTGCATTCCACCCATAGCATAGGCAACCACCAGAATGTTTGTTGAATAAGTGCGAACTATAATAGGAAATGGAGGCACATGGCCAGTAGAATTCAAGAGGAAACATGGCAGGTCTTCATTTCTGGATTTAGTTTTTCTGTTCTGTACATATTCTTTCAAGCTGTGCCATTACCAACTCAATTCAGATCTATTGACCTGTAAATACAATTACATATTTCATTGCTAAATTAACTAAGTAAATTAACTTTTAATGAGTTGCATTACCCATTGAACCTTGGAAAAAGGAAAATCTTTACTAAAATCCATCTCATTCCACATTGACTTCTTGTCAAATGGGCATTTTGACCCAGATAATCCTTTGGTTGCCAAGGAATGCGGAAATTGCTGCATGCTATGAATCATTGTCTAAAATAAAATGAAAAAAATATATATAATTAACTCCATATGGCATTTTCTTTGACTCATTTGATATAGGACAAGTTTTTATACTTTTCTTAATTAAGCGTCTCAAAATAAATTCCATTTAAAGAACTTATGAAAGTAACCTTGCAGACTCAATATAAGAATACGTGGAAATATGTAGTCAAGAATATTCTGTAAGTAATTAATACTCATTTGTTGATAATTTCTCTAGAAAGTCAAAACTAGAGCAGAGTTAATAATATTATTTCATGTTCCAAAAAAACAAAGATAAGGGTTTATAATTTTTAGTATGTTTAATGGAACATACTGCAAAATTTCCACAGAGCTTTAATATTGTACTTTAAAGGCATTCTAATTAATTTTTAAAGTGGTCTTAAAAATTAGATCACATTATTTTAAATATAACTGAGGCCATAAATGAACAGTCTTTGATTTAATTCTTAGTTTCTTTCATAAACTAAATATATTTGTATCTGTACAATAGTAATATTGTTGATATACCAGCTATAATAATTTTGGAATACATTGTAATAACTGATAAAAAAATGTTTATCATACTATTATTCAAATCATATTTAGACTTTCCATACAGTTTTAGATAACATTTAAATTTTTTTCAAAAATGATAGATAAGGATATTTCCTATATATCCTTCATTTATATTATTCTGATATTATATAATAAAAATGCCTTTATCTTATTTCTGCCTTGGAAAAGATTTAATATGCAATTCACTTTGGTGACTTCATAATTTCTTAATCAAAATCTATAACAAATATATTTTATATTTTGAACCAGTATACACACAGAAACAGAAACACACAATCACAAATACAACACAGAAAATAATTTTTATGCCTGAAGTTTCCTCTTATTCATTCTAATCCTTTTACTTTTTTTCTTTCAGTTTTATTGAGATATAATTGACATACAGCACTATAGAAGTTTAAGGTATACAGAGTAGTGACTTCACTTACACATATTGAGAAATGATTACCACATAAATTTAGTTAGCATCCATCATTTTATATAGAATGAAAAAAATGGTTTTTTCTTTGCAATGTAAACTTTTAGGATTTGCTGCTAGAAACTTTCAGATATACCATACAATAATGTTAACTATAGTCATCATGCTGTACATAACACCTCAAGTACATATTTATCTTATAATTGAAGCTTGTACCTTTTGACCACTTCTATCCAATTCCCCAATCCCCTACTCCCTACTAATAGTAACCATTGAATCTGATCTCTTTTCATACGAGTTTCGTTTTTTTTTTAAGGGTTTACATATAAGTGAGGTCATACAGTATGTGTGTTTTTATGTCTGATTTATTTCACTTAGAATAATGCCCTTAAGGTCCATCCATGTCTTTGCAAATGTCAAGATTTTCTTCTTTTTTTTATGGCTAAATACTATCCTAATACATATACATGAAACACATTTTCTCCATTCATTTCTGTCCTCCATTTTATCCATTCATCTGTTGAAGGATACTTAGGTTATTTTCATTATGTTAAAAATATGCAAATAACACGGGCATGCATATATCTCTTCAACATTTCCTTCATATGTATACCTAGAAGTGGGATTGCTTGAACATATGATAGTTCTATTTTTAATTTTTTAAGGAGCCTCCATACCATCTTCTATAGTGGTTGTACCAATTTACAACTCCACCAACAGTGCACACTGTCCCTTTCCTCCATATCCTTGCCAACACTTTTTTCTCTTGTCTTTTTGCCATTCTAGCAGGCATGAAGTGATTAGTATCTCATTGTGGTTTTATTTTGCATTTCTCCAATGATAAATGATGTTAAGCATCTTTTCATGTACTCATTGTCCATTATATATCTTCTTTGGAAAATGTCTATTCCATTTTTAATTGGATAACTTTTTTGTTGTTGTTGATTTTCATGAGCTCTTCATATACTTTGGAATTTACTCCTTACCAAATATTGTCTCCCATTTCATAGGTTGCCTTTTCATATTGTTGATGGCTTTATCTGTTCTGCAGAAGCTTTTTAGTTTGATGTACTCCCACTTGTTTATTTTTATTCTGTTGCTTGTACTGTATGTGTCATATCCAAAAAATTATTGCCAAGACCCATGTCAAGGAGATTTTTCCTATGTTTTCTTCTAGGATTTCCAGCCTGACATTTAAGTCTAATCTATTTTGAGATAATTTTTGTAATCAGTGTTAAGATAAGGGTCTAGTTTCATTCTTTTAAATGTGACTCTCCAATTTTCCCAGCAGTGTTTATTGAAGAGACTGTCTTTTCTCCATTGAGTATCATTGGTCTGCGTGTCTGTTTTTTCGGCAGTGCCATACTGTTTTGATTATTGCAGTTTTTTATTATGGCTTGAAACCAGGAAGTGTGATGCCTCCCACTTTGTGCTTCCTCAGGATTGCTTTGGCTATTTGGGGTCTTTTGTGGTTTCATATAAGTTTCAAGGATTCTTTTTTCTATTCTGTAAAAATTGTCATTAGAACTTTGACAGAGATTGTGCTGAATATATAAATAGCTTTGGGAAGTATGGACATTTTAACAATGTTAATTACCCCAATCCAGGAACGTGGGATACCCTTCCATTTATTTGTCTTCTTTGATTTCTTTCATCAGTGTCTTGTGGTTTTCAGAGTCGAGATTTTCACCTCTTTGGCCAAATTTATCCCTTAGTATTTATTGTTTTGATGCTATTGTGGACAGAATTATTCTCTTTATTTCTTTTTCAGATAATTTGTTGTTCTTATATAGAAACATTACTGATTTTGTGTAATAATTTTGTATCCTATAATTTCACTAAATTCATTGATTATATATAGTAATATTTTGATGAAGTCTTTAGAATTTTTTATATATAAAATCATGTCATCTGCAAATAAAGAAATTTTACTAATCTTATTATCATGAGATGAAACTATAACCATGAATTGGTCTTTTTAAAAAGTGTCACATATAAGGAGTCTTCTCAAAAGGTACCCTGGAAGGAGAAAAATGTTTAAAACTACAAAACAGCAATCACTTTTTATTGGGAAATATATGTATTGGAATTTAAATACACATAGAGATTTCTCTTTTAGAGAGACTAATTTATGGAAAAATAAAACTTTGTGAAAATTGTTTACTTTCTAAAATTTATATTTTTTGTTAAAAAGATTAAGTGTAGGGGGAAAGAACTTTAAAATCTTAGAGTTAACAGAGATTGAACTTGAACTTCTCTGCAACTCTGTGAGCTGAACTGAGAAAGAGCCATATGTGAGAAACCAGCTGTCACATGGCAATGAGTGTTGCTTCAGTGTTCAAATCAAAGAACTGGACCTAAAGAAATCAGAGTAATCAAGAACAGTGTTAAAATACAGGGAGTTATTAGAAAACAGAAGCCAAAAATGCTATATGTCTACGAATTTTTACTGATAGAAAGCCAAACTAAGCTGTCAGAGATCTGTAAGAAGAGGGACACAACAAAGTCAAAGAGGCAGGTGTCATTTTTTCTCATTCACAACCACATTTGAAGGTAATTATTTCTTTTAAAATGTACATGCCCTAGCTAAAGGCTGCATCCTTATCGAAGGACAGTGGTACTGTGTATGTGTTTGTATGTATGGTAAGACAGAGAAAATCAAGAAGAGTATGCTCTCAGTCATCAACCACATACTCCATTATTTTCCTAAAATAACAATATATTTTGACTGTGGAAAAACAATATTGAAGTGAAAATTTACCTGCCATCATTTTAAGTTGATATATTGATATGCCATACATTGAAATGTTGACAGATGAGTATATTTAATGCAAAATCATAAACAGTATGCCATATAATGATTACTAAGACATTAGATTTACTTAAATTCTCACAAAGCAATGTTTTCTTCAATGTTTTAGAGAATTGTTCCTTTGTGAGTTAATAATTTTTTTAATACAATCACACCCACTTTTCTGCCATTCCGTAAATGTGACCCTGTCATCCTCAATGTCCTGATGTACACATGAGCTTGATTCCTCTCCAGTAACTGTGGCAAAAGAAATTGGTTGTCTATTCAACATCTGTGTCCCCTTTTCCTTTTTTATAGATGCCAGTTTAGTTGAGATGGGAGACAGAATGCCCTGTCCCAGGCAGTTAATGAATTGGTTTGAGCCAACTGTAATATTCTCATCCCTCTTTGAAACTCTAGGAGTAATCAAGTGAAAAACTTCTTGACAATGGGCATAAGGGGCTTAGGAAAAATTTTAATTTCTGGCATAAATAGAGAAAAGAGGGGCAAGTGTTTTTTTCCCCATCCCCTTCCTTCCTATGTGGGAAACACTTTGGTGGATGCAGTGTTCAGAGTGTCACTGAGGACAAAGTGAAAATATAGAAGGACCTAGTCCCTGTTGATATGGTTGGGATTCTACACTAACCTTATAAAATTCAGGTCTCACATTTTACTGTTCAGTACAGTAATATATGTCAACATTATTTAAGTCATATTTGGGGTATTGTGTTTCATGAAACTGAAAGCATGATAATATTAGTTCAATAGTCTTTAAAACCAAGTAAATGTAAAAGAGAAAACTTCTGTCAACAAATTAAAATTGCTAGAAGTACATTTTTTTGAGAATTCTAAATATTTCATTCAGTGCACCATTTTCATGATAGTTGAAAATACAATTCATAGTACAACATTTCACTATATTGCCTTATTATGTCACGTTTCCCACCCTCCCCCCCATGGAAATAAGTTTTATCCTACTATGTTGTAAACTTCATAAGATCAGATAGGCGATGCTGCAGTGTACTAACCAGATGATCTCTTAAACATTGAGACACTCATCCTCCCAGCTTCTTAGAGAGCTGCAAGCTGACAGCTCACAAATAAAAGTTTCCTTCAACAAGGAAGCTGCCTAGTCTAAGCGTATGCCCTGTGCTGAGGGCAACTTGTATCTGAAGATTGAACATAGAACATCACTGAAGAACAATCCCACTTCAGTGTTTACTATGGGACTGGCTGAAGTCTCTTCTGTTCTTGTACCAAAGTTCAAAGTCTTTTACATTTCAATCTTGCCTCTCTCACTCTCTCAAGGTATTGTTTCTGAGAGCACACTGGAGTAATCCATCTCTTTACGGATTCTGATTCCTGAGATATCTGACACACATCAGTTGGGACCAGGAGTTCTCCTAGGAAACAGATTCTAAACTGGAGTTTACAAGTCAACCAGCAATGAAGACCAGCTCACAGGTAGGAAAAGGGTCAGTAGCTCTTACCATATAGTGGTAAGTAGTGGTGAAACTGTGGAAGCTTTTACTGGTGATAAGTTGGGATGGTATACCAATATAGAGGAATGTACTAGTAAGGAGAATACATCTCAGGTGTTAGTGAGGTTTGGGGAAAAAAGTACTTATAAGAACTATGAAATTGGATGGTTATTTTAAAGGACTATATATCCTTCAGCAAAAGAAAATAAAATGATGAGGGTGACAGTGTCCTCTTGGATCTCATTAAGGAAACTATTATCTTCTGTAGCCAGAGAGTAGAGAAAATTAAAAGATCTTGCCCAGGATTTTATTTTAACGGTAGTGGAACTAATAAATTAAAACCAGAGTCCAGATTGGGAAGGAGTAATACACTGACACTTGAGATAGAAGAACTGGCATTACCATACTTGAAAGTTTTTGAATCTTAAGTCTCTCTGAACCCTCTGGGCTTATAGAACTGACTCATTTCTCTTAGTTAAACTAGTATCCTCTACTTCCATGAAGACGATGCAGAGGCCCCTCCAGACACAACTTGCCACCATCCCCTCAGATTGTTTCCTCATCTTATATCCTGGTCACTAGAAATAACTAGAATTAAGTGCAAATACAGTTTGATCAGAAAATGTCAGATGTGCTATGGAAGGAAAGGAACTATAACCTAAAGGGGCTGCAGTACATGTACCAGCAAGAATAGAATGAATGTATTTGGGAATGGATCCTAAGGGTGCTGGATTAAGAAGAACAGAATATAATGTTGAACAAATCAGAATTTATCAATATGGGCCACTCTCCCATGAGGATTTAATGCCCCAATAAGGCCTCAGGACACAGTGCTAATTAATGCATAGCTAGGATGGCTTTTGGAAGCAAGCAGTGATTTATGACACAGAGTGTGTGAAGTAGAAATGCCAGAGCTGCCACAGTAGAGAATGGAAGAAAAGATCATTGGCTCAGAGAAGCTGGAATGCTAGAATAGATATACACTTTAAGCCACCTAATATCCATAAGAGAGTCCAAAGGATATTGCATTTACCACAGAAATAAGAAATGCTCTGGAGAAAACATCTTAGTGAGAATCTCAATAGGGGCTGTCCTCTATAGGCTAGAAATAAGGGTAGGAGATGATATTATAGAACTGAAACCCCCTAATAATAGAGGCCAAGTGGAGGCATAATAACTGGGAATAATATTTGTATGGGTAGGCAGGTCAGATGGAAGCCAAGATAGTCTAAGACACACAGTTATGGACATGGTTAATAGAACACAGCAGAGAATACCTCTCTACCTGCTAGATGTTATGGTGTCCAATCCATGAATCACTTAGTAAAGTCAACTAGATCTTCAACTTTAAAAAAATAAAATAAAACACAGCAATCTTGGAACAATATAGATGATCAACAAAGGTGTTAAGCTATATAATAAAAAGAAATCAAGGTTGAATAACCAGTTGCTTAGATCCCCAAAGACCTTGAGTCAATTTTCAAACTTGGAATTCATTCACTGAGAGACATGATTCTCTAAGAACAAGGACCCTGCAAGACTGTAGCAAACATATAAGGTAAAAATTCTACATTCCTTCCCCATGGGAAGGAATTTATTCACATAACTGTGCATGGGGGAGGGGGGATGAAAAGTAGCAGAGAATACCCTGACATTTCAAGGACTGTTGGACCCAGGGTCCAAGTTGAAATTGATTCTCTGTGACCTGATGTTTCAGGAGAAGGTAGGCTGTTATTATACCAAGGGGCCAAGAAAAAATATGTTTGCCATCCATAGGTGCATCTATGGGTATTCCCCTGCCCAGATTTTATCATAAGTTGACAAATATAGCAGATACAGCATGAGAAAGGCATGATGAGAAGGGTACGGGAATGAGGGCTTACCAAGTAAGGCACCCAGACCATCAGAGTTTCTAAATGTATGTGAGGAGACTCTGGAATGAGTAGTAGAGGAGAGAAATGATAAATGTCAGTTGCAGTCTTAAAACCATCTGCAGTAAAATAACTGCTCATAGTTTATCCCACTAACTTTTTTCCTGGAAGTTTCTGCAGAGAATAGAGACTCATCAGAATTCCTGAGAATCTGTTCAAAGATGGGATCCATTTATTATATGAAGCAAATGGATCTTAGTGGCACAAGTGAATTGCAGTAGATGTTATAGTGTGTTTTTCTAGATACCCCTTAAGAGTTAGGCATTCATTCTCCAAAAACTGCCCTTGACCAAATAGATACTTCTATTTGTATCTACCAAATAGATACATCTGAGGCTATCTTGTCATTTGTTTTAGGTCAATCCAGGAGTTTGAAATCCTGACCACTTTGCTTAATATAAGGACATCTCCAATTCAGAGCTTCCTACAGAACATTATAACCTCCACTCATCCCAGTCTTTCCTTCCTCACTCCATAATAGACATTGATCCCAAAATACTCCCTAGTAAACTACAGGCATGCCAATCTTCATGTCTGTGTCTGTTTCCCAGGAAACACTATTTAAGACAGGGGTTATTTATTTTTACTTTCAGAATTCTTAGAATATTTTTAGACATACTGTTATTCAGTTTGGCTGAGGAAACTCTAAATACCCAAGTTTAAATGCACAAGTCCTTTCAAAGTTACCCATTCAAAACATATTTACATAAGACTATTTTTTTTTCACACAAAGTGTAACCAACGTCTCTAATAACTTTCAGGGAATAAGCATTTGATTGTAGATTATAGGTAAAGTTAGATGCTAGACACCTTTGAATATGCTTAAAGATTAACTCCTTTGTGAAAGGAAGTATGATGTACTCAGGGTCAAGTATGCCTACCCAGAATGCCTTGAGCCTTATAAAAATGGTAAGGTAGAAAAGGAGAGTGAGGTTGAGATATTGCTAATTACACCAGAGTAAGAACAACAAAGAAAGGTACGCTCATGGTTTGGAGTAGTAACTTTAGCAGACAGAGGGAGTTATGAAACCTGAATTTTACTTCCCTTGCCTCTGTCAAAAAGCAGAATTTCAGCCTAGAAAAGGTATGATTAATGTATAATCTGAGCAGAAGCTAAAAATTATTGAGGAGATAGTAAAAAAAACTTATTATATTCTTCAGTGAATTTAGTCTTCAGCTATAGAAACAATTGTATTGAGAAAAGTTGAATTAAAGTCTTAATTAATTAAAGTCTTAATTAAATGCATTGGTAGTAATTTTTTTAATGTCTATTTATTTTTGAGAGAGGGAGAGAGCACGAGCAAGGGAGGGGAAGATAGAGAGGGAGACACAGAATCTGAAGCAGGCTCCAGGCTCTGAGCCCGGCATGGGGCTCGAACTCACCAACCATGAGATCATGACATGAGCCAAAGTTGGATGCTTAACCGACTGAGCCACCCAGGAGCCCCTAGGTAGTAATTTTTAAGTAATAATGACTACCTGGAAATTTGTGAAAGAAAAGATATGCAGATATTCCACTTTTTGAAAGGGCAAAAATGAGAGAAAAAATGCAGATCAGTGAACCTGGAACCAATGAAATCTTCAAATGGATTAATTAAAGAAGAGCCTGTAAAGTATTTGGAAAGGGGAGTGGTCATGGCTAGGCACTAGACATGCTAGACTTACTTCAATTCCCTTACTGATTCCGACTTTAGGACAAAAGATCAGGTGGACTATAGACATATAGTATTTCAGAATTTTAACAAGATGATAACAAAGCTTCATGGTAATCTTGCATACAAGGATTTCATCTTTTATGAGCTGCGTGATGAAGTTTGGATCTCTATATAAAAGGAATACAAACAATGTACTCAGGTCAACTGGGAAATAAGTCCAGAGCATGATGGCCTAAGCTATATCCACTGCAAAGACGTATAACACATTTAACAAAAATATTTTGCACAATGATATATATGGCCCACATATAACTTTTACAAATAATAACAAATAGAAAAAAAAGGTAAAATTAGATGAGATTATTAAACACACACACACACACACACACACACACACACACACACACATTTAAGTAAGTGGCAACATTCCAGGATTGAAGGCACTGACTTTCTGCCACTACCCTGGTGAAAGAGACTGAGGTTTCATTCAGGGGATGACTAGAAATATTCACTGAATCAAAAATAAGAACCGGGGCACCTGGATGGCTCAGTCGGTTGAGTGCCCGACTTCAGCTCAGGTCATGATCTCACAGTTTGTGAGTTTGAGCCCCGCGTTGGGCTCTGTGCTGACAGCTCAGAGCCTTAAGCCTGCTTCAGATTCTGTGTCTCTCCATCTCTTGGCCCCTCCCCTGCTCATCCTCTGTTTCTGTCTGTCTCTCAGTAATAAATAAACATTAAAAAAAATTTTTAAGAACCATTCCAAAAGGATAATTCACAGGTCTGCTATATTAATGGTAGAATTATTATATAAGTTAACAGAAAAAGAAAGAGGCACCAGCATCCAACAGCATTTATTGTATGCCACATACTCTGTTAATTACACCAGAATAGCCAATATTTATTATTTCATTTAATTTTCATCATAATTCTTTAAGGTAGATAAAATTATTCTAGCTTTATAGCTGAACAAAACAAAGCTCAAATTGTTTAATAGATTTGGCTGAGCAAACCAAGCTATATACAAGTGGAAGTGGCGAGATTTAACCAAAGTCTGTTAAACTATAGAATTCTTCTAACGTACAGTCTCTGATACAAAACTCTTATGTCCTTGACGAAGAAACTAAAACCTATGGAAGGTGTGGCTTCTGTAACCTACAATAACTGAGCTCCTAGCACTTCTCTTACTATCAGTGTGACTATTGTAAGACAGTCATAATTCTCTTGCTCTATATTATTATTTATTTTTCTTCTGCTATGCACAATTCTCCCCTCTCCACGCTCTCTTGCATAGTCTCTCTGCCCCCTCTCTCTCCACCAGTGTGAATACATGCTAAAATGTTAGTTATAAAAAAATAAAACTATGACACAAATGCGTATGTCTCCAACTGTTTTTAATTCACTGGGATTCTTATCTAGAGATGAATGATTATCTTCATTTTAATACATGATTCTTTAAGTAAGCTTGTTCTATGTGTGTGTGTGTGTGTGTGTGTGTGTGTGTGTGTGTGTGTGTAATCTCTATGCCCATATGGAGCTCAAACTCATGATCCTGAGATGAGGAGTTGCCTGCTGTACAGACTGAGCCAGCCAGGCACCTCTCTATATATTTTAAACATCAAATTGAAACATTGATAAATGCCCATATATTCCTTCACATTATTTAATTGCAAATATTTTTGCTAAGTAATATCTTGGGTTTTTTTTTCTGTATCTTTGTATGTTCATATACACACAATTTTTTTTCACAATTATTTTGAACTTCAATTTCTTAAGTTTCATTGGGATCACTGTAATACAAAATCCAGATGGAAGTGACCACAGTGGTAAGAATTCTGCAAGACCAAATATTTAGTCTGCAGGACATTCAGACCTTCCAGTTTTTTGTTTTTTTTTTTTTAAATTTTTGACTGCCATTTAAGCAGGTGGCCAGTGATGATGGAGACAATCAGGTAGATTTTCATTCTTCGGACTCAAAAGAAAATATATCTGTAACAGAAGCCATTTATTTTTGACATGAGGTCTCTTGACTCTTACGACTACAGACTTTAAGAAGGCTATTGCATTTATATTTGACCCCAGTCCATAGCACACTCCTGCAATCATTTAACGTGGTTCATTTAGTCATTGGAATACAAAGGCCACCATTCCTTCAATTTTGGAATACTACCTAGCTTTGGGGTGCTTGACCTACAATTTCACTGTGTCATTTATTGTCTTGCCCTTGTGTTTAACCAGATAGTCCTCCACTGAAGATCCAGAGGCATTATAACAACAGCACCTGTTGCCTGTCTGGCTTACGAGCAATAGTTTTTAGAACTCAACTATTTAAAATCTGCTACTTGGTAAGAATAATTTACAAAATATTTATTTATTTACACTGTTTAGGACAGCTTCTTTTGCTTTGATATGGTAGAGAATCTGATTTACAATTAAGCTGATACATACTAAGCTGGTACTAAAATATTCAAATGTTACATGAGTAAGTATGTCTCAGGATTTAAGAGTGTAGTGTAGTGGGTTGTGTTAGCAACCAATGGATTGTTACTATTGCTTCCAAAACTAAGTTCTCACAGAGGCAGTGGTTTCATAAACCAGAAACTAACTGAACTATCAAAATCCTAATTCTGAAAGTGTTCACATTTGGAATGGAAAGTGCATGCTATTAACTTTGAAAAGAGAAGAATTATTAAAAGCCTAAGTATACCAGGAAAATGGAATAATTTTCCAGACCTTAAGCATGTACTGTGTTTTTATTGCTGTGGCCTGTGATGTTTTATTTATTGATGATTTATATTTATGAAGTAAAGTGAGATAACTCTAATCTGTTAAATATGAATTCAACTATTTTTTCTTTAATTTATGAAAAGATGAAGCCAGAGAAGCATTTGATACTGTTTTATTTCAAAAGGAAAACACACACACACACACACACACACACACACACACACACACACACACACACACCCTGAAAATTTATGGTGTTTCTGTTGAAAATAGATTCTGACCATTTTCAATTCTTAAATATTTCTTGCATTCTGGTGTAAATGTCTTCACTCAATATAAATAGTACCGCTGACATTACAATTTGTGTTCTTCTTAACTTGCTCAGTAAACTGTAGCCTCTGTACATATTAGTGTAATTAGCAGTCACTGTCCTCAACACCACATAGGAGCCAGATGTGGCATTTGCTTCTGTTGCGCTACTGGAGTATGTTAACAGCTGTTGCCACAGAGCGCAGAAATCAATACAAATGAAAATCTAGCTTGAGTTGTTGGAAAAGTGAAAATTATTACAGTGATATGAATGATGAGTGTACAAATCCAGTACTATATATAATGTTCTTTATATATATGGCCACCACTTAGTATTGATTAATGATACCAAAAGCCAAAATTAATTGATGTGACAAAAATGTAGCTCTTCTGTGCTAAGCCCTTAGTCCTAATAGAAACTCTATGAGGTAGTTATTATTTATTTTTACAGAAAAAGTCTGAAATTAAGAATTTAAGGAATTTTTTCATCATCAGCCAGAAGATAAATGAAGGATCGAGATAAAACCCAAGATTATTATATTTAGCATTCCTGTTCTTGAATATGCCCTCACTTTATTCTAAGCAAGTAATTTCTTCTTAAGAATCCCCATACTTTTTTTTAACTTTATTTATTTTTATTTTTATTTATTTATTTTTTTTGGACAAAAATGGACACCAGCCTTTATATAGAAATTAACTCAAAATGGATCATAATCCTCAATGTAAATTCTAAAACTCCAAAGCTTCCAAAAGAAAACAAAGGAAGACATCTTTGCAGTCTTGGGTATGGCATGAAGAGCATGAACCATTAAAATAAAAAAAATTGAAAATTGGAATTTATCAAAATAAAAAACCTTGGCTCTTCCAAGATGCCATTAAGAAAATGATCAGGGGCGCCTGGGTGGCGCAGTCGGTTAAGCGTCCGACTTCAGCCAGGTCATGATCTCGCCGTCGGTGAGTTCGAGCCCCGCGTCGGGCTCTGGGCTGATGGCTCAGAGCCTGGAGCCTGTTTCCGATTCTGTGTCTCCCTCTCTCTCTGCCCCTCCCCTGTTCATGCTCTGTCTCTCTCTGTCCCAAAAATAAATAAACATTGAAAAAAAAATTAAAAAGAAAAATTAAAAAAAAAAGAAAATGATCAGACACCACAGATAACACACATGTATATCAGACAAAAGACTTCTATCCAGAATATATAAAGAAGAGCTGATGATAATAAGATCAACAACCCAGTAAGGGAATCCTCCCTTCCATTTCGTCTTTCTCCATAAAGTCTTTATGTCCGGTAGTGAAAGTTTGTTCTCCATAAGGACTTTATACATTTTTATTAAGATTATTCCTTGATATTTTGTGAGCTTTGTTGCTATTTTAAGGGTTGATACTTCTTTCACTTCTATATTATTACTGAATTAACACTAATGATATTTGGATATTGATCTTGTTAACCTATAACCTTGCTAGGTTTTGTTTTGTTTTATCAGTTGATTATTTTGGATGTTTTATTTGAACAACAGCTCCTCTCTCCTTTCCAATTCTAATATTTCTCTTTTTTTCTTATTTATTAGCCAAGGTCTTCAATACAATATTAAATAGTTTGCTGCTGATTTTGGAGTGACTATTCAATTTCTTGTTTGCTAAGAGTACTTTTTTTTTTTAAATCACAAATAGATGCTGAATTTTGAGTGCGATTTCTGTATGTACTGAGATAATTATTTTCCATTAAGAGGGTAATATTTTTAATTAATCAATATTCTAATATTGAGGCATCCTTGAATTCTTTTTTTTTGAAATTTTTATTTTTATTTTTATCATTTTTATATGAAATTTATTGACAAATTGGTTTCCATACAACACCCAGTGCTCATCCCAAAAGGTGCCCTCCTCAATACCCATCACCCACCCTCTCCTCCCTCCCACCCCCCATCAACCCTCAGTTTGTTCTCAGTTTTTACCAGTCTCTTATGCTTTGGCTCTCTCCCACTCTAACCTCTTTTTTTTTTTTTTCCTTCCGCTCCCCCATGGGTTCCTGTTAAGTTTCTCAGGATCCACATAAGAGTGAAACCATATGGTATCTGTCTTTCTCTGTATGGCTTATTTCACTTAGCATCACACTCTCCAGTTCCATCCACGTTGCTACAAAGGGCCATATTTCATTTTTTCTCATTGCCACGTAGTATTCCATTGTGTATATAAACCACAATTTCTTTATCCATTCATCATTTGATGGACATTTCGGCTCTTTCCATAATTTGGCTATTGTTGAGAGTGCTGCTATGAACATTGGGGTACAAGTGGCCCTATGCATCAGTACTCCTGTATCCCTTGGGTAAATGCCTAGCAGTGCTATTGCTGGGTCATAGGGTAGGTCTATTTTTAATTTTCTGAGGAATCTCCACACTGCTTTCCAGAGCGGCTGCACCAATTTGCATTCCCACCAACAGTGCAAGAGGGTTCTCGTTTCTCCACATCCTCTCCAGCATCTATAGTCTCCTGATTTGTTCATTTTGGCCACTCTAACTGGCGTGAGGTGATACCTGATTGTGGTTTTGATTTGTATTTCCCTGATGAGGAGCGACGCTGAACATCTTTTCATGTGCCTGTTGGCCATCCGGATGTCTTCTTTAGAGAAGTTTCTCTTCATGTTTTGTGCCCATTTCTTCACTGGGTTATTTGTTTTTTGGGTGTGGAGTTTGGTGAGCTCTTTATAGATTTTGGATACTAGCCCTTTGTCCGATATGTCATTTGCGAATATCTTTTCCCATTCCGTTGGTTGCCTTTTAGTTTTCTTGGTTGTTTCCTTTGCTGTGCAGAAGCTTTTTATCTTCATAAGGTCCCAGTAATTCACTTTTGCTTTTCATTCCCTTGCCTTTGGGGATGTGTCGAGTAAGAGATTGCTACGGCTGAGGTCAGAGAGGTCTTTTCCTGCTTTCTCCTCTAAGGTTTTGATGGTTTCCTGTCTCACATTCAGGTCTTTTATCCATTTTGAATTTATTTTTATGAATGGTGTGAGAAAGTGGTCTGGTTTCAACCTTCTGCATGTTGCTATCCAGTTCTCCCAGCACCATTTGTTAAAGAGGCTGTCTTTTTTCCATTGGATGTTCTTTCCTGCTTTGTCAAAGATGAGTTGGCCATACGTTTGTGGGTCTAGTTCTGGGGTTTCTATTCTATTCCATTGGTCTATGTGTCTGTTTTTGTGCCAATACCATGCTGTCTTGATGATGACAGCTTTGTAGTAGAGGCTAAAGTCTGGGATTGTGATGCCTCCTGCTTTGGTCTTCTTCTTCAAAATTCCTTTGGCTATTCGGGGCCTTTTGTGGTTCCATATGAATTTTAGGATTGCTTGTTCTAGTTTCGAGAAGAATGCTGGTGCAATTTTGATTGGGATTGCATTGAATGTGTAGATAGCTTTGGGTAGTATTGACATTTTGACAATATTTATTTTTCCAATCCATGAGCAGGGAATGTCTTTCCATTTCTTTATATCTTCTTCATTTACCTTCATAAGCTTCCTATAGTTTTCAGCATACAGATCCTTTACATCTTTGGTTAGATTTATTCCTAGGTATTTTATGCTTCTTGGTGCAATTGTGAATGGGATTAGTTTCTTTATTTGTCTTTCTGTTGCTTCATTGTTAGTGTATAAGAATGCAACTGATTTCTGTACATTGATTTTGTATCCTGCAACTTTGCTGAATTCCTGTATCAGTTCTAGCAGACTTTTGGTGGAGTCTATCGGATTTTCCGTGTATAATATCATGTCATCTGTGAAAAGCGAAAGCTTGACTTCATCTTTTCCAATTTTGATTCCTTTGATTTCCTTTTATTGTCTGATTGCTGATGCTAGAACTTCCAACACTATGTTAAACAACAGCAGTGAGAGTGGGCATCCCTGTCGTGTTCCTGATCTCAGGGAAAAAGCTCTCAGTTTTTCCCATTGAGGATGATGTTAGCTGTGGGCTTTTCATAAATGGCTTTTATGATGTGTAAGTATGTTCCTTCTATCCCGACTTTCTCAAGGGTTTTTATTAAGAAAGGGTGCTGGATTTTGTCAAAGGCCTTTTCGGCATCGATTGACAGGATCATATGGTTCTTCTCTTTTTTTTTTTTTTTTTTTTGTTAATGTGATGTATCACGTTGATTGTTTTGCGAATGTTGAACCAGCCCTGCATCCCAGGAATGAATCCCACTTGATCATGGTGAATAATTCTTTTTATATGCCATTGAATTCGATTTGCTAGTATCTTATTGAGAATTTTTGCATCCATATTCATCAGGGATATTGGCCTGTAGTTCTCTTTTTTTACTGGGTCTCTGTCTGGTTTAGGAATCAAAGTAATACTGGCTTCATAGAATGAGTCTGGAAGTTTTCCTTCCCTTTCTATTTCTTGGAATAGCTTGAGAAGGATAGGTATTATCTCTGCTTTAAACGTCTGGTAGAACTCCCCTGGGAAGCCATCTGGTCCTGGACTTTTATTTGTTGGGAGATTTTTGAGAACCGATTCAATTTCTTCGCTGGTTATGGGTCTGTTCAAGCTTTCTATTTCCTCCTGATTGAGTTTTGGAAGCGGGTGGGTGTTTAGGAATTTGTCCATTTCTTCCAGGTTGTCCAGTTTGTTGGCATATAATTTTTCATAGTATTCCCTGATAATTGTTTGTATCTCTGAGGGATTGGTTGCAATAATTCCATTTTCATTCATGATTTTATCTATTTGGGTCATCTCCCTTTTCTTTTTGAGAAGCCTGGCTAGAGGTTTGTCAATTTTGTTTATTTTTTCAAAAAACCAACTCTTGGTTTCGTTGATCTGCTCTAGTTTTTTTAGATTCTATATTGTTTATTTCTGCTCTGATCTTTATTATTTCTCTTCTTCTGCTGGGTTTAGGCTGCCTTTGCTGTTCTGCTTCTAGTTCCTTTAGGTGTGCTGTTAGATTTTGTATTTGGGATATTTCTTGTTTCTTGAGATAGGCCTGGATTGCAATGTATTTTCCTCTCAGGACTGCCTTCGCTGTGTCCCAAAGCGTTTGGATTGTTGTATTTTCATTTTCGTTTGTTTCCATATATTTTTTAATTTCTTCTCTAATTGCCTGGTTGACCCATTCATTCTTCAGTAGGGTGTTCTTTAACCTCCATGCTTTTGGAGGTTTTCCAGACTTTTTTCTGTGGTTGATTTCAAGCTTCATAGCATTGTGGTCTGAAAGTATGCATGGTATAATTTCAATTCTTATAAACTTATGAAGGGCTGTTTTGTGACCCAGTTTATGATCTATCTTGGAGAATGTTCCATGTGCACTCGAGAAGAAAGTATATTCTGTTGCTTTGGGATGTTGAGTTCTAAATATATCTGTCAAGTCCATCTGATCCAATGTCTCATTCAGGGCCCTTGTTTCTTTATTGACCGTGTGTCTAGATGATCTGTCCATTTCTGTAAGTGGGGTGTTAAAGTCCCCTGCAATTACCACATTCTTATCAATAAGGTTGCTTATGTTTATGAGTAATTGTTTTATATATTTGGGGGCTCCGGTATTCGGCGCATAGACATTTATAATTGTTAGCTCTTCCTGATGGATAGACCCTGTAACTATTATATAATGTCCTTCTTCATCTCTTGTTACAGCCTTTAATTTAAAGTCTAGTTTGTCTGATATAAGTATGGCTACTCCAGCTTTCATTTGGCTTCCAGTCGCATGATAAATAGTTCTCCATTCCCTCACTCTCAATCTAAAGGTGTCCTCAGGTCTAAAATGAGTCTCTTGTAGACAGCAAATAGATGGGTCTTGTTTTTTTATCCATTCTGATACCCTATGTCTTTTGGTTGGCGCATTTAATCCATTTACATTCAGTGTTATTATAGAAAGATACGGGTTTAGAGTCATTGTGATGTCTGTATGTTTTATGCTTGTAGTAATGTCTCTGGTACTTTGTCCCACAGGATCCCCCTTAGGATCTCTTTTAGGGCTGGTTTAGTGGTGACAAATTCCTTCAGTTTTTGTTTGTTTGGGAAGACCTTTACCTCTCCTTCTATTCTAAATGACAGACTTGCTGGATAAAGGATTCTCGGCTGCATATTTTTTCTGTCTAGCACCCTGAAAATCTCGTGCCAATTCTTTCTGGCCTGCCAAGTTTCAAAAGAGAGATCAGTCACGAGTCTTATAGGTCTCCCTTTATATGTGAGGGCACGTTTACCCCTTGCTGGTTTCAGAATTTTCTCTTTATCCTTGTATTTTGCCAGTTTCACTATGATATGTCGTGCAGAAGATCGATTCAAGTTACGTCTGAAGGGAGTTCTCTGGGCCTCTTGGATTTCAATGCCTTTTTCCTTCCCCAGTTCAGGGAAGTTCTCAGCTATTATTTCTTCAAGTACCCCTTCAGCACCTTTCCCTCTCTCTTCCTCCTTTGGGATACAAATTATGTGTATATTATTTCTTTTTAGTGTATCACTTAGTTCTCTAATTTTCCCCTCATACTCCTGGATTTTTTTATCTCTCTTTTTCTCAGCTTCCTCTTTTTCCATAACTTTATCTTCTAGTTCACCTATTCTCTCCTCTGCCTCTTCAAGCCGAGCCGTGGTGGTTTCCATTTTGTTATGCATTTCGTTTAAAGTGTTTTTCAGCTCCTCGTGACTGCTCCTTAGTCCCTTGATCTCTGTAGCATGAGATTCTCTGCTGTCCTCTATACTGTTTTCAAGCCCAGCGATTAATTTTATGACTATTATTCTAAATTCACTTTCTGTTATATTATTTAAATCCTTTTTGATCAGCTCATTAGCTGTTGTTATTTCCTGGAGATTCTTCTGAGGGGAATTCTTCTGCTTGGTCATTTTGGATAGTCCCTGGCGTGGTGAGGACCTGCAGGGCACTTCCCCTGTGCTGTGGTGTATAACTGGAGTTGGTGGGCGGAGCCGCAGCCAGACCTGATGTCTGCCCCCAGCCCACCGCTGGGGCCACAGTCAGACTGGTGTGTGCCTTCTCTTCCCCTCTCCTGGGGGCGGGATTCACTGTGGGGTGGCGTGGCCCGTCTGGGCTACTTGCACACTGCCAGGCTTGTGGTGCTGGGAATCTGGCGTATTAGCTGGAGTGGGTAGGCAAGGTGCACAGGGGCAGGAGGGGCAGGCTTAGATCGCTTCTCCTTAGGTGATCCACTTCAGGAGGGGCCCTGTGGCAGCGGGAGGGAGTCAGATCCGCTGCCGGAGGTTTGGCTCCACAGAAGCACAGAGTTGGGTGTTTGCGCGGAGGAGGGAGCAAATTCCCTGGCAGGAACTGGTTCTCTTTGGGATTTTGGCTGGGGGATGGGCGGGGGAGATGGCATTGGCGAGCGCCTTTGTTCCCCACCAAACTGAGCTCTGTAGTCAGGGGGCTCAGCAGCTCTCCCTCCCTTTGTCCTCCAGCCTTCCCGCTTTCCGAGCAGAGCTGTTAACTTATGACCTCCCAGACGCTAAGTCGCGCTTGTTGTGGGAACACAGTCCGTCAGGCCCTTCCGCTTTTGCAAGCCAGACTCGGGGGCTCTGCTTGGTTGGAGAGCTGCCCCTCTGCCCCAGCTCCCTCCCGCCAGTCCGTGGAGCGCGCACAGCCTCACCGCCCTTCCTACCCTCTTCCGTGGGCCTCTCGTCTGCGTTTGGCTCCGGCGACTCCGTTCTGCTAATCCTCTGGCGGTTTTCTGGGTTATTTAGGCAGGTGTAGGTGGAATCTAAGTGATCAGCAGGACGTGCGGTGAGCCCAGCGTCCTCCTAAGCCACCATCTTGCAAACTTCCCTGTTTTGTGTAAATTTTTAAATCTCTCAATTGACACACACGTATACAGATGCACATACACACACATATATCAACGTTGGAATTCATGTTTGAATATTGATTATATGTTCTATCAAGCCCATTAAACCATAACTTTCTTAAAAGTTTGAGCTGTCCTGTTTATATTTTCAAGTCTTAACAAAAATCTTCTTTCCTAAGATAACGTATGTATAAAACAGACAATTGATGAGGGTTTATGTTTTGTATATGTCGTATTAAGATATATGTCGTATAAGATATGTCGTATTAAGACTCCGTTCTGCTAATCCTCTGGCGGTTTTCTCTATTTAATATTAGACAGAGAGAGAGAGAGAGTGAGAGTGAGAGAGAGAGAGAGAGAGAGAGAGAGAGAGATGAGAGTGGGGGAAGGGCAGCGAGGGAGAATCCCAAGCAGGCTGTCAGTGCAGATGCGGGCTTGAACTCACCAACCATAAGATAATGATCTGAGCTGAAATCAAGAGTTGGCCATTTACCCAACTTAGCCACTCAGGCATCTGAAGGACACCCATACTTAATCAAATATTTTTTAAAGAATATAAAAGAATACATATGGGTATGTATGTATGTATGCATTTTTGTATATGTAAAATCACTACAGTGAGAAAAAAAAGATCTCAAGAAGACTGATTTAAGCTCTATGCAAAATAAGATGTTTTAGAATAAGTTCATAAATGATATAGAAATCTACTCTTCTAATTAAAGCTATGTCACAGTTTTCCCATGTACATTAATTCAACACAAAAGTATTTGGCACCTAGTGAGATGCTTTGGAAACAGATGAAGATGAATCAAACACCAGCCTATCTTCAAAAATCTTATTATAATAGAAGAGATAATGGTTTATACAAAGAATACAAGAAGAACTCAATAATGAAATGCATTAAGAAAGTATGAATAAAATAGATATTGTGGGAGTTCTACCAAGAGAGACATCTACCTGGGCGATGAAGAACAATTGCACTTGACAAAGGGGGGAAATGACATTTCAGCTAGCTGTGAATATGGACAATTCAAAATGGCAGGAAAAGAACGACCAAAGAGAAGGAGGCTGCATAAAGGGTCTGGTTCAATTTAACAAGATATGTTAAGGGGCATAAGCGGAGGAAATTTTAAAGAAGTCTGGAGGTTGGGCAGCAGGGGCTTGAACTTTTTTCTGTTATTAGTGGGAAATCCTATGAAGATGTTTTACAGAAAACAAACACTTTCAGAATTATACACCAGGCCAGCAGTTTGTAAAAAAAATCAGGGTTAAAAATGTCTGAAAGCTACCTAGCAAGGTTGCTAGTGTCATATTCCACATACATGCAGCCTCACATGAACTGAATGTAATGGGAATTTAATGGCAGATACTATATTGCATAGATGACTACATATCTCTCTGGTAGAGAGCAAGAGTATTAATTTTGCTATCCTCTAGAGCAGAGATTCATCAACTATGGTCCATGGTCTAAATCCAGCTTGCTGCTTTTTTCTATAAAAAAAAAAGACAGGCATGTTTGTTCCTTTATATATTGTCTATGGCTGCTTTTATTCTAACGTGGCAGACAGAGTTAAGTAGTTGTTACAAAGACCCTGTGGTTATACCACTGTCTCAATAAAAAGTGGGAACATTTATTTTGATGGAACAAGAAAGCATTTTGGAAAATATTTCCCATGTGTTTAGGATATAAGCATCTCATGGGCTTCATTCATTTAATTTGCCCAGATAGCACCCAAAGGCAATAAATTGTCAATTACTCTTTCTGCCTGTGATCTAACCTAGAGTGTTCTTGAACTCTGTTGGTTTGTTTGTTTGTTTGATACCTTCCTCAGTATATTTTGTTCTCCTGTTTTTTTTCTTCTTTTTCTACCATGTTATACATTTATTCTTTTATGGAGAAATATAAATGTAGATGTAATTATAAGAATAAATATATAGATATGGATGCAATGATATACATGTATGTATAGGTAGATACATACCTTTTCTGCTTGAACTCAACGTATAAGACATTAGAGATACTTTTCAAAAAACAGAGAGGAGGGATGCCTGGGTGGCTCAGTCAGTTGGGCGGCCGACTTTGGCTCAGGTCATGATCTCACAGCTCGTGAGATCTGCTCGGGCTCTGTGCTGACAGCTCGGAGCCTGGAGCCTGCTTCGGATTCTGTGTCTCCCTCTCTCTCTCTGACCCTCCCTGGCTCATGTTCTGTCTCTCAAAAATAAATAAATATTAAAAAAAAAAACACAGAGGCACATAAAACTAATCTTGGCCATCTCCCCTCCATTATAGATACCTGCCCTAGGTATGTAACTGTTTGATGGAGTTTTCTTTCCTTTAGAAGTTATATTAATTTCCTTGGACTGCTGTAATAAATTAAAACAAAATCAGTGGCGTAAAACAACAGACATTCATCCCACTTCTTTCCCTTTTAATCCAAGAGTGTAGTATTTCTGCACTCAAAATCCTTGCTTGTCTTCTGTTAATGTTGATGGCCTCTATGCCATCAGCAGGGTTCTTCACAGATTCTTTCTAGATAACTTCATCTCCTATTCCTGGTTTCTGCTGAAAAAGTTGTTGGATCCATAAGTCACATGCCTAATCACATGCCTGTTACTTTAGTAAGTGGATTGTCAACTACACCCTTGGCCTTGTTTCCAGGGCATGCTCTTTGGATAGGCTGAGCATTTTCCAAATCATCAAGTACTGGTTTCTTTTTATCTAACAATTCATTCCTCAATTTATCTCTTTCCTCTCACAATTGACCATAAGCAGCAAGGAGAAATCAGGTTGTATCTTCTATACCTAACGTAGACATATTCTCAGCTAAATATCCCAGTTAATCACTTACAAATTTTACCTTCTATTTAACATCAAAAAACAATCCAGTCAAGTTTTCTGCCTCTTTATAATAATGGTAGCCTGTCTCCAGTTTCTAATGCCATGTTCCTCATTTCCATCTGAGACTTCACCTGAAAAACCATTAATGTTCATGTTTCTAGCAACAATCTGTTTATGGCAATATATGTATTCCCTAAGATGCTAGGAGCTTTTGTGCAGGTTTGTTCATTTCTTTGATTCCTTACCAGAATTACCTTTAATGCCCATATTTCTACCAATGGTCCCTTCAAGATGGTTTGGGTTTTACTATAATGTGCTTCCAAACACTTTCAGCCTCTGCCCATTACCTTTGAGAGGAGAGAACATTCTCCCTTTGTGCAAATGAAAAATATATCTGTGCTTAATATAGCCACTTTCACATTTTTGGGTATCTGTTACAGTAGCACCTCATTTCCCAGTACCAAAATCCATATTTGTTTCCTAAAACAAATGCAGAGACTTAAAGCAACAAAAATCTCTGTCTCACTTCTGGAGGCTGGAAGTGTAAAATCAAAATATCAGCAAGACCACACACTCCCTCTGAAGACTGCAGTGGAGAATTCTTCCTTGGCTTCTCCCAGTGTCTGTTGGTTGTCAGCAAATTTTGGTTTTCCAATCTTTGTCTCCATTGTCACATGGCCTTCTTCCCATTGTGTCAGTCAGTATCTCTGTACAGATTTCCCTCTTTTTATAAAGGACGTCTGTCATGTTAGACTTAGGGTCTACCCTAATCTTAACTTGATTCCATTTGTTGAGGTCTTGTTTCAAAATAAAGTCACATTAACAGGTTCCAGGTGGTCAGGAATTTTGCAGGGTCACTATTCAACTCGGTATAGAGGTTAATAAAACTGCATTGAGAAAACCATGGGAATCCCATTTGCAATGGTCTAGCTCTAAAATATTAAACTTTCCCAGCAAAACCATTTAGCCAACTCTTCTTAACACTCATTAACCCCTTTTCAAAAAAAGACAATTCAGGCTGTATGTGAGTTTCAAGTCATGGTTTGGGTCTTTTACAGAGGAAACCCAAACATGAGGGTTTTTGAGACCAGGCCCAGAATCTCTTACTATGTGGAAGGCAAAGAATTAAACCGTTTTTAATGAATAAATCCTCAGGAGAGTTGATATCAACAATAAAAACCTAAATTCAATCCGAGCTTCAGGGCCATTTATGCCTCTAAAAGTATCAATTACCATTTACACACAAGCTTGATCAAACCCAACAAAGGAATAAAAACACCCCATTCTCTATTCCTCTTTTAAGCCATTTTACTGCAGAGGTTTCTGGGCTTCAAGGATCAGTGCCCCTGTGCCAAGGGTCTTTGTGGAGACATCAGAGTTTGTTGTGGGTCTATATGATAACAGATTTTCTTCCTTTCCAGGTGATTTTGTTGGCACCCCAGATGTGAGCTGCCTTCATCAGTCACAAATCAAACTCCAATACAAACTGAACTTCAGAGTCACTAAAAAGAGATTTCCTGAAGGGAAAAAAAATTGGCACATGATGTGCCAGATGGGTTGCCAATACCATTGCTTTATTTGTGTGTCACTTTATGCTATCCCATTATAATGTGTGACTGGTCACCCAGAGATTACACTTCCCTTTCAGCACATTCCATCCCAAAGCAAATCTAAGATTCTCACATTACAAATGTGAAACATAGGTCTGCTAATGCAGCAGCAAATAAATAAAAAAGGGAAGTCTTATTTTTTATTATATTTACTAGTTATTTCTGGTGTCAAAAACACAGTTTTTATATTGATCTAACATTTAACAAACTAAACTTTTAATTACAATTTGTCAGTAGTTTTATGTCTGTATGGACAATGATACAATATGTCAATATTAATTCTTTTCTTATTTTGCTGTCTATAATTTTTATTTATTTTCTTACTGAGTTGCCCAAGTCTTCCAGGGAACTATTGAATAAATACAATGATAATGGCTATCTTTGTCTCTTTCTTAATTCTACAGGTAATTATTCTTAAACTTCCCCACCAAATATGTTTGCTATAAACTTCTGAATTGACATTGTTTGTAAGATTGTGAAAGTTCTCTCCTCATCTAATTTGCTTTTTCTCATGAGTTGATGTGTTTTAACTTAAGATTTTTTTCCTGCATCTATTCAATGAATCATTTTTTCCACCTTTATACTATTAATGTAATACATTGCAATGTAGTCAATATTTTTTTTCTAACTTTATTTAAACGTCTTTTATACTATTGGATAATCCTCATTTGGTTAGGATGTATCAGTTTAAAACACTGATGCAATCTAGTGACTCTTTCATTAAGGATTTTTGCATCTATGTTTATGAATTTGTGTAATCTCAATCTCCTCATCTGTATGGTAGGCAGCCTTTAAAATGGTCTCCTATGAAACCTCGCCTCCTGGTATTGACATACATGAGTGATGCTCTCCTTTGTAGACTACACAAAGTTACCACTCACTTTTAATGAGTAGAATACTGCAAAAGGGATAGGGTGGCACTTTCAATGTTAGCGCCTAAAATTATTGTGACTTCCGTCTTGGTTACTAGTGTGCACCCTTCCTCTTGGGTACCTCTCTTTGGGAGAACCCGCTGCCACGTGGTGAGGAGCCCCACAGAGAGAACCATGAAGCAAGAAGGAATGTTATCTGCCTCCAACAATCAGCTGGGGCCGTCCAGCAGCCTCGAGAGTCAATTTAGAAGTGGACACTCCTCCAGGTGAGTCTTGAGGTGACTGTAGCCCCTGCTGACCCCTTGCTTGCAGCCTAGAGAGAGATGCTGAGTCAAAACCTATCAGGTAAGTAAACGCTGAGATTCCTGACCCACAAAACAGAAAAGAAATGTTTAATGTTCCAATCAGTAAGATTTGGGACAACTGTGAGAATTAAATTTACACTAGAATTAAAGAATTTTTATTCCCTCTTTGTCTACTCCCTGTTGATGAGTTTGTAAAAGATTAAAACCATGTCTTGATTGTCTGATAGAGTACAATATACATTCAAAACTCTCTGACTTGTGTTTTCTTTGTGGAAACTTTTTAAATTACTGATTTGATTACTATTGATTATAGGACTTATTTGGAATTATTTCTCTTGAATTGCTCATGATAATTTACTTTTTTCTAGGAAAGTATATAATTTCTCTAAATTACTGTTACTAAAGTTATATCTCTTATATTCTAATATTTTTATTTATGCTTTATCTTTTCTTGAGTAAACTACAAGTTTTATCACTTTTATTAGTCTTTTCAAAGAACCACATTTTTGTGAGTCTTAAAATCTTTTTGGATCTTGATTTTCTTTTTTTTATTATTATTTTTTTTCACATTTATTTATTTTTCAGACAGAGAGAGACAGAGCATTAACGGGGGAGGGGCAGAGAGAGAGGGAAACACAGAATCGGAAGCAGGCTCCGGGCTCTGAGCCATCAGCCCAGAGCCCGAGGCGGGGCTCGAACTCACGGACCAGACCGTGAGATCATGACCTGAGCTGAAGTTGGCCGCTTAACCGACTGAGCCACCCAGGCGCCCCTTGATTATCTATTTACTTTACTTTTTCTTATGCTTCTTTCCCCTAATTTCTACGTATGGTATAGTGGTGTTCATTTTCTAAATGCTTAAGGCATATTCTTAGTTTATTTGTTTAGCCTTTCTCCTCATTGAATATATGCACCTTAGGTGGCAAATTTCCCTCTAATTACTGTTTTATGAACATCTCACAAGTTTGATAAGCAGATTTTTTCATTATGGTAGCTTAATTTTCATTTTGATTCCATCTGGACTCAGATTTTATTTAGAAAAGTATATGGTATGTAGATTCATGAAAGTTTGTAATTTTTGTTGTTTTTGATTTAACAATTGCATTTTGGTTAAAAACAAAACAACCCTTGAGCCTGTATAAAATTTGTTCTTTGGGATTTGTTGGCTCACATTTCAATGCATGATTTATGCTCAATTTCATAACTGATTTGTACATGCTTAAAGAAAATATGTACTCCCTGTAGTTGGCTGAAGATTCTATATATTAATTGGATCACATATGTTAATTTTTGTACCTTTTATGTCTTTAATAAATATGTTGCTGCTATGTAAACTGCTGGGATATGTTCCAGTATGATGATAAATTTATCAGTTTCTTATGCAATATTCTGATATTTATTTTAATTCATAAAAAGTATAATAGCTATATCTTTCCAGTGAATTAAAACATTTCCTGTGATATGAATACATACTAATTTCTATTTCTTCTTGCAATTCTGAATGGTAATTCTGGATTGTAATACAAATATCTGGTATTGTAATACCAGATTCTGGATGGTAACACAAATATCAAATGAAATAGATTTTAAAGCATGGTAATAATTAACATTTTTCTAGTACATCTTTCCATGCTTTATTTTAAGCCTTTTTCTGCTTTCATGGTTTAGTGTCTCTTGATAATAACATATAGTTGGAGTGGGTGTGTTTGTGTTACCCAATCTGTTAATCTATGCCTTTTTAAACTGACAGTTAAATCCATTTATATTTATGTTGACTACTATTTGTCACTACTTAAATCATCTTATATTGTGATTTCTATCTGACATGCTCTATCACTGGATGTTTTATCAGTTATTGCATAGTTTCAAACTGATGTACTTTTTTACATTCTGATCCTCAGTTCCTTTTTCTACCATTTTGGAAAATAAACATTTTATTTCTATTCTTTAAGTAGTTACCATTGAAATGTTAACATTTCAGAGTTACAGTGTCTTCTTTTTACCAGTAAGTTTGCTCTCTGCTCAATACATATAAGGATCATAAGCCTCTATAATGCCAATCACACTTCTCTCACTCCACTTATCTACTAACATTTCCAGAATTTAATGTTTTTTAACCACAAAACATAGACATTATTCAAGTTATCTTTTTATACACTAAATACTTGGAATATACCTACACATTTGCCAGTACCCTATTTCTTTTCTTTTCTTCTCTTAAATCTTTCTGGAGTCAGTTGTTTGTCAGAGTAAGTCCTTTAAGAATTTTCCATTCCGTTGGTTGCCTTTCAGTTTTGTTGGTTGTTTCCTTTGCTGTGCAGAAGCTTTTTATCTTCATAAGGTCCCAGTAATTCATTTTTGCTTTTAATCCCCTTGCCTTTGGGGATGTGTCGAGTAAGAGATTGCTACGACTGAGGTCAGAGAGGTCTTTTCCTGCTTTCTCCTCTAGGGTTTTGGTGGTTTCCTGTCTCACATTCAGGTCCTTTATCCATTTTGAATTTATTTTTCTGAATGGTGTGAGAAAGTGGTCTAGTTTCAACCTTCTGCATGTTGCTGTCCAGTTCTCCCAGCACCATTTGTTAAAGAGGCTGTCTTTTTTCCATTGGATGTTCTTTCCTGCTTTGTCAAAGATGAGTTGGCCATACGTTTGTGGGTCTAGTTCTGGGGTTTCTATTCTATTCCATTGGTCTATGTGTCTGTTTTTGTGCCAATACCATGCTGTCTTGAGGATGACAGCTTTGTAGTAGAGGCAAAAGTCTGGGATTGTGATGCCTCCTGCTTTGGTCTTCTTCTTCAAAATTCCTTTGGCTATTCGGGGCCTTTTGTGGTTCCATATGAATTTTAGGATTGCTTGTTCTAGTTTTGAGAAGAATGCTGGTGCAATTTTGATTGGGATTGCATTGAATGTGTAGATAGCTTTGGGTAGTATTGACATTTTGACAATATTTATTTTTCCAATCCATGAGCAGGGAATGTCTTTCCATTTCTTTATATCTTCTTCAATAACTTTCATAAGCTTTCTATAGTTTTCAGCATACAGATCTTTTACATCTTTTGTTAGATTTATTCCTAGGTACTTTATGCCTTTTAGTGCAATTGTGAATGGGATCAGTTTCTTTATTTGTCTTTCTGTTGCTTCATTGTTAGTGTATAAGAATGCAACTGGTTTCTGTACATTGATTTTGTATCCTGCAACTTTGCTGAATTCCTGTATCAGTTCTAGAGACTTTTGGTGGAGTCTGTCAGATTTTCCGTGTATAATATCATGTCATCTGTGAAAAGCGAAAGCTTGACTTCATCTTTTCCAATTTTGATTCCTTTGATTTCCTTTTGTTGTCTGATTGCTGATGCTAGAACTTCCAGCACTATGTTAAACAACAGCGGTGAGAGTGGGCATCCGTGTCGTGTTCCTGATCTCAGGGAAAAAGCTCTCAGTTTTTCCCATTGAGGATGATGTTAGCTGTGGGCTTTTCATAAATGGCTTTTATGATGTGTAAGTATGTTCCTTCTATCCCGACTTTCTCAAGGGTTTTTATTAAGAACGGGTGCTGGATTTTGTCAAAGGCCTTTTCTGCATCGATTGACAGGATCATATGGTTCTTCTCTTTTTTTTTTTTTTTTTTTTGTTAATGTGATGTATCACGTTGATTGATTTGCAAATGTTGAACCAGCCTTGCATCCCAGGAATGAATCCCACTTGATCATGGTGAATAATTCTTTTTATATGCCATTGAATTCGATTTGCTAGTATCTTATTGAGAATTTTTGCATCCATATTCATCAGGGATATTGGCCTGTAGTTCTCTTTTTTTACTGGGCCTCTGTCTGGTTTAGGAATCAAAGTAATACTGGCTTCATAGAATGAGTCTGGATGGGAAAAGATATTTGCAAATGACATATCGGACAAAGGGCTAGTATCCAAAATCTATAAAGAGCTCACCAAACTCCACACCTGAAAAACAAATAACCCAGTGAAGAAATGGGCAGAAAACATGAATAGACACTTCTCTAAAGAAGACATCCGGATGGCCAACAGGCACATGAAAAGATGTTCAGCATCGCTCCTTATCAGGGAAATACAAATCAAAACCACAATCAGATATCACCCTACGCCAGTCAGAGTGGCCAAAATGAACAAATCAGGAGACTATAGATGCTGGCGAGGATGTGGAGAAACAGGAACCCTCTTGCACTGTTGGTGGGAATGCAAATTGGTGCAGCCGCTCTGGAAAGCAGTGTGGAGGTTCCTCAGAAAATTAAAAATAGACCTACCCTATGACCTAGCAATAGCACTGCTAGGCATTTACCCAAGGGATACAGGAGTACTGATGCATAGGGGCATTTGTACCCCAATGTTTATAGCAGCACTCTCAACAATAGCCAAATTATGTAAAGTGCCTAAATGTCCATCCACTGATGAATGGATAAAGAAATTGTGGTTTATATACACAATGGAATACTACGTGGCAATGAGAAAGAATGAAATATGGCCTTTTGTAGCAACGTGGATGGAACTGGAGAGTGTGATGCTAAGTGAAATAAGCCATACAGAGAAAGACAGATACCATATGGTTTCACTCTTATGTGGATCCTGAGAAACTTAACAGAAGACCATGGGGGAGGGGAAGAAAAAAAAAAAAGAGGTTAGAGTGGGAGAGAGCCAAAGCATAAGAGACTGTTAAAAACTGAGAACAGGGGCGCCTGGGTGGCGCAGTCGGTTAAGCTTCTGACTTCAGCCAGGTCACGATCTCGCGGTCCGTGAGTTCGAGCCCTGCGCGTCAGGCTCTGGGCTGATGGCTCAGGGCCTGGAGCCTGTTTCCGATTCTGTGTTTCCCTCTCTCTCTGCCTCTCCCCCGTTCGTGCTCTGTCTCTCTCTGTCCCAAAAATAAATAAATGTTGAAAAAAAAATTTAAAAGAAAAAAAAACTGAGAACAAACTGAGGGTTGATGGGGGGTGGGAGGGAGGGGAGGGTGGGTGATGGAGTATTGAGGAGGGCACCTTTTGGGATGAGCACTGGGTGTTGTATGGAAACCAATTTGACAATAAACTTCATATATTGAAAAAAAAAGAAAGAATTTTCCATGCCAAGGTTCTCTTGTTTGTAAATTACACATTTTTCTTGCATCCTATTTTTTTTTTGAAAAATAGCTTTACTTGATACACAATTCAAGTTGGCTGAGATTTTCTGCAATATTTTTATTTCTTCACTATCTGAATACCATTGATGACCTTAAGAAATCAACTTTCATCTTAATCATTTTTCTTTGTTTCTTATTTCTGATTATGGTTAAAATTTTCTATAAGCTTTACATTATGACTATAAAGTTTTCATCTGTGAATATTTGTCAACAATTTTGTAAAAACATCTGCTGTTATTGCTTTTGCTATTATTTATGTCTGTTATCCCTTTTGATCTTGATTTAAAAATATTTTTTGGACTTTATCCTTCTGACCCCAATGTTGTTTGTTTTATTTCAGTTTTTTTTCTTTTCCAGAGTGCTCTTAATTGCTTCCAATGAATTCTTTATTTCAAATATAGAAATCAACACTTCTGTAATTATATTTGCTTTTCTTTTAGAGAATCCATTTCTTCTCTGAAGAAATTTCTCTTCACCAATTCTGCCCATCTTTACATGAAATCCTTTAATATATTGTCTTAATGTATGTAGCTGGTAATTGCAAAACTAGAGTCATTTGTTGATCTCTTTCTATTTTTTGTTTCCTTTTTATGCATTATATTTTTCTGTTGCTTCACACATCTAATAATTTGTTCATTTTACATTAAACTGGGTAACTTAACTGATATATTACAGTGAATATGGGTTATGCTCTCTTGTTCTAACGAATGTTGAATTTTGTTACATTCTGGCAGTTACATTTCTGGCAGTTCACCTGGATTTGAAGGCTTAGCTTTGATTTGTTAGTGCAGAAAAATTTCAGTTTATCATTTTTTCCTGAAAATTTGCTGATTTTCCTGACTCTTACTAAATGTGCCTTGTCGTTTTTGTGTTCTGTGATTTTTGTTAATTTTAGTTAAATGGTTAATTTCAATTTGGGGGACTTCCCACAGAAAGGTACCAGCAGACATCTTTTCTCTAACTTTTGTTTTCCGATGATACTACAAGGGCCACTGTAATATACAAATGCTCCTTTCAAATTGTTGTTGCTGTTGTTTTCCGGTGAGAGAGGGAGGAGAATATATAAATAGTGGGCATTTAGATACCAAACCCAAGTGAAGATAAGCTAGTGACTTTAAAAAAAAAAACACACAAAGGTTTTGTTGATGTTACTGTTGTTGCTGTTGTTGTTTTGTCTTTTTGAAATTACCACTGTCACTACCATCCAAAGCTCAGCAAATTTTCAGGAAAAAATGATAAACTGCTTCTATTGGGTAAGTTTTTTTCTGACTAGCTTTTTTTTTCTCAGACTGTAGCACTTTTAGTGCTTTAGTGCACAACACATTTAATGTGTTGTGTAGGGTCTTCTAACTAGCTTCTCATCCTGAGAGTGAGGGTAGTTTATCTACAACCATACCCCAAAAAAACTTAGTCTTTGGAAGCATTATGTCACTTGACTTTACATACTCCAAAACCACTGGGGGGTTCGTCACCATGATATATACTTGGAGTGCTGTCTGTGATTACTTCTTATCTTCTAAGTGATTTTCCTTAATGCTGGTAGGCTTTGCCACTTGTTAATTAATTTAAAAATACATGTGTGTCCTAATATTTTCATATGTTTTATAAATAAACACTCAGTGGATATCTGAAAATTATATTCCTAGAAGAAGAGTTCTCTTTCTTTGTTTCTCTTTTACAAAATCCCACTTGAAATTCACAATCAAGCTATGTCTTTTTTAAATCTACCTTAACCTTACTCAATTGCAATTACTCATCTACTCCTCTTCCTTGCCAACACACTTAGCACATCCCCAAATCTTAACAACCATTAATCAAGTCTGTCATCAGAGATAAATTAAATAAGAAAGAAGAATTTCTAATCACTAAAAGAATCACATGAACCAGTTGAGGCAACTTATTTGTCCAGCTACTAAAAAGAGAATGAAAAAATGAAAAGACATAAGTGGGATAGTCATTGAGAAAGAGCAAATGTCAGACTTCGCTGCAATTCATTATGAATCAACTTGATCAAAAATGAGTTTTTAAATTTGGCATAATTATGTTAATTCAAATTTTAGGTATAGTTCATTTTTTTAAGTACAGACTTTGAGGGACAATTTTTTAAGACTTAAATAATGTCCAAGTTTCAAAAAGAATATAATGTCCAAGTTTCAAAAAGAATTCAGCAAGCTAGCAATACTGGATAGCATATACCCCAGCTTAGCCCCAAAAGTAGGAAGTTTTTATCCAATAGCATGCTCTATATTTTTCAAAGAATATTTTATAAACTATATGGTCTTATTTAGGTGTGAGACACTCGGAGAACACTAATTACCAAGTCAAAATTATAACAATCTTCGTTTTAGTCCATATATAATGTCAAAAATGTGAGAATCTAAGAGAAAACATCAATTAAATATTCAAGAAAGTGTCTAATCTCATTAATCCAGAAGGAAAAATATATGTTCAGCTGAATATATATCAACGTAATAGCAAATCTGAAGGCATGTTCATATTGCAAATATTATAAAGCCACAATAATAGAAAATATTATCCTATTGTAAATGAGGAATTAAAAAGTAAACATATAGGAGGTGATTGTGCTTATTAAATAGCTTGTGAAATGTTTATATTAAAAACATATCATATATGTACTATTCTTTTTTAGCTACACAATCAATCCTCCCTGCATATCACTCTGTATTCCTGTAACAGCCTATGCCTATCTTTATCTTCAAAGTCAACCCATAATATTAATATTTTCTATTTGCTTGCTTATTTTCTTTGACAATTGTGTGTTGGGTAAAGGTATGAACTTCACTTATCTAGTTTATTGTCATATCTTTATTCCTGGCACAAAGCCTAACAGATAAAAATGTTCACACCAAAGGTATTAAACTAAATTTACTTTATGTGGGCTAAGCAAGTATGGAAAGAAAAAAGAAAAAAAATGACCAAATGAATGCAGGCAAAGGCTGTATTCAGAGCTTACTCTAGCAAGGGAGTCAGCCTCTGTCACTTGCATTTTGACAGAAATTCAAAGGCGGGCAGATGAGTAGGAAAGCTTTATGGGAGGAAAAATGGAAGGTTTCAGGTGTGTCCTGATTGGAGGCTGTTGATGTAGGGAAGTTATCAGCAGGCTTATTAGAAATGAGGTATTATGTGTGTTTGTGTAGGCATGCATATTTAGCTCTCACTGGTTGATATTAAGTTGGAAGCAGGACAAATATTAGGAAAGCTATCAATTATTAATCAAGTCCTGACTATTTGGGGCCAACTGCTACAGGGGCTATTCTTTGGTTTTGCAGAGTATTGTCTAGAGATGGTGGTCTGACTTTCTACAAGTCTGACTTACAAATAATAGGATGGTTTGTGTACTGCCTACTCTAGATAATGAGTTGGTTTCCTGGGCTGCTTATCACAGGTTGTGGGTCAGAGTCCTATATTCATATATGATCTGGCCATTGTTTGTATATCCAGTCTCTCACAAGTATCTAGTTGAGGACATTAGAAAAGTTTTAAACATTAGAGAGTTTAATGGACATTGGCATGATACATAATTTTTCACAAGAATAGCATTCTTCTAATCTTGTATCTATAGAAAAACATAGAGTTGCATAAAAACAAAGCATGAACTCCCTCAGTTTTAATATCTGATCTAACTTAAGCTGCAATATAAAGCAATTTTAAGTTCCATTTGAACATTTATAAGATCATGAGTCTTTAAAAACTTCCCACAGTGAACCAGAATAAATAATGTTTTAGACCCAAAAGTGGAAATAGTAACTAATTGAAGGGGGAAAAGAGGCTGGACTGGTATTCATCTGTGTTAAGTCACATTAAAATTTGCAGACAAACCCTGATGTGAAATACATTTGTTTATTATGAGTCACTGCTAAGTAGTTCAAATGACTTTATCAGGTTGTAGAACATCAGGAAAAGTTGGCTTAGCACAGGTAGTCATAATGACCAAACTATAGGGATTAGTATGGAAAATACTAGTTCTATTACTCCATTGATGTTTGGAGACCAGTGAGCAAGAGAAACTTTGTCACAGAGGTCTACATTTGGTTGTGTCACAGTAATTATAAAAATTAATATGTAAATTATATTTAAATACAAAGGCTCCCAGCTAAGAAGAGGCAGATTTGATAACAGTGACCACAGAATTAACATAAGGCTAGAAAACCTTCCAGATAACTCATAGATATTGTAGTATAAATACTACGTTTCATGGCAAAAGGTCAAAAGTGAGTTAATTTCAACAGCATAAAAAAAAATTAACAAATTTTAAAATGGCATTTAATCTCACCCAACTTTCTGAGGAACTTGTTAGAAAAAAAAAAAGGCTTTCCCTTGATTATAGTTTAGACTTATATAATGTATATGGAATTCAAACCACAAGAGGCAGTAATAACTTCTCTATCCTCTAATGAAAACCTGAAACCCAGTTGGCTAATCAAAAATAAACCAGAAAAATTCAATTTTCTTTATGTACGTTGGGTTATTTCCTTTCCTTTGAGATGTGCTTCTTCAACTCACTGACACAAGTCTTCTTAAAATATTCTTCTACACATCCCTAAATCATATGTAATCTTCTATCCAAATATACAAACTCTCCCACGTATTCTTTCAGAGTACAATTCTGTTAATATTATTCAAATTCAATAAGGAGGCATTTTTAGGGACAAACATAATTCAAGATGTGGCATCAAAATACGAACAAACAAGATTCCTGCTATCCTGGAATCTGATAAAGTCATTTGAGCAACTTCCTAATGAGTCATAATAAACCAATGTATTCCATGTCAGAGTTTATCTGTTTGTTTTTAAAGTAAACTTGTACTTAGGCTAGTATTTATTAACTTCTTACAATGTGCCAGCTACTTTAATAGGTGTCTTCAAAAGTTATTGCATCCATTGTTTATATCTGGAAGAATAGTAATCTCCATTTAGCAGATTTTAAAACTGAGTGCCTGGAGGTTAATTGCTTTAATAAAGGTCTCACAGGCAGTAAACAGTAAAACTGTTACTCAGGCTAGTTCTTTTCTGGTCTTCTAATTCCAAAGCCAACATTCTTTATGCCCTCCCTACTGGCTTGTGCTATAGACACAGAAAAGTGGGGTAACAACAAAGCTCAAACATGGCCTGGAAGGAAAATATATTAAGAATAAAACAATATTTCCTACCATCCTTCCGTAAATTTCATTGCTTCCAGTTATGGGTGAAACTTTAAACATCATATGTCAGTATCCTCTTTCACTTTTTAGAAACCAAAGCTAGAAAGCGTATGAGTCTCTCCCAACTTCCAAGAGCTACTATACACATAGAGTCAGAACTAGGACTCTGCTCTCCCAACAGTTTGCTCTGAATGCCACAAGGCGGTACTGAAATCACACCTGTGGTGGCATGATTATCATCTTAGGAAGGAGTGCTCCTGAGCCATTGTAAATGTTCATTTGTTAGTATAATGCCCTCTAAATTAACGTAAGTGTGATGGGCTGTTAGACCCAGGGTTCTTGAAATATATTTTCTTAAGTGCTTGTTTATATATTTAATGATGATCATTTAAATGTTTAGATAAATTTAACTTGGAGGATTCCTGGAGAAGCAGGAGGCCTGAAAACTTTAGTCCAATGACAAAAACACAAATATTTTGCTTTGCTCTTGCCTAAATAACTGCTCCAATGTAACTAATTTTACATAATGAACAGGGAGAGTATTCTTATGACAAGAAAAAGATGAAGCAGCAAGTTTTTATCTCAGAATTAAAAGGTTCCTTAATATTCAATCAAATCTGTCCCTCTTTTGTTATATTTAGTATTTTAATAAGGAATTAATGATCAAAATTAAATTATTTTAAGGTTGGCTAAGCAAAAGCACTTAATAAAGTAAATTTGGCTCTCGGTAAAAGGATAATAAATGCAAAGCTGTATCTCTTATCATAGTTTGGTTTCAAAAGGTGATTGAATTTTTTATGACTATAGATCCCCATGTCCTCTCCACAGAGAATCACTAAAAAGTACATCATCATTATTTTCTGTAGTACCATTTGGATCCCCTATGCCTACATCATGCCAAAACACTGTTGAAATGTGAAAGGTTTACTTGACGTTTTTGTTCATATATTCCAAACAAGCAGTATGAGTCACATTTTATTCTGTTGTTTCACTGTACAGACCAAGGACACCATCCTGGCCACATGAAACACAAAATATTCAAACACATAAAAAATCAAGTTGTATGCAACCTGTATTAATAAAGGTATATCATAGAAATATCCATTTCCTGGTGTCTTTTTCTAGTACAAAACTTCTGAGTATATTTGCCACAGTCCACATTATGTGACATGAAGTCACTGTAAAATAAGGCAATTTATTATCATTTTGTGATGAATAAGTGTAAGTTTGTATAACTGGATATAGTAATAGCATTTATTTTATTTATTTTTTAATATGGAATATATTGTCAAATTTGTTTCCATACAACACCCAGTGCTCATCCCAACAGGTGCCCTCCTCAGTGCCTGTCACCCAACCTCCCCTTCCTCCCACCCCATCAACCCTCAGTTTATTCTCAGTTTTTAAGAGTCACTTATGGTTGGCCTCTCTCCCTATCTTTTTTTTTTCCCTTCCCCTCCACCATGGTCTTCTGTTAAGTCTCTCAGGATCCACATAAGAGTGAAAGCATATGGTATCTGTCTTTCTCTGTATGACTTATTTCACTTAGCATAACACTCTCCAGGTTCCATCCACATTGCTACAAAAGGCCGTATTTCATTCTTTCTCATTGCCATGTAGTATTCCATTGTGTATATAAACCACAATTCCTTTATCCATTCATCAGTTGGTGGACATTTAGGCTCTTTCCAGAATTTGGCTGTTGTTGAAAGTGCTGCTATAAACATTGGGGTATAAGTTCCTCTATGCATCAGCACTCCTGTATCCCTTGGGTAAATTCCTAGCAGTTCTATTGCTGGGTCTAGTCAGAGCTATTTGTAAAAGTTAGGGATGCATTTAGTTAAAAATAATAGACACACACATATGCACTTCATTTAAACAAATTAGTAGGCTTTTTAAAATTTTATTTATTATTCCCTATCACTTAACAACAAATTTAGAGGAAGACAATGCTGGCTTAGTGGTGTCATGATGTCTTCTCTGTCCCAGGCACCTTCTACTGCCTTTATTCAGCATCTTTTGAGTATGCACTTCACAAAGTGGTTCTCCATTTCAAGCATCATACCCCCATTGCAGAAAAGGTTTCAAGGGAAAGAGATGTGCATAGCAAATGATCACAAGACATTAAACAACCAATTTATAAGGTCTTTTCCTAAGGCCCCACATGTGAATTATATCTCTTGGGCAACTATGGCTAAGAGAACTACATGGATTTCAGTGGGAACCTCTACTCAAATTGGGGGTCTGTCTTTAAGAACAGAGAATAGATACTAAGTAGGTACTTACTGATCTCTGCCACAATATTCTATTCCGCCACACAATGGTAAAAATACTTAATGTATCCAAAATGAATCCATCTAACTGAGTGAAAAATAAGTAAAATCTTACATTCTTTCTGCCTCTCCCCAAAAGAAATAACATATAGTTATTTATAAACTGAAATTATTAGTGAAACATAAATGAACTACATTGTCTCATGAGTAGATGTTAAAAGTTGAAGAATGAAGAAAGATGAACAGATACTTGACTGGAAAGGTATACATGACACAAAATGTTTTGAATTCTATGTGCTTATCAACAGAACCAACTTTATGATAGGTAAAAATAAGTCTTTTTAAATAGAAAACACAAAATATTAAACTTTTTCCCCTTGGCTAAAAAGGGGACATCTGATCTACAAAGTCAAGGAGATAAAAATAATGATTTCTCATAGATCTAGAAAAGATCATCTTTATCAATGATTGTAAATGAACACAAAAAAGATTCAAAACTTTTCATTAGAGGAAGTTATATAACCATGAGAAGCAATACTATAACTGAGTTTCATGTTTAATTGATCAACGACAGATCACTACAGTGAACATTCTTCTGAAAATAAATCAATTAGTAGTTGCCTCATATTTTGAAAGTCAAACAGATCTGTGGTAAGACTCACTTTAGTCAACAAAATTTTGTGGGTAATTTGAATCCCCTCCTTCCTTTGAACCAACACAAATATCTTCTGAGGCAAAAATCAACCCAGTCTTTCCTCAGCAGGCAACACAATTCCAGAACAAACACCCCTCAAAATCCCCATATAAATGTGGCTGGATTGTGAAGATCTTTTCTGTTTGGGGGGGGGGGTACTTTTTCTTTTCCTGTCTCTTTTTTTTCCCCCTCTCTTTAGTTCAGATTTTGGTCAAAGCTGTAATAGAGATCAGCAGAGATGGTCCAGATCTTCACTATGGTTGTTGGTTCTTCTGAAGAAAGGTTTCATTTGCAGGTCTTGGTTTATAGTTCAAATGTCATTCAAGATGTCTTCACTATATGTTTACCTTTGAGTCATTTCCTGGAATCATTTGTAAGGACAGCAACTACAGAGAGGCAGTTGAGTCTTTGAACAACAATGAGAAGTTCTTAGAAAAACAAGTATTACTCAAGATGATAGATTCAATCACAATATGTTATTCTCTGAATGTTGGCATAAATCTTTTCATAAATCTTTATGAATTTTGCATAATATTCATAACCAAGATTTGTTTACAGTTTACATGAGAGGGCTCCATTCTTTAAGTTTAAGTTTCTTAAAATCTGGAACAATTTATGTAGCAATTCAGTTGTCTGGTCTTTTAAGTGTTGCTAAACATTCCCAATGAAATCGTCTGTGTATCCCCAGTGAATCATCTGAACTTGGTAAATTTTTGTAGGGTATATTTTTTTATAATGTTATCTCTTCCATTAATTTTTTATTTAATTTTTCCCTCCACTATCATCAAATTTGATTCATGTATTTTTCCAAAAATTATCTATTTCATCTAGATTTTGAAAAAAAATTTTTACAGATTATCTAATTTTCCTTAATTTCCTGCTGGTATACTTAGTTTTTCCTTGTAATTTTTTAAATATTTGTTTTTCCCCAATTCTCTTTGTCTATTTTTTAAAAAACATTTTGATTTATTTACTGTATTATTTTTATGATTTCTGTCTCATTAATTTCTTCTTTTATTTCTGAAACATCCTATCTTGACCTTTTGATTTACTTTGTACTTTTTCTGTTTTATTGAGTTGGAAATTAGTTCATATCTACATTCTTTACATTTCATTGATAGAGTATTTAAAGCATTATTTTTTCTCCTGTCCACTGTTTTAAATGTATTCTGTTGCTATTAAATGTTTATATTATTATCATTTATAAGTTCTACATTTTGGTTTGCATTTTCCTTTTCTTCTAGAAGTTCTTTTTTATTACTTTTTTTAGGTAGAAGTTTTTTAAGCTTTATTGAGATATCAATGACAAAATTTTAAGATATTTAAAGTCTGTGGTATGATATTTTAAAAAATGTATACATAGAGCACCTGGGTGGCTCAGTGGGTTAAGCCTCTGACTCTTGATTTCAGGTCAGGTCATGATCTTACAGTTTCGGGTTTTGTGGTTTTGAGACCCACATTGGGCTTTGCTTGGGAGCATGGAGCCTGCTTGGGATACTCTTGACTTCCTCTCTCTCTCTCTGCCCCTCCCCCACTGGCTCTGTCTCTCAAAGTAAATAAACTTAAAAAATTTTTTTTAAGTATATGTTATGAAAGGATTCCCCCATCAAGTAAAGTAACACATCTAGCACCTCACCTTTAATTTGGATATTTTGCTAACAGTTTTTGAGGGGAAAAAAAGTGAGCCTTTTGTTTCAAGGAAAACAGCTAACAGTATTTATGGCGGCTGACAAAATAAGAGCTTCCAAGTGAAAATTAGAATTTTTGAAAATTTATATTTGCCACTGTGAGCTTGACAACTTCCCAGTACTTTAAGACTTTTCCGTTGCAATCGTTGGCAAAATTAACAACTGTACTTTTAAAATATTAAATAATGAACTATATCAACATTGTAAGATGTGCATAACTTAGCTGAGATTTTCCATATTATCAATGCATTATGTTACAAAATCATGTCAGATTCCTTCAAAGTCTAAGACAACCATATGATTTTAATGTGAGAGGACAGAAGCTGATTGAAATGGTTTCAGATCCACTTTGCAATTAACATTTAAAAAACTACCAAGTTGCCTTTTTTTTTCATTGAAGTACAGTTGAAACACAATTGTTACATTAGTTTCAAGCATACAACATAGTTATTCCACAACTCTATATGTGATGTTATGATCACCACAAGTGTAATTACCATCACCATAAAACACTATTAAAATACCATTGACTATGTTCTCTATGCTGCACTTTTATCCCTATGATTTATTCCTTCCATGATGGGACTGTACCATTCACTCCCCTTTACCCAACAGACCCATCACCCCACCACCCTTCCCTCTGGCAACCACCAGTTTGTTTGTTTGTTTATAGGCTTGTTGCTTCTGTATTTGTGTGTGTGTGTGTGTGTGTGTGTGTGTGTGTGTGTGTCTTGTTTGTTTGATTTAAGATTCCACACTAACTGAAATCATATGGTTATTGTCTTTCTCTGACTAACTTATTTCATTTAGCATAATACCCCCTAGGTCTACCGATGATGTCCCAAATGGCAAGATCTCATTGTTTTTTTATGGCTAATATTCCATTTTATATATCTCACATCTTCTTTATCTATTAGCACTTGAGATGTTTCCATATCTTGGCTATTACAAATAATGCTGCTATAAACATGAATTATTTATATGAATATGTGAATCATGTTTTCATTTACTTTGTGTAAATTTACTAGTAGAATTACTGGATCACACAGTTTTTCTATTTTTAATTTTCTGAGGAACTTCCATAGTGTTCTCCACAGTGGCCGCACCAATTTACATTCCCACTAACTGCACAAGATCTCCTATTTTTCCACATCCTTACCAATACTTGTTATTCGCTATCTTTTTGAAACTAGCTATTATGACTGGTGTAGCGTAATATATTGTGGTTTTGATTTATATTTCCCTGATGATTCTTGATGTTGAGCATCTTTCCATGTATCTGTTGGCCATTTGTATGGTATGTGTTCTTTGGCAAAATGTCTATTCAGGTCTTCTGCCTAGTTTTTACTAGAATTTTTTGTTTGTTTGGTGTTAAGCAAATTCTTTGTATATTTTGGGTATTAACCTCTTATCAGATATATCATCTATAGATATCTTCTCTCATTCAGAAAGCTGCCTCTTCATTTTGTTGATAGCTTCCATCACTGTGCAAAAGCATTTTATTTTGATGTAGTACCAATAGTTTAATTTTGTTTTGTTTCCCTTGCTGGAGGAGACATAACAAGAAAAATTTTGCTAAGGCCTATGTCAGAGATTACTGCCTATGTTTTCTTCTAGGAATTTTATGGCATCATGTATCACATTAAGTCTTTAATCCATTTTGAGTTACTTTTGTATATGGTGTAAGAAAGTTATAGAACTTGTGAATTATTTTTGTATATGGTGTAAGAAAGTGATCCAATTTCATTCTTTTGCGTGTAGCTGTCCAGTTTTCCCATCACCATTTATTGAAGAGACTGTCTTTCCCCATTGTATATTTTTGCCCTGTTTATCATAGACTGATTGACCATATAAATGTGGGACTATTTCTCTTCTATTCTGTTCCATTGATCTATGTGTCCATTGTTGTGCCACTACCATACAGATCTGATCCTTCCAGCTTTGTAGCATATCTTAAAACCTGCAATCATGATATCTTCAGGTTTGTTCTTCTTTCTCAAGATTGTTGTGGCTATTTGTTGTGGTTCTATAGAGTAGTTCTGTAAAAAAATGGTATTGATATTTTGACAGGGATTGCACTGTATCTGTAGATTGCTTTGGGTAGTATAGATATTTTAACAATATTGATTATTCCAATCTATGATCATAGAATATCTTTCCATTTGTTTGTATTGTCTTCAATTTCTTTCATCAATGTCTTACAGTTTTGAGAGTACAGGTCTTTCTCCTCCTCAGTTAAGTTTATTCCTAGGTATTGTAGTCTATTTGGTGCATTGTAAATGGAATTTTTTCTTAATTTCTGTTTCTGCTACTTTGTTATTAGCATATAGAAACTCAACTTATCTGTGTATTAATTTTGCATCCTGCAACTTTGCTGAATTCTTTTATTACTTCTAATTGTTTTGTTTTGCTTTGTTTTTTTGTGGAGTCTTTAGGGTTTTATATGTATAGTATCACATCATCTGCAAGTAGTAGACAGTTTTACTTTTTCCTTATGATGTGGATGTCTTTTTTATTTTATTTTATTGTATTATGTATGTATGTATGTATGTATTTATTTATATATTTATTATCTGACTGCTGACTGTGTTGAATAAAAGTTGTGAGAATGGATATCCACATCTTCTTTCTTATTTTAAAGAAAAAGCACTTTAGTGTTTCACCATTGAATATGTTAGCTGTGTTTTTTTTTATGGCCTTTATTATGTTGAGGTATGTTCCCTCTAAACTCACTTTGTTAAGAGTTTTTATCATGAATGATTGTTGCATTTTGTGAAATGCTTTTTCTTCATCTATTGAGATAATCATGAGATTTTTATCCTTCAATGTGTTTATGTGGTTCATGGTGGTTGATTTGAGAACATTGCACTATCTTTGCATTCCCAGAACAGATTCCATTTGTGAATGATCCTTTTAATGTATTGCTGAATGCAGTTTGCTATATTTTGTTGAGATTTTTTGTATCTATCTTCACCAGGAATATTGGCTAGTATTTTTCTTTTTTGTGGTGCCTTTGTCTTAGTTTGGTGTCAGGGTAAGGCTGGCCTTGTAAAATGTTATTGGAATCTTTCCTTCTTTTTTTTTTTTATTTTATGGAGTGGTTTGTGAATAATATGTATTAATTCTTTAAATGTCTAGCAGAATTCACCTATGAAGCCATCTGGCCCTGGACTTTTGTTTGTTGGGAGTTACAATACAACTTTGTTATAAGTAACTTGTGTGTTCAGATTTTCTATCTCTTCCTGATTCAGTTTTGAAGGACTTTATGTATCTAGTAATATATCTATTTCTTCTAGATCCTCCAATTTGTTAGCATATAATTTTTCATGGTAGTCTCATAATCTTTTGTATTTCTTTGGTGTCAATTGTTACTTTTTTCCATGTCTTATTCCATTAATTTGTATCCTTTCTCTTTTTTCCTTGATGAGTCTAGTTAAAGGTTAATAATTTTGTTTATATTTTTTAAAGTACCAGCTCTTGGTTTCACTAACTTTTTCTATATTTTTTTCAGTTTCTATTTCACTTATTTCTGCTCTGGTCTTGTATTTACTTCCTTCTACTAACTTAAGATTTTGTTTGTTATTCTACTACTAGTTTCTTGAGACGTAAGAATTTTTTGAGGTAGGCCTATATCACTATAAACCTCCCTCTTAGAAATTCTTTGGCTGTGTCCCAAATACATTGCACCATTGTTTTTTTGTTTGTTTGTTTGTTTGTTTTTTCACTTCCATTTGTCTCCATGTATTTTTAAAATTTCCTCTTTGATTTCTTCATTGACCCATTGGATGTTTAGTAGTATTTTGTTTGGCCTTCAGACATTTGTGTTTCTCAGTTTTTTGTCTTGTAATTAATTTGTATCTTAATACCACTGTAATTAGAAAGGATGCTTTGGGGGCATGTGGGTAGCTTAGTAGGTTAAGTGTCTGACTCTTGGTCTCTGCTCAGGTCCTGATCTCACAGTTCATGGGTTCAAGACCCCCATCATGCTCTGTGATAACAGTGCAGAGTCTGCTCGGGATTCTCTCTCTCTCTCTCTCTCTCTCTCTCTCTCTCTCTCTCTGCCACTCCCCTGCTCACATGCTTGTTTGCTCACTCTGTCTCTGCAAAGAAAGAGGGAAGGAAGAGAAGAAAAGAAAAGATGCTTGCTATAATTTCAGTCTCCTTAACTTTATTGAGACTTGTTTTGTAGCCTAATGTGATCCTTTGTGGAGAATGTTCTATGTGTACTTGAAAAAGTGTGTATTCTGCTGGTTTGGGATAGAATGTTCTGTGTGTATCTTTTGAGTCCATCTGGTCTAAAGTGTTGTTCAAAGCCACTGTTTCCTCATTGATTTTCTGTCTGGATGATCTACCATTGATGTAAGTCAGGTGTTAAAGTCTCCTACTATTATTCCATTACTGTCAATTTCTCCCTTTGTATGTATTAATATTTGTTTTATGTATCTTGCTGCTCCAGTGTTGAGTGAAAAGAAATTTATAATTGTTATAACCTCTTGTTGGATTGATTCCTTTATCATTATGTAATAAAATGGTCTATTTTTCAGTCTTTTTTTTAAAGTCTATTTTGTCTGATACAACTAATGCTAACTTTTTTTCCCTTTCATTTGCATGAAATGTATTTTTCTATCTTTCTCTTTTAGTCTATATATATCTTTAGGTCTGAAGTGAGTCTCTTACAGGCAGCATATAATTTTTTAATCCATCTGTCCCCTTATGTCTTTTGACTAGACCATTTAAACTATGTATGTATGTATGTATTGATTGATTGATATTTTGGTTAGCAGAATCTTTTTTATTCATAAAAAGAAAAAACACTTTCCAACCACATACAGTAGGGGTATAGGTAGGAGAATTCTTTCCATCCAGCCCCAGCCTTTGTGGTTTAGGCAGCATAACGGGTGTGGAGTGATGGCCCCCAAAATAAAAATGGGGTATGTGTGTGTATGGGAAGGAGAGGGGTGCAAAAAGCAGTGGGGAATTGTGGGAGAAAGGGACAGACAAGGTCAGTACTGGAAACACCACAGGTGGGAGGCCATTTTGCAACTTTTCTTTTTGATCAAACCACTGTGAACACCTTCCTTTTTTTTATCAGCAGAAGTCTTAGCAGTCATTGTGACAGTAATGCTGAAAGTGAGAGCTCCACAGATGACAGTGCCCAGATGGAGTGCAAGTCCTTATAGCCTACAATGGCCAAGTCCTGACAGATCCTATCCACCATGATGTTGTCAATGTAGCAGTCAACCCAGCCATGGCATTGCTCTTGGGGCTGCTCTCAGCACTGTTCCTGGGCCATGGGCTGGGCTCTGGGTCCCAGGGCTGGAAGGCTACACAATTTACATTTAAAACAATTCTTGATACGTATGTACTTATTGCCATTTATTGATTGTTTTTGGTTGTTTTTGTAGTTCTTCTCTGTTCCTTTCTTCTCTTGCTCTCTTTCCTTATGATTGATGATTTTCTTTACTATTATGCTTGGCTTTCTTTCTCTCTCTCTCTCTCCCTCTCTCTCTCTCTCTCTCTCTCTCTCTCTCTCTCTCTCTCTCTCTTTAATTTATCTATTATAGCCTTTTCGTTTATGGTATATGATGTTCATATATAATATCCTAAATATACAGCAGTCTAAATTAAGTTGATGTTTACCTAAGTTCAAGCACATTATCTAAAAGAACTTCATTTTTATTACCCCCTCCAAATTTTATGCATGTGTTGTCATCTTTTACATACTTTTATCTTGAGTTCTGATTTTTAGATAAAATGATGTTACTATTTTTGCCTTTAAACCTTCATACTAGCTTTATAAGTGTTCCTCTACTATCTTCATTGTATGTTTGCTTTTACTCATGAATTGTTTTCCTTTTATAATTTCTGCTTCTCATAAATTTGATGAAATGATCTTTTATATGGTTACCCCCTGTGTAGACTGTCCACTTAGTGGCTGGATGACTGGACCTGTGATTGTAATGGGCTGCGGGGGTCTTGGTGCACTCTGTGCTAGGGCTGCTCTGGTGGGATAGCTGGAACTGAAGTGGTCATGGGCTAGGGAAGTCCTGGGACTCTGCAGAGTGTACCCTCACCAGAGTGGTTGCAAGCCAGGGTGTCCTGGGTTCTTTGTGCAGATAGAACCCTGGCCAGACAGGTGAAGCTGAAGTAGATGCCAGGCAGGGTTTCTTGGAGTACAGGGGGTGCTTTGGTGAGGTAGATGGAACAGAGGTGAGAGTGGGCTGGGGTGTCTCAGGACACTCTGTGCAGGAGGCATTCTGGCAGAACAGCTAGAGTCAAAGTAGCACAGCCTTAGTCTGTTCCAGAGCGCTTTGTGCCTGTGCCACCTGGGCAAGACAACTGGAGCTGTAGGGAAGACCGATCAGCACTGATCACTGTAGTGTACACTGCACTGGGGCTGCCTTGATGGGATGGCTAGGGCTGGTGTGGGTCAGGAGCCTAGGTCTCACTGAGGCAGTAGGCCAGCTATAGAGCCCAGACCTTGTTCCAGTCCATGCTATCAAGGTGGAGGGAGGACATAAAACATTGCGATCTCTAGCTCCTCAGACCTGCAGAGATGTCTAGTTGTTTATGGCTGTCTGGCAGGATTCTAGGTCTGGTTCCTTTATATTCTAGTTGTCCCTTTAAACCTCAGCTCTTTTTGAGTGCCCCAGAATAGATAAAGCTGCTTATAGTCTCTGGCACTATCCCTCTCCACTGTAGTTCACAGCATCAGAGGTGGGGACCTCCCTTTGTTACTGTCTCCACCTCTCTTGCCATTCTCTATGTGGCCTCTCTATCTTTTGTTGTGCAAACACTATTTGGCCAGCAGTCAGTTCTTCAGGAAGAATTGCTCTATAAGTAGGCGTACATTTGGTGTGTCTGTGGAGGAGGAAGTTGAGGGTCTTCTTACATCTCCATCTTGGACCAGAGCTCCCCATTCAAATGTATTTTAATAGATAGCTTTCAAATTTCCAGATGAAAGAATCTTTCTGAATTTTTACTTTATTAATTTCTAGTCTTGCATCTTTATCAGGGAGTGTTTGTAATTTTTCTATAGCATGGAACTTAATATTGCTTCAAAATATAAGGTATAGGCAAACTGTCAGTGTTGCATGTTTACTTAAGCAAAAGATATATTCTCTCTTATAGAGTATAATATTTGAGACACGACCTTAAAATCTACTTTAAGGATATGCTGTCAATGATGTTATGTTTATATTATTTGGTTCACGTGAGCTGTATTTAACCATGAGTGAGTTAAGGCCCTATTAGTGTGTTTCTGTTTACTTCCTCTTGAATCTCCTGATTATGAAGATTATTGCTATCTTATTTTGAATATAGATATTCAAAACTCAAAATTTAATAAAGGATATCAAGGAGGTGCTTTAAAATCTACAGGAATGTGTGGACGAAATAGAGGAAAGTATAAAGGGCAGAAAAAAAGACATTCATACACAGTACAGGGCTAAGAAAATTATATTACACATAATTAGAGTACCTGGAAGAAAAAAAAAGAAATAACAGGTAACATTTTAATGTTATTATGAATTGGGGCTCTCAGAAGCTCAAGTTGTATTATTCAACATATTTCTGTTTTTATCCTGAATTTCTGAGTTTGATATCTAGCAACCTCTAATTTTGTGATGTTTAAATTATTTTTCCAGCACACCTTTGCGCCTTTATTTTTAGGTTTCATGAATCCTTCTATTATAGGTAGGTGTTGTGTATACAACACAGAGCTGAATTTTGTGTGCCAATTTGAAAATCTTTTAATAAATGAGTGACACTCATTTACATTTATTTATTTATAGGATTTATATATTTTTGTCCCATCTCTGCCATTTTATGGTGTTATATTTATGTATGTGTACATAGGTATTGTATTCCCTTATCTGGTCTAATTCCATAGCTTTCTTTTTAATTCCTTTTTATGTGTAGATTGATGATATTATTATATATTATTTATTTCACATTGTTTTGTTTTCTTTTGTTTTTTCTTCCAGGTACTCTAATTATATGTATTATAGACTTTCTTAGCCCTGTACTATGTATAAATATCTTTTTTTTATGACCTGTATACTTTTCTCTATTTCATACTCACATTCTTGTGGATTTTCAAGCACCTCCTCGATGTCCTTCATTAAACTTAAATGAGCATATTGTCTCTTTGGTGGTTGGAATTTAGTCATCACTTTTAAGATGATGTGGTATTTTTGTTCAATATTTTTCCTGAGTTTGGTTAATTCTTGTTTTACATTATTCTGTTTGTTTTTAAGATTTATGCTCTGAGCTTTTTCTGACTCAAGACATTATTTATACTTGAAAATTCTTGCTTAAATATATTTTATTCAGATTAGAATTCTGTGTTATAGTTTTCTTCAGTCTTATGTTTGTGACTGGTGGAAAAATTTTTCCTAATTTGAAATACTTTTTTTTCCTAGTTTTTTTTCTTCTTTCTGAAGTATTGTATGAGTGTTATTTTTCACCGTCTGTTCATTTCCTAATTTTATTTCCTTTTGGACCAGCTACAACAGTTGTGTGCATTCACAGGTGCAATTATGGAAGACTAACAAGGTTTCTTAATTCAAGACTGCTCTCTTCCATCGGTGTAGTAAATTGAAGTTTATTTATAGTGCTCTTTTGTCTGGGGATGGGGGAGGATAAGTTGAACAATGGCACCCAAATATGTCCACGTCATAATCCCCAGAACCTATATTACCTTATATGGAAAAAAAGGGGTTTTATGAACAAGGCTTTTGAGATGGGGAGATTATCTTGGGTTATGAGAATGGATCCAATGTAATCACCATGGTTCTTATAAGAGAGACACAGGAGGAATTAGAAACAGAAAGAAATGTGATGATAGAAGCAGATTTTTTTAGTGATGTACTTTGAAGCTGAAGAAAGGAATTGCAATCTAAGGCCACTGGCAGCCACTAGAAGCTTAAATGGCAAGAGACAGACTCTTCACTAGAGCCTCCAGAATAAATCAGTCCTGTAATACTGTGATAACCCCTTGACTGTAGCCTAGTGAAAATGATTTCAGAATTCTGGTCTCAAGACCTGTAAGAGAAAAGATGGGTTGTTTTAAGCCACTAAGTTATGACAATTTATTGCAGTACCAGTACAGTGGGAAATTAATGAAGGGTGTGACTTATGAATATGTAATCTGCTGTGTTTCAACAGGATAATTTCTTTTCCTATTTTCTTCCTTATCTTTACCACCAAATTTCCAAAAGATGCTTCTTCCTTCCAAATTATCTCCTATTCCACAAAAGTGGTACTTTTTGATACTGTTCCCTTGGGCCTCACAACATTTAACCTTCTTCCTTCTGATTTCTCAAGGACATTATCTATGTGACATCAGATTTGTTCTCCATATTTACCATATTGACTACGAGTATTACTCCATATTGCGTATGGGATTTTTTTTTTTCTGAGTGAATGCACTTGTGATCAATCACCCCTAGGTGTGGGATCTGGAATTTTTTTCCAGTGGATTCGTGTGTTTATTTTTCACATGTACAAGTAGTTTGAAGTTCACAATGTTCTCCATCTTATAGTTATGCCAAAGATACAAATTACAATTTTAGGGGGTGGGGGATGGATAATGAGACTTTAATTCAGGTTATCATTATTATGTGGTAAGCCAGAACTCTAGGGAGAATCTACACATTGCTTCACATGAATGAGGATTTTTCTATCTTTAAACAAGAAATTATATATACATATAATTTTTCTATTAGTTATAATTGAAAATAATACAACTGAACCTCCATCAAAATATGAGAAGTTCTTTTTGCTCAATACTGGGTCAGATAAGAATATTAATAAGCAACACTTTTTTTTTGTCCTTTTCACCACCCACATTCTCTCAGCTACACATCTACTTTCACTTTTACATTGCTATGGTGACATTTACCTTGTGTTCTCCAACAACTTAATTTTTCTTAAGGTTGCTCTCAAATTTAGTTCCCAATAATTTGTATTTATGTCTTTAGGATTTTATGAATCTTATTCAATATCAAGTCAAGTTTTGAGTTAGAATGATAGCATTTATTTATCCATTGGAAAACGAAGTCTGGCCCTCTAAGGTGACATTGGACCTAGGATCAAAGTCAAATGAAAATTTGGGTTATTCTTTTTAAGTGATGCCATATTTTAGAAAATTAGTCCTTCTTACACATAGTTTTTCTAAACCCTTTGTTTTTCTTATCATATCCTCATCTTTTCTTTAGTTCTTACTATTGGTTTTCCTGTGTCATGCATTGTTCTTATTGCTTTATTTACAAGAGTTCATTTAATTGTTTTACCATAACCCTATCATCCCAATTACACAGATGAAGAAATTGAAGTACAGAGCTATTAATGAATGTAACCTAGCTACAGAATTGATGACCTTAAGTGAACACTTCTATCCTGACTCTAAATCACATAATCTATTAAGTCCCCCTTTGCCTTTCACACTGACTCCCCTCCCCAGAAAGCCCCCTCTTGTTCTTCTAATTTGTGATGCTTAGAATATAGGCCAACTGACATTGCTGTCCTGAATTCCCTTGCCTTCCTTCTACTGTTCTTCCTAATTAGATCTAGAACTAATTATTGACCGGTGTTACAGTATACCTGCTGGCATCCTGATAGTCTGTGCCTGAGTTCTACAAATACATCTGATTTGTTTCTTAGTTTTCCTGGGCTATATCCCAAAATAGTTTCCTACGTGTCAAGTGAAGGTATTATGTCAATAATATCTTAAAAATAGCTTCATGATATATTAGCAATTAGTTGATTACTGAGGTGTGGATTACAGGTGAAAATTTGTTTCCTTATGATTTTTTTAATATTGCTATAGTACCAGTCAAAAAAAATATCAGTTTTATGTCCTATTTATATTTAAGTCTGCTAAACCACAATTTGTTTTTCTTAAGTATCTCAATAGAATAAAAATTAGATACAAAAGATTGATATTTTTCTAAGAGAAAAACGTTAACTTTTTTATAGTCCCAAGTAAGATTAACACAGTTCATTAACTTATTTTCCTACAACAGTCTATAGATTAAGTGAAAAATGTTTTGCAATTTAAATAAGATCCCTTTTGTACTTGTCTAATATATTAATAGATGTCTGTTTTTAGCATGCTCTTGAGGTTATAGACTTGAAATATCTGTATCTTACCAGCATAATATTTTATTCCCAAGGCCTATCAAATATCTTTAAGACTATTATTTTAACCAAGGTGAAATCAAAGTATTAACTAATAATTTGTTTCATTGGTCTTTCAACATCCAATATCCCCAGTGAGAACACGTACCAGTCTGTTTTTGTTGTTGTTGTTCTTGTTCTTGTTCCTGTTCTCTTACAGAAAACTTGTTCAGTTTCATTTAGTTTAGTTTTATTTTGTTTGGTTTCTCTCTGCAAATTTTGTTAATTTTTTTTAACGTTTATTTATTCTTGAGACAGAGAGAGACAGAGCATGAACAGGGGAGGGGCAGAGAGAGAGGGAGACACAGAATCTGAAACAGGCTTCAGGCTCTGAGCTGTCAGCACAGAGCCCGACGCGGGGCTCGAACTCACGGACCGTGAGATCATGCCCAGAGCCGAAGTCGGATGCTCAACCGACCAAGCCACCCAGGCGCCCCTCTCTCTGCAAATTTTTAGAATCTCTTCTTACTTCTTGGCGTTGTGAAATTTCACAGTGATATAATTACATGTAGGTAGGTATTCTGTTATTATGCTGGGCACTAAGTAGATTTTTAAAATTTGAACATATGCATTAAACTTTGAGAAATCCTCTTGTGTAATTACACTTCTGCAATTTTCAAAGAAAACTTGTTTTTTCTGGTAACAGTCCCTTGGATTGGCCCACCATGTCCTTTATCTTCTCCCATTACCTACTACTGTATTTTGTTTGTCTGTCCTATATTCTGGGATATTTCTTTTTTCTTTAATTTTTTAGAGAGATCAGGAGTGGGAGAAAGGGGCAGAGGGAGGGAGCAAGGTGGGGGGGGGGAGAGAGAGAGAGAGAGAGAGAGAGAGAGAGAGAGAGAATACCAAGCAGGATCCATGCTCAGCATGGAGCCCAACATGGGAACATGGGACTCAATCCCATGACCCTGGGATCATGACCTAAGCCTAAATCTAGAGTTGGATGCTCAATCGACTGAGCCACCCAGGCACTCCTATTCTGGAATATTTATAAAATGTATTTTCTTTTATTTTGATTTGTTTTTCAACTTGTCAATCTTCTTTTCAATTTGCAAAAGCCATAACCTCTTCTTTCTTTAAGTTATATATATATATATGTAACTTATATATATATAACATATATATATAACATATATATATATAACCACATTATATTTATACCATATATATTTATACCATATATATACCATATAAATTAAATTATATATAATATTTATTCATATATTCATAAACATAATCCTTATTGAATATATTAATTTAGCTCTGTTAAAAAAAACTGTTTTTCCAATTACTTGAATAGTTTCTTCTAGAATTATTTTTGTTTTTCTACTTGCTTATTGCCATGATCTTTTATATTCTTATTTATTTTTATATGCCTGGGGATCCTCAATTTTCCATTACTGGTGGATGCATAAAAATCACTTTCTTTAATGTTATCTACCTGATAGGAGTTCTGAATATGTAGTGTGAGGCAGACAAGACATTCCAATTCACAGGTTTTCTTTTAGAGTAGGCTTCCTATGAAGTGTCAACTCCCATCCCTCCAAACACACCAAATTTGTTTTGTTGTTTGTTTGTTTGTTTGTTTTTTCTCTCTTCAATCCCCTAAAATATGTTTCTCTTTGGACAGTTTCCCCTCCTGATTGATTATTGTAGTTTTTTAGTCTGGAGCACCAATGTATACATTAAAGCTTTATCTTTCTCCCAATTTGCTTTACTATTTTAACAAATATCTGTTCTGCCTACTTCCGTCTTCTGGACTTCACATGGCAGAATATCTTGGGAGTTGCAATGCCACGCATTTTTGTCCCTTCTCCACTACCCACTTATACCCACAGATTATTTTCCTGCATCCCCTCAAACACTGGCTATGTTTTTTCTTATTACAGAAATTTATTGAAATGTCTCATCCAATGTTGAATTACCTACCTAATTCTCTTCACAGAGATTGTTTGAATCATTTTCATAATTTCAAAAATTTATTTTAGTAGAATCAGAAAGAAAACTAAAGCTAAGTACATATGCCTAGTTGACCATTCTGATGTTGAACATGCCCTTAGTAACTGTATGACACAACTTATTGACTGATGTCCTAGGTCCCCAAAAAAAAGATGCAAAATAAAAAAATCTTTGGGGAATTTTTTAGTCAACTATGAAGAGAAATACTCAAACTCCTTTCCAAATAGGAAGATTTATAGGGACTCATCTCAGATCATGAGACTGTCATTCCAGAGATTCCAGAGCATAGCAGAAAACTCTGGGGGAGGTCTTGAACCTGTAGTCACCCTTGAAAATTCCCAGCACCTTTCTACATAGCTTGCAGTTCCAAGATTCAGATACCTTGTCTTTCTCAAGGTTGCATAAAAAAAAAATTCAAACAGGTAGATACTGGCTTTAGCCACTCCCCAAATCCCCATCTTTCGCCCGCTGGCCACAAAACAAAAATCTAGATGTTAAAAATGTAAGCAGCTTCAAATCTTTAAAACAAATCTCTTATTTCCAAACATCTCCTAGAAATTCTGGAGCATCCTCTGAAAAATACATCAGCTACTTCTCTGTCATTAACATTGGCCCTTTAGCTTCTAATTCCCTATCAACCCTCCCCCTAAAAAATAAAACTAGAGGAAAACATCCACATGACAAAGTCTTAATTTGAAATTAATTTTATATTTTTAAATAGATATACAGAGGAATGATAATTGCATTAGAATTGTGCAAAGGAGGAATTAACAGTCTTGGTGATATTACAATAAATAGAGGGGCGCCTGGGTGGCGCAGTCGGTTAAGCGTCCGACTTCAGCCAGGTCACGATCTCACGGTCTGCGAGTTTGAGCCCCGCGTCGGGCTCTGGGCTGATGGCTCAGAGCCTGGAGCCTGTTTCTGATTCTGTGTCTCCCTCTCTCTCTGCCCCTCCCCCGTTCATGCTCTGTCTCTCTCTGTCCCAAAAATAAATAAACGTTGAAAAAAAAATTTAAAAAAAAAATAATAAATAAATAAATAAATAAATAAATAGAAATGGTTACAGTTTCAAGTTGTTTCAGCATAATAAGCCTATTTCTTTGCATTCTGAGGACCTGAAAATGATAAAACACTCAATTTTTAAAAGTGAAGGGTTGCTCCATTTGTACCAACTACAAGATTTTAACAATGCTGCTATTTAAGCACTTGTCTCCAATGGAAATATTGTGAAGGAAAATTACTCTGGGTAAATTTTCTGAGAGCACTCATTAGTGTTCTTGTGGTTTATTCCTCCTTTATATGTGCACCAAACTTGAGTACTGTTAACAAATCTGTGGAAAGACAGTGTTATTGTCTTCAGTATGATGGAATAAAATTATTTTTGATATATAAATATGTAGGAGAGCCTGGGTAGCTCAGTCAGTTAAGTGTCCAACTCTAGATTTAGGCTCAGGTCATGATCTTGCAGTTCCTGGGATTCAGCCACTTCAGGCTCTGCGCTGAAGGGATGCTGCTTAGGATTGTCTCTCACCCCACCCCTGCCTCCAGAATAGATAAATACCCTTTAAAAATCTGTACACCAGCAATGGCAATGTCTAAACTATCAAAACGCTGCAAAATGCATACATTAACATAAAATGTTATATATAAGGCCTCTTTTGGAACATCTCTACTTTTTCTAAATAGTATATTGTTCTAAAAACCTATCCATTTCAAAGTAAAAAAAAAATGTTTGGACTATCACTGCAAAATAAATGCTCTGTCAGAAATGCATTACATAACAAAAATACACTAACATATCTTTAAACAAAACCTAAACACAGAACTCATTCACATGTTTTAGTACTGTGTATACATTTACCAAACTATTCATCTTCAAAGCTCATATCCCAGCATTTTTTCCACAAAGAGGATGGCTCTTTGAATATTCTGATAAATTGATCAGCTAATTTGCCAAAGCATCATTCATCTAGATTATAAATCCTCAAACATCACATTTCCTAAATAAAAAATACTGGCTCCAACTATGAAAAATTTGTCACTCATTTTGCACGTGGCTACTCCTTCTGAGCAACATTTTTTTTTATTATTATGAGATAAAATACCTACTCTAAAACATTATTCTGGTACTTTTTGTGCACTGATGTAAAAAGTGCATGTTCTAGATTGAATCATAACTTAACCAAAGAATTTCAATTATTCTTTAAACATAGTAATTTTTTAAGTAGTAAGCTTTGTGTTTTGCATGTGAAGAAGTCATTTGCCTTAGCAATGCTTTTTTTAAGATAAAATTGACCTATAACATTATATTAGTTTCAGGTGTACAACAAGATTTGTGTACATTGTGAAATTATCACCACAATAAAACTAGTTATTATCACCCACCACACAGTTACAATATTTTCTTATGGTAAGAACTTTTAAGATCTACTCTTTTAGTAATTTTCAAATGTATATACTACAGGATTTTTTTATTAAATATAATTTATTGTCAAATTGGTTTCCATAAAACACCCAGTGCTTATCCCAACAGGTGCCCCCCTCAATGCTAATCACCCACTTTTTCCTTGCCCCATCCCCCATCAACCCCCAGTTTGTTCTCAGTATTTAAGAGTCTCTTATGGTTTGCCTCCTTCCCTCTCTATAACTTTTTTTCCCCTTCCCCTCCTCTATGGTTTTCTGTTAAGTTTCTCAAGATCCACATAAGAGTGAAAACATATGGTATCTGTCTTTCTCTGTATGGCTTATTTCACTTAGCATAATACTCTCCAGTTCCACCCACATTGCTACAAATGGCCAGATTTCATTATTTCTCATTGCCAAGTAGTATTCCATTGTATATATACCACATCTTCTTTATCCATTCATCAGTTGATGGACATTTAGGCTCTTCCCATAATTTGGATATTGTTGAAAGTGCTGCTATAAAAATTGGGGTACAAGTGCCCCTATGAATTAGCGCTCCTGTATCCCTTGGATAATTCCTAGCAGTGCTATTGCTGGGCCATAGGGTAGATCTATTTTTAATCTTTTGAGGAACCTCCACACTGTTTTCCAGAGCAGCTGCACCAGTTTGCATTCCCACAAACAGTGCAAGAGGTTTCCTGTTTTTCCACATCCTATCTAGCGTCTATTCTGATCTATTCATTTTAGCCACTCTGACCAGCGTGAGGTTGTATCTCAGTGTGGTTTTGATTTGTTTTTCCCTGATGCGGAGGGATATTGAGCATCTTTTCATGTGCCTGTTAGCCATCTAGATGTCTTCTTTAGAGAAGTGTCTATTCATGCCTTCTGCCCATTTCTTCACTGGATTATTTGTTTTTTGGGTGTGGAGTTTGGTGAGTTCTTTGTAGATTTTGGATACTAGCCCTTTGTCCGATATGTCATTTGCAAATATCTTTTCCCATTCCATCGGTTGCCTTTTAGTTTTGTTGATTGTTTCCTTGCAGTGCAGAAGCTTTTTATCTTGATGAGGTCCCAATAGTTCATTTTTGCTTTTAATTCCCTTGCTTTTGGAGATGTGTCAAGTAAGAAATTTCTGTGGCTGAGGTCAGAGAGGTTTTTTTTCCTGCTTTCTCCTCTAGGGTTTTGATGGTTTCCTGTCTCCCACTCAAGTCTTTCATCAGCTTTGAGTTTATTTTTTGTGTATGGTGTAAAAAAGTGGTCTAGTTTCATTCTTCTTCATGGTGCTGTCCAGTTCTCCCAGCACCATTTGCGAAAGAGACTGTCCTTTTTCCATTGGATATTCTTTCCTGTTTTGTCAAAGATTAGTCAGCCATACATTTGTGGGTCCAATTCTGGAGTCTCTATTCTATTCCATTGTTCTATGTGTCTGTTTTTGTGCCAATACCATGCTGTCTTGATGATTACAGCTTTGTAGTAGAGGCTAAAGTCTGAGATTGTGATGCTTCCTGCTTTGATCTTCTTCTTCAATATTACTTTAGCTATTTGAGGTCTTTTGTGGTTCTATACAAATTTTAGAATTGTTTGTTCTAGCTTTGAGAAGAATGCCAGTGGAATTTTTATTAGGATTGCATTGTATGTGTAGATTGCTTTGGGTAGCATTGACATTTTAACAATATTTATTTTTCTAATCCATGAGCATGGAATGTTTTTCCATTTCTTTGTATCTTCTTCAATTTCCTTCATAAGTTTTCTATAGTTTTCAGCATACAGATCTTTTATATCTTTGGTTAGGTTTATTCCTAGGTATTTTATGATTCTTGGTGCAATTGTGAACGGGATCAGTTTCTTGATTTCTCTTTCTGTTGTTTCATTATTGATGTATAAAAATGCAACTAATTTCTGTACATTAATTATGTATTCTGTGACTTTGCTGACTTCATGTATCAGTTCTAGCAGACTTTTGGTGGTCTATTGGGTTTTTCATGTATGATATCATGCCATCTGCAAAAAGTGAAAGCTTGACTTCATCTTTGCCAATTTTGAGGTCTTTGATTTCATTTTGTTATCTGATTGCTGATGCTAGGACTTCCAACACTATGTTAAACAACAGCAGTGAGAGTGGACATCCCTGTCCTGTTCCCGGTCTCAGGGGAACGCTCTCAGTATTCCTCCATTGAGGATGATATTAGCTGTGGGCTTTTCATAAATGGCTTTTGGGATGTTTAACTGTATTCCTTCTGTCCCCACTTTCTTGAGGGTTTTTATTAAGATAGGATACTGTATTTTGGCAAATGCTTTTTCTGCATTGATTGACAGGATCATATGGTTCTTATCTTTTCTTTTATTAATGTGATGTATCATATTGATTTATTTACAAATATTGAACCAGCCCCACAGCCCAGAAATGAATCCCACTTGATCATGGTAAATTATTCTTTTTATATGCTGTTGAATTCAATTTGCTAGTATCTTGTTGAGAATTTTCGCATCCATATTCATCAGGGATATTGGCCTGTAGTGCTCTTTTTTGTGGGTGTCTCTCTGGTTTGGGAATCAAAGTAATGCTGGCTTCATAGAATGAATCTGGAATTTTTCCTTTCATTTCTAATTTTTGGAACAGCCTGAGAAGGATAGGTATTATCTGTGCTTTAAATGTCTGGTAGAGCTCCTTAGGGAAGCCCTCTGGTCGTGGACTCTTGTTTGTTGGGAGATTTTTGATTACTGATTCAATTTCTTCACTAGTTATGGGTCTGTTCAAATTTTCTATTTCTTCCTGTTTGAGTTTGGAAGTGTGTGGGTGTTTAGGAATTTGTCCATTAATTCCAGGTTGTCCATTTTGTTGGCATATTCTTTTTCATAGTATTCCCTGATAATTGCTTGTATTTCTAAGGGATTAGTTGTAAGAATTACATGTTCATTCCTGATTTTTATCTATTTGGGTCCTCTCTTCTTTTTGAGAAGCCTGGCTAGAGGTTTATCAATTCTGTTTATTTAAAAAAAAAAAAAAAAACTTTTGGTTTCCTTGATCTGCTCTAGTGTTATTTTAGATTCTATATTGTTTATTTCTTCTTTGATCTTTATTATTTCTCTTCTTCTGCTGGATTTGGGGTGTCTTTGCTGCTCTGCTTCTAGTTCCTTTAGGTATGCTGTTAGATTTGGATTTGGGATTTTTCTTGTTTCTTGAGATAGGCCTGAATTGCAATGTATTTTCCTCTCAAGACTGCCTTCGCTGCATTCCCAAAGCGTTTGGATGGTTGTATTTTCATATTCATTTGTTTCCATATATTTTTAAAATTCTTCTCTAATTGCCTGGTTGACCCATTCATTCTTTAGTAGGATGTTCTTTAACCTCCATGCTTTTAGAGCTTTTCCAGATTTTTTTCCTGTGGTTGATTTCAAGTTTCATAGCACTGTGATCTGAAAGTGTACATGGTGTGAACTCAATTCTTTTATACTTATTAGGGGCTGTTTTATGGCCCAGTATGTGATCTATCGTGGAGAATATTCTATGTGAACTAGAGAAGAAAGTATATTCTGTTGCTTTGGGATGCAGAGTTCTAAATATATCTGTCAAGTCCATCTGGTCCAATGTATCACTCAGAGCCCATGTTTCTTTACTGATTCTATGTCTAGATGATCTATACATTGTTGTAAGTGGAGTGTTAAAGTCCCCTGCAATTACCACATTCTTATCAATAAGGTTGCTTATGTTTGTGATTGTTTTATATATATGGGGGCTCCCGTATTTGGCGCATAGACATTTATAATTGTTAGCTCTTACTGATAGATAAACTCTGTAATTATTATATAATGCCCTTCTTCATTTCTTGTTACAGCCTTTAATTTAAAGTCTAGTTTGCCTGATATAAGTATGGCTACTCCAGCTTTCTTTTGACTTCCAGTAGCATGATAGATAGTTCCCTATCCCCTCACTTTCAATCTGAAGGTGTTCTCAGGTCTGAAATGGGTCTCTGTAGACAGCAAATAGATGGGTCTTTTTTTTTTTTCCATTCTGATAAACCATGTCTTTTGGTTGGAGCATTTAGCCCATTTACATTCAGTGTTATTATGGAAAGATATGGGTTTAGAGTCGTTGTGTTATCTGTAGGTTTCATGCTTGTAGTGATGTCTCTGGTCCTTTGTGGTCTTAGCCACATTCCACTCACAGAGTCCCCCTTAGGATCTCTTCTAGGTCTGGTTTAGTGGTGATGAATTCCTTCAGTTTTTGTTTGTTTGGGAAAACCTTTATCTCTCCTTCTATCCTGAATGACAGACTTGGTGGATAAAGGATTATTGGCTGCATATTTTTCCTGTTCAGCACATTGAAAATTTCCTTCCACTCCTTTCTGGCCTGCCCAGTTTCAGTAGATAGGTCTGCTACTTCCCTTAAATGTCTACCCTTGTAGGTTAAGGCCCGTTTATCCCTGGCTGCTTTCAGATTTCTCTCTTTATCCTTGTATTTTGCCAGTTTCACTATGTTATGTCTTGCACAATATCGGTTCAAGTTATGCCTGAAGGGAGTTCTCTGTGCCTCTTCAACTTCAATGCCTGTTTCCTTCTCCAGTCAGGGAAGTTCTCAGGTATGATTTTTTCAAGTATACCTTCAGCTCCTTTCTCTCTTCTTCTTCTTCTGGAATTCCTATGATATAGATATTGTTCCAATTGATTGCATCACTTAGTTCTCTAATTCTCCACTCGTACTTCTGGATACTTTTATCTTTTCTCTCAGCTTCCTCTTTTCCCATAATTTTATCTTCTAATTCACCCATTCTCTCCTCTGCCTCTTCAGTCTGTGCTGTGGCCACCTCCGTTTTATTTTGCACCTCATTTTTAGCATTTTTAAATTCATCATGACTATTTTTTAGTCCCTTGATCTCTGTAGCAATAGATTCTCTGCTGTCCTCTATGCTTTTTTCAAGCCCAGCAGTTAATTTTATGACTAAGATTCTAAATTCTTGTTCGATTATATTGCTTAAGTTGGTTTTGATCAATTCGTTAGCTCTCACTACTTTCTGGAATTTCTTTTGAGGAGAATTCTTCCATTTCATCATTTTGGCTAGTTTTCAGTCCCTTATGCGTTTTAAAACCTTGTTATGCACTCTGCACTTGTGAGCACTGCTATATTAAAGGAGGGTCATACACTTTCCAGGGCCTGGTCCTTCAGGAGGTGTTTTTTTCAGAGATTGTTACTTGCTCTCTGTTGTTGTGACTTTGGTCATTTTATCACCCTACTCGAAGTGATATTTTGGGCCCTCCACCAGGTGTGTTTTATTTGTTCCTTGGAGTAACCCTATCTTTTCTCCAGTTTTCCCATTTTCTTCATGGTAGATCAGTATCTTTTCTTCCCAGGCTCTGGGGTTCAAAGTCCTTTGGCTTTTGCACTTCTCTGAGAGACACGGGAAGTATGGATCCCCCTACTTCTCTGTCATATTGGCCCCTAATACAAGATTATTTACTGTAATCATATACACTATATCCTCATGAGTACAAAATTTTATAATTTTGTACCTTTTGACCCCTTCACTCACCATCTACTTCCCTCCTCTGGCAACCAGTAATCTCTATTCTGTATCTATGAATGTGAGCATTTGCTTTGTTTTGTTTTGCTTTTTGGATTCCACATTTAAGGGAGATCATACAGTATTTATTTTCTCTGTCTTCTTTCACTTAATATAATGGCCATAAACTTCATCCATATTGTAACAAATGGCAAGATTTCCTTCTTTGATATGGCTGAGTAGTATTCCACTGTACATATATAGCACATATATTTTATCCATTTATCTGTCAATGGACACTTAAGTTGCTTCCATTTCTTGGCTATTATTAATAATATTTCAATGAAAATTGGAGAACATATAACTTTTTGAGTTGGTATCTTCATTTACTTTGCATAAACACACAAATTGGAATTTCTAGATCATATGGCAGGTCTATCTTCATTTGTGTGGAACATCCATATTGTTTTCATGGTGGCCACACCAACATGCATTCCCACCAACAGTGCACAAAGGTTCCCTTCTGGTAATAGCCATTCTAATAGGTGTGAGGTGATATTATACCACAGTATTGATTTACATTTCTCTGAGGATTAGTGACATTGAAAGCACCTTTTCATGTAGTAGTTGACCATCTGCATTGTCTTCTATGGAAAATGTCTACTCAGGTCCTGTGCCCAATTTTAATTATATTATTTATTTTTGCTATTGAGTTGTATGAGTTCCTTATATATTTTGGATATTAATACTTCATCAGATATATAACATGCAAATATCTCTCTCATTTAGTTGATTTCATTTTTATTTTGTTAGTTTGATGAGGCCCCATTTCTATATTTTTGCTTTTGTTGTCTTTGCTTTTAGTGTCAAATTAAAAAAAATCATCACCAAAACTGATGTCAAGAAGTTTCATGCCTATATTTTCTTCTAGGAGTTCTGTAGTTTCAAGTCTTATGTTCAGATCTTTAATCCAACTCATTTATTGAAGAGACTGTTCTTTCCCCATTGTATATTCTTGGCTCCTTTGTCATAAATTAACCATATTTTCATAGGTTTATTTCAGGGCTCTCTATTCTATTCCACTGTTGTTTCTGTTTTTAACAATACTATACTCTTTTGATTACTATAGCTTTGTAATGCAGTTTGATGTCAGGAAGCATGATTCCTCAGCTTTGTTCTCCTTTCTCAAGATTTCTTTGGCTATTCAAGATCTTTTCTGGATCCATACAAATTTCAGAATAGTTTACTTTTGTGAAAAATGCCACTAGAATTATGATAGAGATGCACTGAATCTGTATATTGCTTTGAAAAGCATGGATATTTTAATTTTATTATTATAATCTATAAGCATGGAATATCTTTCAATTTATTTGTGTTGTATTTAATTTCTTTCATCAGTGTATTCCAGTTTAGTGTATAGGTCTTTTGTCTTTTACCTCCTTGGTGAAATTTATCCTTTTTTATTATTTTTGATGCCATGGAAATGTTTTCTTAATCTGTCTGATAGGCCCTTATTAATGTATAGAAACACAGGTGAGATATGTGAATGGATTGTACATTCTGCAATTTTACTGAATTTATTTATTAGTCCTAACAGCCTTTTGGTTAAGTCTTTAGGATTTTTACGTATGATAAAATAGTTGCAGTTTTAATTCTTCCTTTATGACTAAGATGCCATTTATTTTTCTTTTGCTTAATTTCTCTATGACTTCTAAACTATGTTGAATAAAAGTGGCAAGAGTGGGTATCTTTGTTTTGTTCCTGATCATAGAAGAAAAGCTTTCAGCTCTTCACCACTGAGTAAGCATGTTGCTAGCTGTAGGCTTGTCATATATGGCCATTATTGTAGTAAGATAAGTTCCCTCTATAGCCAGAAAGCTCTCAAATGTTGAGAGTTTTTATTATAAATGTATTTTGAATTTTGTCATATGATTTTTCTACATCTATTGAAATAATCATATTTTTATCCTTCATTTTGTTAATATAGTGTATCACACTGATTTGTTGGATGTTGAAACATCCTTTCACTCCTGGAATAAATCACATTTAATAATGGTGTTTGGTCCTTTAAATTTATTTATTGTAGAATTCAGTTTGCTAGTATTCTGCTGAGAATTGTCGCATCTAAACTCATTAGGGATATTGGCTTGTAATTTCACTTTCTTTACGGTATCTTTGTCTGGTTTTGGTATCAGGTTAATGCTGTCCTTGTAATATGTGTTTGAATGTGTTCTCTTCTATTTTTCAGAAGAGTTTGAGAAGGATTGGTACTAATTATTTTTAAAATGTTTAGTAGAATTTACCAGGGAAGCCATCTAGTCCTAGATTTTATTCTTGGGAGGTTTTTGATTACTGATATAATCTCCTTACTAATAATCATTCTGTTTAGATTTTCAATTTCTTCATTTTCCAGTCTTGGTAAGTTCTATGTTTCTAAGAATTTATTTCTGCAAAGTTGTCCAATTTGTTGGTGTATAATTATTTATGTTACTCTCCAGTGATCCTTTGAATTTCTGTGGGTATTTGTTGTAACACACTTTTATTTCTATTTGAGTCCTCTCTTTTTTTCTTGGGGAGTCTAACTAAAGGTTATTTTTTTTTCTTTACAAAGAACCACTCATATTTATTGATTTTTTTCTATTGTGTTTTCAGTCTTTATGTCATTTTGTTCCTGATAGTTGTTATTTCCTTTCTTCTAACTTGGGATTTATTGTTCTTTTTCTCATATTTTTCCTGAGGTATAAAGTTTTATTTGAGATTTTTCTAGTTTCTTGGGGTAAGCATTCACTGCTATGACCTCCCCTCTTAGAACTGCTTTTGCTGAATCCCAGAAGTTTCAGTAGTTTGTATTTATAGATTCATTTATTTCAAGTTATTTCTTTTTTTGGTTTTAAGTTTTTTTAATGTTTTTATTTATTTTTGAGACAGAGCATGAGCAGGGGAGGGGCAGAGAGAGAGGGAGACACAGAATCCAAAGCAGGCTCCAGTCTCTAAGGTGTCAGCACAGAGCCTGATACAGGGCTCGAACTCACCAACTGTGAGATCATGACCTGAGCTGAAGTCAGATGCTCAGCCAACTGAGCCACCCAGGCACCCCTTTTTTTATTTTTTTAATATTTTATCTCAAAGTTATTTCTTGATTCTCTGTTGATTTCTTCCTTGATCCATTAGTTACTTAGTAGCATGATATTTAATATCTACATACTTATGATTTTTTTCAGTTTTCTTGTAATTGATTTCTAGTTTTGATTTCTATTGTGGTCAGAAAAGATGCTTGATATGATTTATTTCTCCTGCCATTTATTAAGATTTGTTTCGTAGCCTAACATTTGATCTATCCTGGAGAATGTCCATGTGCACTTGAGAAGAGTATGGGTTTTGTTGCTTTTGGATGCAATGTTCTGTGTTTGTCTATTATGCCTATCTGTTCTAACATATCATTTAAGGCCAGTTATTTAAAACAAATTTTAGTTTCCATGATCTATCCATTAATGAATGTGGGCTATTAAATTCCTCTGTTATTATTTTATTGCTGCTAATTTCTCCTGTTAGTTCTGTTAATGTTCATATGTAGGTGCTCCTATTTTGGGTGCAGAAAAACTTTCAAATGTCATCTTTTTGTTGAATTGACTCTTTTCATTAGGAAATTACCTTCTTTGTTTCTTATTACTATCTTTGTCTTAAAATCTATGTTGTCTGATATAAGTATAGTTACTCCAGCTTTGTTTCTGTTTCCATTGCAAGGAATATATTTTTCTTCCCTTCACTTTCTGTCTGTATGTGTCTTTGGATCTGAAGTAAGTCTCCTGTAGACAGTATATATGTGTCTTTCTTTTTTGTCCATTCAGCTACTCTGTTTTTGGAGAATTTAATCCATTTATTTTTAAGTTAATTATTGATAGATATGTATATTGCTATTTTTTTAAATGTTTTCTGGCTCTATTATAATTCTTTGGCATCTTTTTTTTTTCCTTGCTCTCTTCCTTTGTGACATTGTTTCCTGTACTGGTATGCTGAGATTCCTTTTCTTTTTGTGCTTCTATTATAGGTTTTTGCTTTGTGATTATCATGAAACTTATATAAACCTCCTTATAATAGTCTATTTTAAGTCAATAACTTAAGTTTGAACACATTCCTAAAGCTCTACATTTCTACACACACCCTCCACACACTTATTTTTGATGTCACAATTTACATACTTTATCTTGGGTATCCAACAAATTATTCTAGTTATTTTTACTACTTTTGTCTTTTAATCTTCAAAGCTCTAAGTGTTTGAACCACCACCTTTACAACGTTAGGTTCTTCTAAATTTTACTAAACATATATTTATCTTTAACAGTGAGCTTTATACTTATATTTCTGACAAGGTCAGTTGATGGTGATAAACTCCTGGAACTTTTGCTTATCTGGAACACTCATTATCGTTCCTTTAACTCTGAAGAACTGTGATGTAGCGTATTCTTGGTTGGCAGATTTTTTTCTTTCAGCACTTTGAATACATTATTCCATTCCTTTCTGGCCTGCAAAGTTTCTGCTGAAAAATTTGATAATCTTATGGAGGTTCTCTTGTAAGTACACAACAAATTGTTTCTCTATTGCTGCTTTTAAGACTCTCTTCTTGTCTTCCACTTTGACACTTTAATTTTAATGTATCTGGATGTAGATCTCTTCAGGTTTGGAACTCTGACTCTGGATGTCTATTCCTCCCCAAAGTTAGGGAAGTTTTCAGATATTACTTATTGCAGTAAGTTTTCCACCCCTTTTTCTCTCTTTCCTTATTCTGGGACCTATAAATTATGAATGTCTTCTGCTTGATGTTGTCCCATAAATCCCTTAAGCTATGTTCATTTTTTGTCTTTTTTTTTCTTTTTTTCATGCTCTGTGTGAGTTCCAGTGGCCTGTCTTTGCGTTCACTGATCTATTCTTCTGATTTGTCTGTGATTGAATCCTTCTATGATTGTTTTCATCTCAGTTAGTCTTCAGCTCTATGACTTCTTTTTGGTACATTTTTATACTTTCTATTGCTTTTCTGAAATTAGCACGTTGCTCAATTTACTCCCAAGTTCAGTGAGCATCTTTAGGACTATTATTTTGAAATCTTTATCAGGTAAATCATGATCTTACACTAAGCCCTTTTCTGAGGTGTTATCTTATTCTTTCATTTGGAACATATTTCTCTGTTTTTTCATTTTCCTGGACTCTTATGTGTTGGTTTCTGTGCACTAGATAAAATAGCCACCTCTCTAAGACTTTAAGGACTAACCTTATGTAGAAGAATAATCTTATCATTTGATGCTGCTCCATCTCTTATTTGTCTCTCAAACTTCTGTAATTGTGCAAGCAGCCCACTTTACTTCTAGTGTCTCCCAGTAGTTGAGAGTGTGCCAAAACATGTCAGTGTCCCAAAGGGGAGTATCTCAGTCATTACCTACATTCAGCCTAATTGGAAGCCAGACTTTCAGGCAGCACATTTTATTTTTTGTTAAGAGATAGAGAAAGCAGGGGAGGGGCAGAGGGAAGGAGGGTGGGGAGAGAGTCCTAAGCAAGCTCCACACTCAGCACAGAGCCTGATGCAGGGCTCTATCTCACCACTGTGAGATCATGACCTCAGCCGAAATCAAGAGTAGACACTTACCAACTGAACCACCCAGGCACCCCCACAGTGCCTTTTAAAGTATACACAAATACCTCTTTCAGGGGAAGACTAGAAGGTGAGTATTTTTCCTCCCTCAACACTGAGTCCTGGGTTGATAACTAAGAACTGTTTCTTTCTTTGCCACCATCCCATCTAACTAGTGAACAGAAGCCCCACTAGCCACCAAAGCCAGAAAATCAAGAGGTGTCCCCTGGGCAGCAGCCACAAAGACTAAGGTACCAGACATAACAAATACGGCATAAGACACATGCACATACTCCCCTCTGGGAGATATTGTCACTGAAGCACAGGACAGGAACAGGGCAAATAGCACCCACCCTGTATTCCAATGGAGAACATTACACTCAGTCTTTGATGTGTGCTTAATAAGAAGCCTGATTTTCAGGTCACAACTATAAAAATAAGTCTCTTTCATTATAGAAAATCTGGGATTTTCATTCTGCCATGCCTCTGCTGTGCCTTGGAAGTGGTAGTAACCATTTAAAAACTCCATTTGTTACAGTCCTATGGGGCCCATGAACATAAGCCCCACTACCCACCAGAGCCAGTTGATCTAGAGGCTTCCCCAGAGTTAAAGCCACAAAAATTGGGGCTCCAGACAAGAGTGCAAGCTTCCTTCCAGGAGATACCAACAAGCTGTAGTGAGGCAGAAAGAAAATACAAAGATGGCACCCACTTGCTTCTATCTTTGGAGAATATTTTGTTAGGCTCTTAAATACCTGCCTGCAGGCCGATGCTTTAAAATAAACAAATAAGCCTTTTCACACAAATAAGCCTTGTCCCTTCCCAGCTTTCTCTATCTCTTAACAAAAAATATGATGTGCTGCCTGAAAGTCTGGCTTCCAATTAGGCTGAATGTCCCATACTCCCCTATGGGACACTGACATGTTTTAGCACAGGCTCTAAATCAACTGCTATTGTGCTCATCCCTGGGGTGGGTGAGGCTGTATGTGTCAGCCTTTAAGAATCATTTCTCAGTTTGCTATGGTCTTGTAAGTCTTGTGGCTATAAGCCCCATGGTTTTCAAAGATCTTGCAGGTTCAGATCTTAAATGATGGGGTGTCAATGTGGGGTTCACTTCTCAGGAAGAAGCTCAAGTTTGTGAGTTCCCTCCTGATTTGGTTTACCATACCAGGGGCAAGATTGTGTCTCAGCCTCTCCTGGCTTCAATGTAGGTTTTTCGCTCATTCACACAATATGTAGGAGTTGCTCAGCTGGCTTGGGCTTGTTTTTTTGTTGTTGTTTTTGTTTTTTTTTTCCCCAGAGGAAATTATTCCATATGCAGCTAAAGATTGGGGCATTCATGGGAGGTGAGTTCAGAATAATGAAATAATTTCATTATTTTGGACTTGAATCCCCTGCAAGGATTTATTTAAAATAAGCAGTCATATATTAAATATCTTCAAGATAAGTATTTCTTCTTTTTAGTGTATAATTTGATCATAAAAATAAATTCATATAATGTATAAGAGTCAAGTATAATGTTTATTAGACCATATCTTTTTGCCTCATTAAAAGCATTTTTAAAACTCATGCGATGTCCAAATATCTGTCTTCTCTATCTAAATTGGTATAAATTTAACAGAAAGAAATTACTGTATATTCTTATCTACACCATTAAGTTTCTATCATGGTGTTTCCAATAAATAAGGTAACAAAGTTATTTTTATAGCAGCCATATTAACTAGTTAGATGGATTATATTAATATGCTAATAATACAACCTAATTGTGTTCTCTAGAAAAATGAGTATTAATTGGTAGGAGTGAGGAAGTAGGAATATCATTCATCGCCCTTAAAATCTAATAAAACTATCAGGAAAATACAACTATGCACATACATACAAAATTTGCACACATTTTCTGGAATTCATAGATATTGATCTCTAAGTATGTGTTTGAAAAGTGTTATCAGGGGTTGAGCTTTGGTAGACTGGAGAGTGAGGAGAAGAAACATCGTAATATCTATAAATTTCCCTGATGCTGCAAACAATAAATATTTTGGAAGTGAATAATAGAAGGCAGTAGGCCTTGTCATCCTCAGATGATTTAATGGCACACTGAAGGTCTTTTAGAAGTACAAAATAGGAATGATGTTACCTGAATTTCTAGAATATATACCTTCCTGGACAAAGATAAAATTTCTATTTTGCTCTTTAATAGTTGATTAAGTGATCTCAATTTGGAAAGATTTTATACAAGTTGATGTAAGAAAGCTTTAGTGCATTTCCATTCATCAAAACTGAATAAAGTAGTCAGTCTCATTGTAATCTGACTTTTGACAAGTGAAAAGTCTCATGAAAATTGACTATAATGAAGAGCAGAATGTGAACTGTGAACAGAAACACAAAAAAAAGCCATGAAAATATCTGCAGAATGAACAAAATGTTTATCAGACAATGTTGACAATGTAAACCTCCATGCTTGTACCTAACATTTCAGCTTTAGAAAATAAGTCATACTCTATGAAAATATTATGAACAGGCAGATGGTGATCTGGATATCAAATCTGATAGAAGCCTTGTTTGAGAAAACAATTACTATTCAAGAGAATCAAGTTTTAAAACAAAGCCTTTGGGTAAAGGAAATAACTTGGAGTGCAAGAGAAATGTTCTATGAGAGTGCTAAGTTAGGAAATATTTCCAAGAAAAAAAGAACTGATTGTGTGTACGGTGTGATCTTAATATTTCCCTATTGACATAAAGTGTAATAATTTTTATAGCTTTCTAGTGATAAATAAATATTATTTTCCATAAGGAAAAATAAGGAAAGGAATAAGGAAAACACACAACCTTTGTAGTTCTTTTTCCGTGCTGGATGTTTTTCTGTAATTTTATTTTGTGCTATATTTTTAAGATATGACTAAACATTTACTCACATACAACACCACAGCATTTTCTTTTGAAGAATAAAGTGTGGATTGGTGCCTTGTTGGGAAAACTTCCTAGGTAGTAACCACTTCTTCTCATAGAGTTTTCTATTGGGGCAACTGTAATGAAAAAAAAAAATCATGTTTGGCTGAGCTTATTGTATGTCATAGGTATGTATGAAACATGTGTTAAAGTGTTTCATAAACTTCTAAGTGTGATACAAGTTTATTTATTAGAAACAATAACTGGGGAGGACTTCTCACACCCTCCTTTATGTTATCATTTTTTTAAATATTATTTTCATTCCCTCTTTCATGCCTTGAGAAGCCTAAATTTTTGCTTTTTTTAATAATGTTTTCATTGAGAGTTTCTAGAATAAGCAGTGTTTGAAGTGTTAAATAATATATAACATTATTCTAGCATATTATCCCATTACTGATAGACAAAATTATGACATAAATCATGTGGTTCTTCTTAGTCACTGTTCAAAATATTCTGAAATCTTTACTAGTATTGACAGGTTAAGTAAATATAGCAAAGTTGACAAAAGTACTATATTTTAGCAACTCTAAATTTGCTAAAAATGTTAATTAGAAAAGATAACAAAAAATGCCAGGATCTTATAAGTTTCTAATGATTTCATAAGTATATATTATACGTTTACTAAAGATGATTTATTTTGTTTTGTTTTTTTAGTTTATTTATTTTTTGAGAGAGAGAGAGCAGGGGAGGGGCAGAGAGAATCCCAATCAGGCTCTGCACTGCCAGCACAGAGCCCTATGTGGGGCTTTAACTCACAAACTGAGATTATGACCTGAGCTGAGATCAAGAGTGAGACACTCAACCGACTGAGCCACCTAGGCACCCCAAGATAATTTGTTTTATAAGGGGGAAAACACAAATCCGGGCTACAGTTCTGTGATTTAATTTCTAAATTTTCCATCATTATCATTATTAATAACAGAGTCTTACCTTTAGTGACAGCATTACCTTCAACTCATTTTAAAGATTTCTTTAAATGAAAGAAGTAAAGTCTACAACTATACTTCCTGTCTCTGGGCTCCAGGCTTTTGTACCACTGCTGAAGTAATGTAAAAGTACTCTTTCCAGTAGACAGTAAGGAGGAAATTGTACGTGTATAATTGTTAGTATATCCCAGAGTTCCTAGGAAAGCATTGAGCCTTTTATCAGTCAGGGTTGGCTAAAGAAATAGAAACAATGTAATACAGATATACAGATAGAGATATGCAGATTTATTTTAAGGAATTGGCTAACACAATTGTGGAGACTGGTAAATTAAAAATCTGTGGGTCAGGTTGGTAGGTTAGAAATTCCAGTAAGAGTTGATGTTCACATCTTGAGTACAAAATCCACAGAACAGATTAGCAGGCTAGAAATTCAGGCTAGCTTTCCAGATTAGGCTTCAGGAGGAATCCCTTCTTCTGCAGGAAACCTCCAGTTTTGCTCTTAAAGCCTTTAAATGAATGAGGCCCAGTCACATTATCATGAGAAATTTGCTTTAAAGACAACTGATTATAAATGTTAATCACATTTACAAAATACCTTCACAGAAACATCGAGACTAGTTTTTGACCAAACAACTGGGCCTAGCCAAGTTGACACATAAAATTAACATCATATGTCCTAAAACTACCCAATAAGTATTTGACTTTTACTTTGTAATTTTAATTGAGAGGTATTTGAAGGATATTTAGGGGGCAATGAAGCAGGAAAATAATATATGAAATTTCTTATTTAAAAATATAAATGATGTCAGTTAGAACCTAAACTAGTTGTGAGTTATTAACACACTCTTGATGATTAGTCTCACAAAAGTTTGAAGTCAATGCATTTGGGCAAGATATGAACCACATATCCACTGCTAAAGGTTAAGTCTTTTCTCCTTTATTATTCATCTTTCCATTGCAGCTTAAGTAAGGACTTATGTGCAATTCATCATATTATGCAAGGAAAAGCAATTGTGTGTGTGTGTTTGTGTACGTATATCTACAGTGATGTGTTACCATTTTATACACTGACTGGCTTAGTCAGCTTAGGCTGCTGCAAGAAATTACCATAGACTGGATGACTTAAAAGCAAACATTTATTTCTCACAGTTCTGGAGCCAAAGAAGTCCAAAACCATGGCAGGTTCAGTGTCTGGTCAGAGCCCTCTTGGTTTGCAGATGGAGGCCTTCTTATTGTATCTTCATTTGACTGAGAGAGACAAAAAGAGAGAGCAAGCCCTTTGGTCTCTTCTTTATAAGGCACTAAGCATATCACGAAGGGTCTACCCTCATGATTTTATCTAAACATAATTACCTCCGACAGTCCCCACCCCCAAATAATCTTCACACTGGCGATTAGGGCTTTAACACAGGTCAAATAAACGTTGCTTCCCTTTGGCAAAAGTCTTTTAACAGCTTGATAACTTCATGATCCCCCTCTTTCACTACCAAGCTTGTTTTGTTATAAATTTGTAGACCTGCATGCCGAGCTTTCCGGGAAAGTGGTGTGTTGGAGATGGTTGCCCCTATTCTTTCGATTCTTACAAGATACCTTTCTCTTTGGGAAAGATAAAATTGGTAAAAATCCAACCAGAAAGCTGAGCAAAGAAGAGCAGTTACTCCCTTTCATGTGGCACGCAATATCCTATCACCCTTTTTGCTCAAATTTCATTTATATTATCTTTTCACTCATGTCTCCTTTGTCAACTCTCTTTCGCATCCCAGTGGGCAAACAGATAAAATTTAAAGACACATTCAGTCTTCAGGTCTGTTACAGGGAAGATTCATAAATCTTTGTAAGATATAGATTTACTGCTATTTACAGTGTGTGGATTTTTGAAAAAATAAATTTATAGCCTTAAGGTTTTTAAAAATATTTCTAATTTCAAAGTTTTTATAGTGCCCACCTACTTATTAACATGTACAAAGGTCATTTTCATACTTTTCTTTTCCAAACTGTTCAAGGTTTTAAACCTGACAACATAGCAACAGATCTGTGGTGTTTTATTAGACTTCTCTTTCTAATTAGATTCACTGTGGCTGTTTATAGACTTTCAGGAACTTTTCAATACTGAATGAGTTTCCATACACCGACCAGTAAAACATCATGTCTTGAGGACTGTTCAAAAATGGTAAGTGCATAAGGCAATACTTTGAAAATCACAGAAAATAAGGCTGACAGGTCCCACTGGTTTGCATATGGTAAATTTTTCTAATTACTACTCTTTTATCTGCTTTTTGTCAACTGACAATTTTTCAAGGTCTTTATTTCTCACTTGTCTACACTTTAATGAGAAAATTGACAAATAACATGACAGTACTGTTCCAGTTTAACATCATCATTAATGTTCTTACTTTCTAGAGTTTCTCTGTTAAAATATCTCCCGTGAGTATGTCCCTTGTAAATATCTCCCCTGTAAATGCTTTTTATTATAATCTTAAAAGCTATTTATGAACAATAAACTCATTCTATATTTGGCTTTCTACTTTAATTTTCTTTTCTAAACTCTAACTCTTTATATTCTGTTTCTTTCATCTCTTGTTTCATTTTCAGAATATCTATATTCCCTTTTCCTTTTATATTCCCTTTGCCTTTTATAAGTCACTTCCTTTAAAAGTGGAATTATAGAGCACTTGGGTGGCTTAGTTCATGAAGCCCAACTTCAGCTCAGGTCATGATTTCTCAGCTCGTGAGTTCAAACCCCACGTAAGGCTCTGTGCTGACAGCTCAGAGCCTGGAGCCTGTTTCAGGTTCTATGTCTCCCTCTCTCTGCCCCTCCCCTGCTTGTACCCTGTCTCTCTCTCAAAAATAAACATAAAACATTTTTTTTAAGTTGGAATTAGGGGCACCCGGGTGGCTCAGTCAGTTAAGCCCGACTTCAGCTCAGATCATGATCTCACAGCTTGTGAGTTCAAATCCTGCATCAGGCTGTGTACTCAGCTCAGAGCCTGGAGCCTGCTTTGAATTCTGTGACTCCCTCTCTCCCTGCTCCTCCCCTGCTCAAGCTCTATCTCTCTCTCAAAAATAAACATTAAAAAAAAAGTGGAATTATAATTTAACTACTTGTAAAATAGTTTTTTTATAATATCTAATTTTCTAGATTTCAGTACTTTTCTTTGTTATAGATTATAGATGCCTTAATTCCCTTAACTTTAAGTCAAATTTCATTTCCTCTGGTACTTAAAAATAATATTCTGTGTTAAAATAAAGTAATATCTGGGACAAAGCCCATTTTAAAATTTGCAATCAGGCATTCATAACATATTTGGTATAGTATACTTGCATTTTTTATACAAAATACCTGATTGAATAAAGAATTATAAACAATTGAACAGCTATGATATGAATATCACAGGATACGAACAGTTGAACATATCCTCAGAAGTTGACTGTGTTTCTCATGCCATCGTCACAACTAAATAAGAGATGAGAACAACATGTGTATATTCATTATGTTATTTATTCATTAAGCAATGATTTATCCATCATGTGTCAGGCCTTGGCCTATATTTGGAAGACAAATGAGACACTGGACAAAGCTTCTAACCTCACAATAAAAGTAGGAAACAAGTCAATAAGCCACCAGATATGTGCATTGAGAAAGAAGAAAGGTGAAATAATAGGATTAAGGGGAAAAAGGAAGAAATAACTGGGAGTGACTAGATGACTTCTGAGAGTAGGTGTTTAGCAAGCCTTTTTGGAAGAAGCATTTGAGCTGAGATTTGAATTCTAAATAGGAGACAGTCTCACAGGAATTCTTTCCAGACTCAGAAACAACAAGAATTAAGGTCCAGCATAGCAAAAAGTTTGTCACACTTGACTATTAGAAACAAAACTATGCAGTGGGAGCTTAGATATTGAAGGCAGATAAGATGCAACACAGTTGTTCGGTTCTGTTTGAAATAATACATCATCTCCTCTAAATACCAGGTCTTCAGATATTTGGATATAAGAGCAGACTCCCAGTTAATTCTTATCTTTAGATACCAGAATAATGGAGTAGTAATGAAGGACATTTATTTAAACTGAACAATCTTGAAAGAAATTTATAGAATCTTGCCTCCCTTGCTTGCTGAGAGTTCCTGTGCTTTGCCCCTGAAGAGTGATATTTGAGTGGCTGAAATGGCCAGCAGAATGGGAAAACTCTCAAGTTTGGAAAATAAGAATATTTTCAAGGGATGTATCTTAGGCCAAATGAAACAAAGATCATGATAGAATTCTGTACAACAGCAGCAGATCCAGCAGGGGAGAGACCAGTGGCCAAGATCAGATAAAAGACAATCTATAACTGAGAAGCAGCCAACAGAATGGACTAAGAAAAACCACTTCCAATATTACTAAACGCTGCTTTTTCGTAAGCGAACTTGTATTTGACAACTTAGATTTCCTTGGGAGAAAGAACAGGGAATAAAAATATCCCTGAACTGGAAAGTGACTAAAGGGGAATTGACTCTTAATCTTAGCAAATTTAGAACACTGAAATCATACCAAGTGTCTCTTCTGACCACAATGGTATGAAACTAGAAATCAACAAAAGAGGAAATCTAGAAAATTTACAAACATGTGGAAACAAAACAATTCACTCACCTTTGAACAACCAATGGGTTGAAGAAGAAATCAAAATGGAAATAAAACAAATGAAAGTGGAAATACAGAACACCAAAATCTATGGGATGCTGCAAAAGCAGCTCTCAGAGGAAAGTTTATCATAATAAATGATTATGTTAAGAAAACATTATCTCAAACAACCTAAGGTTATGCCTTAAGAAGTAGAAAAAGAGTAACAAACTAAGCCCAAGTTTAGCAAGAAAGAAATAACAAAGATCAGAGTGGAAATAAATAGAGACAAGAAAAATGATAGAAAAGAACAGAACTAAGCTGGTTAAACTGACAAACCTTATTTTTTATTTTTTTTAATTAACGTTTATTTATTTTTGAGACAGAGAGAGACAGAGCATGAACGGGGGAGGGGCAAAGAGAGAGGGAGACACAGAATCAGAAGCAGGCTCCAGGCTCTGAGCCATCAGCCCAGAGCCCAGCACGGGGCTCGAACTCACGGACCGCTAGATCGTGACCTGAGCTGAAGTCGGACGCCCAACCAACTGAGCCACCCAGGCGCCCCTAAACTGACAAACCGTTATCTAGACTAACTTAGAAAAAAAAGACTAAAATAAAGAGGATAAATTGTAACGGACACCACAGAAATACACAGAATCCTAAGAGCCTACTATGACTATGCCAATAAATGGAATAACCTAGAAGCAATAGAAAAATTCCTAGAAACATACAACCTACCAAGATTTAATCATGAAGAAATAGAAAATCTGGACAGACAAATAATGAGTAAAAAGACTTATCAGTAATCAAAACTTCACAACACGGAAAACCCTGGGACCAGATGGCTTCACTGGTGAATTCTAACAGACATTTAAAGGAGAATTAATGCCAATTCTTATCCAAATCTTCCCCAAATATTGAACAGAGGGAATATTCCCAGACTCATTCTACAAGGCAAGCATTACCCAGATACCAAGCCAGACAAAAACACTACAAGAACAAAAAATTGTAAATCCGTATCCTTGATTACTATAGATGCAATTTTAATATTGAAGTGTAGTTAACATGTTATATTAGTTTCAGGTGAACAGTGATTCAGCAATTCCATATATTACAAAAATACTCACCATAATAAGTATGGTCACCATCTGTCAACATAAAATATTATTGATTACATTTCCAATGTTGTACTTTTCATCCCTGTGACTGGTTTCATAACTGGAACTTTGTACCTCTTAATTCCTTCCCCCTATTTAGACCATTCCCCCACTCCCCTCCCCTCTGGCAATCACCGGTTCTCTGTATTTATGAGTCTGATTTTATTGTTTTAACTTTTTAATTTTATTTTTTTTTATGTTGGCTCCACACCCAGCACAGAGCCCAAAGTGGGCTGTAGCTCACAACCCTTAGATCAAGACCTGAGTTGAGGTCAAGAGTCATTTAACCAAATGAACCATGCAGTCGCCCCAAATGTTTTTATTTTTGTTTGTTGTTTTTAAATTCTGCATATAATTGAAATCATGTTTCTTTTTCTTTCACTTACTTCACTTAATATCTTATACATTGATCCATGTTGTTGCAAATAGTAAGATTTAATTTTTATGGGTATTATTCCATTATGTGTGTGTGTTGTATGTGCATGCACGAGCACACACACCACATTTTCATTATCCATTCATCTATCATTGGCCACTTAGGTTGCTTCCATATCCTTTCAAAGTAGTGCTTTTTGTTTTCTTTGGGTAAATACCCAGTAGCAGAATTACTGGATCATATGGTATTTCTATTTTTACTTTTTCTTCTTTTGAGGAAACTTCGTACTGTTTTTCACAGTAGCCGCAGCCATTTACATTCCTACAAACAGTGCACAAAGGTTCTGTTTTTACCACATAGTCACCAATACTTATTTATTTTTTGTTTTTGTTACTAGCCATTCTGACTGCTGTGAGGTGTTATTGTGGTTCTGATTTGCATTTCACTGATAATTAGTAATGGTGAGCATCTTTTCATGTGGCTGCTGGTCATCTGTAGGTATTCTTCTGGAAAATATCTATTCAGGTCCTGTGCCCATTTTGAATTGGATTATTTGTTTTCTGGTGTTGAGTTGTATGAGTTTTTTATGTATTTTGGATATTCACTCCTTACCAGATATATCGTTTGTAAACGTCTCCCATTAAGTAGGTTGCCTCTTCATTTTGTTGATGGTTTCCATCACTGTGCAAAAGCTTTTTAGTCTGGTATAGTCACAGTAATTTATTTGTGCTTTTGTTTCCCCTTGCCCAAGGAGACATAACCTGAAAAATGTTGTTAAGGCCAATGTCCGAGAGATTACAGCCTACATTTGCTTTTAGGATTTTTATGGTGTCAGGTCTTTCATTTAGATCTTTAGTTACATTTTGAGTTTATTTTTGTGTATAGTATAAGAAAGTGGCCCAGAATCATTCTTTTGCATGTGCATTAAATGCACACCACCATTTATTAAAGAAACTGTCTTTTCCTTATTGTACGTTGATGCCTTCTTTATCATAGACTAATTGACTACATAAGTGTGGTTTATTTCTGAACCTATCCTGTTCCATTGATCTATGTCTTTTTTTGTGTGTGAACCACACTGGTATGATTACTCCACCTTTGTAGTACATAGTGTAATCTGGAATTGTGATACCTCCAGCTTTTTCATTCTTTCTCAAGAGTGCATTGGCTATTCAAGGTTTTTTTGTGGTCCCATACAAATTTTAGGATTATTTGTTCCAGTTCTGTGAAATATGCTATTGATATTTTTATAGGGATTGCATTGCATCTGTAGATTTCGTTGAGTAGTATGGGCATTTTAAAAACAGTAATTCTTCCAATCCATATGTGTGTGCTCTCTTTCCTTTTGTTTATGTCATCTTCAACTTCTTTCCTAAATATCTTATAGTTTCAGAGCACAAGTCTTTCATACCTTGGTTAAATTTATGCCTAGATTATTTTATTCTTTTTGGTGCAATAGTAAATGGAAGTGTTTTCTTAATTTGTCTTTCTGCTAATTCATTATTAATGTATAGAAATACAATAGATTTCTGTGTATTAATTTCATATCCTGCAACTTTAATGAAAGCACTTATTACTTATAATAGTTTTTTTGGTAGAGTCTACATTTTTTATAGTGTCATGTCATCTGCAAATAGTGACAGTTTTACTATTTTCTTACCAATTTGGATTTTTTCCAGTTTCCTTTTCTTGTCTAATTACTGTGGCTAGAATGTCCAGTACTGTTTTGAATACAATTTTTGACAGTGGACATACTTGTCTTATTCTTGATCTTAGAGGAAAAGCTTTCAGTTTTTCCCCATTAAGAATAATGTTGTAGATTTTTCATACTTGATCTTTATTATGTTGAGGTATATTTTCTATAGACCCACTTTGTTGAGAGTTTTTATCATGAATGGATGTTAAATTTTGTCAAATGCTTTTTCTGCATCTATTAAGATAATCATATGGTTTTACCCTTCATTTTGTTAATGTGATGTACCACATTGATTGGCTTGCAGATATTGAACCATCATTACATCCTTGCACTACTCCACTTGACTTGGTTAATGATCTTTTTAATGTATTGTTGAACGCAATATGCTTGTATTCTGCTGAGGATTTTTGAATCTATGTTCATCAGGAATATTGGCATGAAGTTTTCCTTCATTTTTCTTTTCTTTTTTTATTTACTTCTGGATTTGTTTATTTAATTTTTGTGTGTCTTCCTGGTTTCAGTATCAGGGCAATGCTGTCCTTGTACAATATATTTGGAATATTTTTTTCCTATGTTTTGAAATAGTTTGAGAAGAATAGTATTAACTCTTCTTTAAATGTTTAGTAGAATTCTCCTTTAAAGCCATCCAGTGCTGGCCTTTTTTTTTTTTTTTTTAGGGACTTTTTTTTAGTACAGATTCAATTTGGTTGCTAGTAATCAGTCCATGCAAATTTTATATTTTTTTCCTGATTCTATTTTGGAAGGTTGTATTGTAAGAACTTATTGATTTCCTCCTAGGTTATCCAATTTATTGGCACATAATTATTTGTAGTAATTTTTTACAATCCTTTGTGTTTTTTGTGTTGATTGTTATTTTTCATTACTGACTTAATTTATTTGAGTTGTCTCTTATTCTTCCTTAATGAGTCTAGATAAAGGTTTATAAGTTTTGTTGTGTCTTTTCAAATAACCAACTGTTGGTTTCATTGATCTTTTCTATTTTTTTTAGCTTCTATTTAATTTATTTCTGCCCTGATCTTTATTTCCTTTTTTTTTCTACTAACTTTGGGATTTGTTCTTATTTTTCTCATTCCTTTAAGTGTATGGTTAGGTTGTTTGAGATTTTTATTTGTTGAGTTAGGCCTCTATCACAATAAACTTCCATGTTAGAACTGTTTTTCCTGTGTTCCAGAGATTTTACACCATTGCACTTCCATTTTCATTTGTCTTCATGTTTTTTATTTCCTCTTTGATTTCTTCACTGGTTGTTTAGTAGCATGTTATTTGGCCTCCACATGTTTGCATTTTTCCAGTTTTGCTTTTAATTGATTGATTTCTAGTTTCATACCATTGGTCAGCCATGTTGCTTGATATGCTTTCAATCTTCTTAAATTCACTGAGACTTGTTTTGTAGCTTAATGTACTATATCCAGGAGAATATTCCATGTGCACTTGAAAAGAATGTGCATTCTGCAATTTAGGGATGTAATAGTATGTATGTATCTGTTAAGTTGCTATGGTCTAATGTTTCATTCAAATGCACGGTATCATTGATTTTCTGTCTAGATTATCTATCCATTGATCTCAGTAGGATGTTAAAGTCACCTATAAATATTATTTAACTGTAAATTTCTCCCCTTATCTCTGTTAATATTTTCTTTATATATTTAAGTCCTCTTGTGTTGGGTACATAGATATTTACAATTTTTATACCCTCCTTTTAGACTGATCTATTTTATCACTGTGTAATGTCTTGTCTCTTTCTACAGTTTTTGCTTTCAAGTCTATTTTGTCTAAGTATTGCTACTCCAGCTTGTTTTATATTTCCATGTGCATGGAGTATCTTTTCTATCCAATAATTTTCTCTATGTGTCATCAGGTCTGAAGTGACTCTCTCATATGCTGCATCTTGTTATTTTTATGCAGTCACCCTATGTCTTTTAACATGAGCATTTAGACCATTTACATCTAGACTATTTAAAGTAACTATAGCCAGGTATGTACTTATTTTCATTTTGTTAATTGTATTTTTGTTGTTTTTGTTGTTCTTCTCTGCTCCATTTTCCTTCTCTTGCTCACTTCCCTTGTGATTGATGACTTTTTATAGTGTTACCCTTGGAATCTTTTCTGTATTATTTACACATGTATTACAGGTTTATGTTTTGTGGTTACCATGAGGTTCATATATAACATCCTAAGTGCATAGCAGTCTATATTAAGTTGATGGTTATTAAGATCAAACACATTCTAAAAGCACTATATTTTAATACTCGCTCCATGTTTCATGCATATGATTTTATATTTTATTTCTTTTTATTTTGTCAGTCCCTTAACTAATTTTTCAGATATATTTGATTTTATTACTTTTGCCTTTCAACCTTCATACTAGCTTTATAAGTGATCGATCTACTACTTTTGGTATTTGTTTGCTTTTACCTATGATTTTTTTTCCTCTGATAATTTTCTTCTTTAAAAAAAATTTTTTTTAATGTTTATTTATTTTTGAGACAGACAAAGATAGAATGCGAGTGGGTGAGGCAGAGAGAGAGGGAGGCACAGAGTCCGAAGCAAGCTCCAGGCTCCAAGCTGTCAGCACAGAGCCTGATATGGGGCTGGAACTCACGAGCTGTGAGATCATGACCTGAGCCGAAGTTGGACGCTCAACCGACTGAGCCACCCAGGTGCCCCGTCTGATAATTTTCTTCTAATTATGGTCTTCCTTTTCTTTGCTACTTAAAGAACTCCCTTTAATATTCTTTGTAAATCTGGTCAAATTGTGATGAACTCTTTTAACTTGTGTTTGTCTGAGAAATTCTTTATCAGTCTTCAAATTCTGAATTATAACCTGGCCAGGTAGTGTATTGTTGGTTGTAGGTGTTTTCCGTTCAGCACTTGGAAGTCCAGAAGGAAGTGACATGATATACTCAAAGTTTCTGCTAAAAAAATCAGCTGATAGCCATATGTGTTTTCCCCTTGAGCATAACTAATTGCTGTTCTCTTGCTGCTTTTAAGATTTTTCCTGTGTTTTTAGTTGTTATCATTTGAATTATTATGTGTCATTGTGTAGACCTCCATGGGTTTATCTTGTTTGGAGCTACTATGCTTCCTATACCTGAATATCTGTTTCCTTCCCCAGCTTAGGAAAGTTTTTAGCTATTATTTCTTCAAGTAAGTTTTTCTGTCCCTTTCTCTCTCTCTGCTCCTTCTGGATCCTCTATATTACAAATTTCAGTACACTTGTTGTTGTCCAAGATGTCTTTTAACCTATGTTGTTTGTTTGTTTTGCTGTTTAGCTTGAGTGCTTTCCTTTAGCTTGTCTTCCAGATGGCTAATCCATTCTCTTGTATCCTCTAATGTGCTATGGATTTCCTCTAGTGTATTTTTAATTTCAGTTATTGTATTCTCCAACTCTGGTTGGTTCTGTTTTATATCTTCCCTTTCAGTTCTCACTGAATTCATACCCACTTTATTTTCAAGTCTGGTGAGCATCTTTACTTTGAACTTTTTATCAGGTAGATTACTTATCACTATTTAGTTATCTTTCTGACATTTTCTCTGGTTATTAAATTTGGAGCATATTCCTTTTCTCTTAATATTGTTTTACTTTCTGTGTTTATTTCAATGAATTACGCAGAACAGCTACTTCTCCTAGTCTTGAAGGAGAGGCCTTATGTAGGAATTATCCCCTGTGTAGATTTTCTGTGCTTGGCAGCTTTGGCTGGAGATATAGCAGGCTAAGACTGGTATTCCTGGGGTATTCTACTCTGATTCCAACCTGTGGAACAGCTAGAGCTGAAAAGAGCTCAGGTTAGGAGTTCCTGGGGCATTGTGCACAGGGATACCATGTCAAGATGTCTGGAGCTTCAGTGGGCATGGGCCAGGGGGGTCTTGGGGAATTCCACACAGGTGTCACCCTGGCAGTTGGCTTGAGGAGAAGTGGGAAAACCATGGTAGGAATGCAGGAGCTAAAGCAAGTGTGGTATGGGAGCTCCCAGGTTGATTTGCACAGGGATGCCCTGGTATGTTGTCTGGAGATAAGGTGGGTACAGGCCTGGAGTGTCCAGCTGTGCTTTTAGCATTTTTCATCTTGGCAAGACAACTGGAGCTGTAGTGGGCACTCTCTGGAGATGTCCTGGTATGTGCTGTGCTGGAATCATTTTCCTGGGATGTCTGGAGCTCAGGTGGGTGCAGGAGGGCTTTCCTTAAGGAGAAATATAGGGTTGGTGTGGTTTAGGGACCTGGGACTTTTGAGGCAGAAACACTGACTAGATCCTGCTTTTGTGTGTGCTAACTGGATGAAGGGAGTATATAAACTTTACAGAATGCCAGCACCTAATCCCAAAGAAGGGTCCAGCAGACCCCCCACCATATGGTGGAAAATCAACCCTTACTTATGTTCTAACTCTTCTGAACTACAGCTTTTTTTTAAATATAATTTATTGTCAAATTGGCTAACATACAATGTGCAAAGTATGCTCTTGGTTTTTAGGGTACATTCCCGTGGTTCATTGCTTACATACAATACCCAGTGCTCATCCCAAGTGCCCTCCTCAATGCCCATCACCCATTTTCCCCTCTCCTCTACCTCCTCATCCACCCTCAGTTTGTTATCTGGCTTTAAGAGTCTCTTATGGTTTTCCACCCTCCCTCTCTGTTTGTAACTATTTTCCCCCTTCCCTTCCCCCAAGAACTTCTGTTAAGTTTCTCTAGATCCACAAATGAGTGAAAACATAATATCTATCCTCTGACTGACTTATTTTAGTCAGCATAATACCTTCCAGATCCATCCACGTTGTTGCAAATGGCATGATTTCATTCTTTCTCATTCCCAAGTAGTATTGAATTATATATATAAACCACACCTTTATCCATTCATCAGTTGATGTACATTTAGACTCTTTCTATAATTTGGCTATTGTTGAAAGCGCTGCTATAAACATTGGGGTACATGTGCCCCTATGTATCAGCATTCCTGTATCCTTTGGATAAATTCTCAGTAGTGCTATTGCTGGGTTGCAGGGTAGTTGTATTTTTAATTTTTTGAGGAACCTCCACACTGTTTTCCAGAGCAGCTGCACCAGTTTGCATTCCCACAGACAGTGCAAGAGGATTCCTATTTCTCCACATCCTTGACAGCATCTATAGTCTCCTGATCTGTTCATTTTAGCTACTCTGACCAGTGTGAGGTAGTATCTCAGTGTGGTTTTGATTTGTATTGCCTGATGAGACGTCGAGCATCTTTTCATGTGTCTGTTGGCCATCTGGATGTCTTCTTTAGAAAAGTGTCTATTCATGTCTTCTCCCCATTTCTTCACTGGATTATCTGTTTTTTGGGTGTGGAGTTTGGTGAGTTCTTTATAGATTTTGGATACTGACCCTTTAACCAATATGTCATTTGCAAATATCTTCTCCCATTCTGTCAATTCATTTTACTTTTGTTGATTGTTTCCTTTGCAGTGCAGAAGCTTTTTATCTTGATGAGGACCCAATAGTTCATTTTTGCTTTTAATTCCCTTGCCTTTGGAGATGTGTCAAATAAGGAATTGCTGCAGCTGAGGTAAAAGAGGTTGTTGCCTGCTTTCTTCTCTAGGGTTTTGATGGTTTCCTATCTCACATTGAGGTCTTTCATCCATTTTCAGTTTATTTTTGTGTATGGTGTAAGAAAGTGGTCTAGTTTCATTCTTCTTCATGGTGCTGTCCAGTTCTCCCAGCACCATTTGCTAAAGAGACCGTCTTTTTTCCATTTGACACTCTTTCCTCCTTTGTCAAAGATTAGGCAGCCATACATTTGTGGGTCCAATTCTGGAGTCTCTATTCTATTCCATTGGTCTATGTGTCTCTTTTTGTGCCAATACCATACTGTCTTGATGATTACAACTTTGTAGTAGAGGCTAAAGTCTAGGATTGTGATGCCTCCTGCTTTGGTTTTCTTCTTCAATATTACTTTAGCTATTTGAGGTCTTTTGTGGTTCTATACAAATTTTAGGATTGCTTATTCTAGCTTTGAGAAGAATGTCAGTACAATTTTTATTGGGATTGCATTGTATGTGTAGATTGCTTTGGGTAGCATTGACATTTTAACAATATTTATTCTTCTAATCCATGAGCATGGAGTGTTTTTCCATTTCATTGTATCGTCAATTTGCTTCATAAGTTTTCTATAGTTTTCAGCATACAGGTCTTTTACCTCTTTGGTTAGGTTTATTCCTATGTAGTTTATGGTTCTTGGTGCAATTGTAAATGGGATAAGTTTCTTGATTTCTCTTTCTGTTGCTTCATTATTGGTGTACAGAAATGCAACCAATTTCTGTACATTGATTTTGTACCCTGCTAATTTGCTGAATTCATGTATCAGTTCTAGTAGTCTTTTGGTGGAGCCTTTCAGGTTTTCCGTGTAGAGTATCATGTTGTCTGTGAAAAGTGAAAGTTTGACATCTTCTTTGCCAATTTTGATGCCTTTGATTTCCTTTTGTTGTCTGATTGCTGATGCTAGGATTTCCAACACTACGGTAAACAACAGTGTTGAGAGTGGACATTCCTGTCGTATTCCTGATTTCAGGGGGAAAGCTCTCAATTTTTCCCCATTGAGAATATTAGCTGTGGGATTTTCATATATGGCTTTTATGATGTTTAGGTATGTTCCTTCTATCCCGACTTTCTGGAGGTTTTTTTTTTTATCAAAAAACAATGCTGCATTTTGTCAAATGCTTTTCCTGCATCTGTTGACAGGATCATATAGTTCTTATCTATGCCTTTATTAATGTGATGTATCACATTGATTGATTTGTGAATGTTGAACCAGCCGTGCAGCCCAGGAATGAATCCCACTTGATCATGGTAAATACTTCTTTTTATATGCTGTTGAATTCGATTTTCTAGCATCTTGTTGAGAATCTTTGCATCCATGTTCATCAGGGATATTGGCCTCTAATTCTTCTTTGTTGTGGGTCTCTGTCTCGTTTGGGAATCAAGGTAAGGTTGGCTTTATAGAATGAGTCCAGAAGTTTTCCTCCATTTCTGTTTTTTGAAACAGCATGAAAAAGATAGGTATTGACTCTGCTTTAAATGTCTGGTAGAATTCTCCTGGGAATCCATCTGGTCCAGGACTCTTATTTGTTAGGAGATTTTAGATAACTGATTCAATTTCTTTACTAGTTATGGGTCTGTTCAAATGTTCTATTTCTTCCCATTTGAGTTTTGGTAGTGTGTGGGTGTCTAGGAATTTGTCCATTTCTTCCAGGTTGTCCAGTTTGTTGGCATATAATTTTCATAGTATTCTCTGATAATTGTTTGTATTTCTGAGGAATTGGTTGTGATAAATCCATTTTAATTTTTGATTTTATCTATTTTGGTCCTCTCTCTTTTCTTTTTGAGAAGTCTTCCTAGGGGTTTATCAATTTTGTTTATTTTTTTTTTCAAAAAACCAACTCTTAGTTTCATTGGTCTGTTCTACTGTTGTTTGTTTTTTTGTTTTGTGATTTTTTTTTTGGATTCTATATTGTTTATTTCTGTTCTGATCTTTATTATTTCTTTTCTTCTGCTGGCTTTTGGGTTTCTTTGTTGTTCTGCTTCTAGTTCCTTTAGATGTGCTGTTCGATGTTGTATTTCGGGTTTTTCTTGTTTCTGGAGATAGGCCTGGATTACAGTGTATTTTCCTCTTAGCACTGCCTTTGCTTCATCCCAAAGGGTTTGGATTGTTGTGTTTTCATTTTCATTTGTTTACGTACATTTTTTAATTCCTTCTTTAATTGTCTGGTTGACCTGTTCGTTCTTTAACCTCCATGAATTTGGGGGTTTTCCAAACTTTTTCCTGTGGTTGACTTCAAGCATCATAGCATTGTGGTCTGAAAGTGTGCATGGAATGATCTCAATTCTTTTATATTTATTGAGGGCTGTTTTGTGACCCAGTGTATGCTTTATCTTGGGGAATATTCCATGTTCACTCAAGAACGTATTCTGCTGCTTTAGAATAAAAAGTTCTGAATGTATCTGTCAAGTCCATCTGTGGTAGTGTATCATTTAAGGCCATTGTTTCTTTATTGATTTTCTGTCTAGATGATCTGTCCATTTCTGTCCCCTGCAATTACCACATTCTTACCACATAAGACTGCTTATGTTTGTTATTGTTTTATATATTTGGGTGTTTTTGAATTTGGTGCATAATCATTTATAATTGTTAGCTCTTCTTGATGGATAGACCCTGTAATTATGACATAATGTCCTTTTTCATCTCTTGCTACAGCCTTTAGTTTAAAATCTAGTTTGTCTAATATAAGTATGGCTACTCCAGCTTTCTTTTGACTTCCAGTAGCATGATAGATAGTTCCCTATCCCCTCACTTTCAATCTGAAGGTGTTCTCAGGTCTAAAATGGGTCTCTGTAGACAGCAAATAGATGGGTCTTTTTTTTTATCCATTCTGATAAACCATGTCTTTTGGTTGGAGCATTTAGCTCATTTACATTCAGTGTTATTATGGAAAGATACGGGTTCAGAGTCATTGTGTTATCTTCAGGTTTCATGCTTGTAGTGATGTCTCTGGTCCTTTGTGGTCTTAGCCACATTCCACTCACAGAGTCCCCCTTAGGATCTCTTCTAGGGCTGGTTTAGTGGTGATGAATTCCTTCAGTTTTTGTTTGTTTGGGAAAACCTTTATCTCTCCTTCTATTCTGAATGACACTCTTGGTGGATAAAGGATTATTGGCTGCATATTTTTCCTATTCAGCACATTGAAAATTTCCTTCCACTCCTTTCTGGCCTGCCCAGTTTCAGTAGATAGGTCTGCTACTTCCCTTAAATGTCTACCCTTGTAGGTTAAGGCCCGTTTATCCCTGGCTGCTTTCAGATTTCTCTCTTTATCCTTGTATTTTGCCAGTTTCACTATGCTATGTCTTGCACAATATCAGTTCAAGTTATGTCTGAAGGGAGTTCTCTGTGCCTCCTGGATTTTGATGTCTGTTTCCTTCTCCAGATTGGGGATGTTTTCAGCTATGATGTGTTCAAGTATAACTCCAGCCCCTTTCTCTCTCTCTTTTCTGGAACTCCTATGATACAGATATTGTTCTGTTTCATTGAATCATTTTGTTCTCTAATTCTCCCCTCATGGTCCAGAATTATTTTATCTCTCTTTTTCTCAGCTTCATCTTTTTCCATCATTTTATATTCTATTTCACTTAATCTTCCCTCTGTCTCTTCAATCCTTGCTGTCACCGCCCCTAGTTTATTTTGCACCTCCTTTACAGAATTTTTTACCTCATCATGACTAGTTTTTAGTTCCTTGATCTCTTCAGCAATAGATTCTCTGCTGTATTCTATGCTTTTTTTTAGCCCAGTGATTAACCTAATGACTATTATTCTGAATTCTTGTTCAGTTATATTGTTTACATCTGTTTTCATCAATTCTTTAGCTGTCATTTCTTCCTGAAATTTCTTTTCAGGAGAATTCTTCCATTTCATCATTTTGGCTAGTTTTAAAATATGTATCCCTTATGTGTTTTAAAATATTGTAATGTGTCCTGCACCTGTGAGCACTACTATATTAAAAAGGAGTCATACAGTGTCCAAGTTCTGGCCCTTTAGGAGAGTGTTACTTGTTCTCTGTTGTTGTGACTTTGGTTACTTTATCTCCCTACTCATAGTGATATTTTGAACCCTCCAAGGGTGTGCTTTGATTTTCTCATTAAAAGAGCCCTGGAAAGGAAAACAAACAAACAAAAAACAAATGAAAATAAAAAACCAGAAACACCAGCTACAAGTAAACAACAGGGTGCTGATGGAAGAGGACTTATCCCATACAAAGAGAGAAATGACATGGGCAGGGGAAAAAGAAAAGAAAAGAAAATTGACCAGAGATACTATATGGCTTAATCCAGAAAGAGAAAAAGGAAAATAAAAAGGGAGGTGTGGAACACATATCAAGAGAATGGACTAAATATGTCTGCTTAAACAAATCAACAACCAGAGTAACCAGACTAAAACAGAAGAGATAAGAAGGAGAAAAGGAAGGAAGTATATATCTATATAATAAGAACTTACCAAGAATTAAACCATGCAATGTAGCAGTGCAGGTCTGGAGGAGGAGCTGTCTGTTTAGTCAGCATCAGTCCTGCTCTAGTAGATAAGCAGTTACCAGGCGTGGAGGGGTGTGGTTTAGTGTAGGTGGGTTCTGCCTCCCCTGTGGGCCCATGTCCAATCCCTGAAGCTCCACCTTGTTGGTAATGAGAAAAATGGTAACACCCCAGTCTCCCCTCAAGGGACCGGGTGTCCTAAACTACCCTGTTCAGGCTATCCTCACTGTGCCACATGTGCAAATGAGGCAGTTTGTCCTGCTCTGCCTATTCTGGTGCCTCCCTGGTGCTTGGCTGGGATTTAAACCCCAATGTCTTAAATATTCCCACTCTGTGTGTCTTAGTTCTGAGGAAGAGCCTCTCTGCCACCTCACAGTGCCATGCATGTGTTTTTTCTGAACTATAGCTTTTGTCTGTGTTTGCTTGTGATTCCTTAGTATGATCCCTTTCCATTGCAGTTTGCACCACTGGGAATGGGGTTCCCATTGTTACCACGTCTCTGTGTCTCCTGCCATTCTTTATGTGGTCACTGTATCTTTTATTGTATAAAAGCTGTTCAATTAGCCCTTAGTTATTCAGGAGGAATTGCTCTATATATATAGGTGTAGATTTGATGTGTCCATGGAGGAGGTGAGTTCAGGGTCTTACTCCGCTTCCATCTTAGACCCTCTTCTGTTCTAAAAGTTCTTTAAAAATATAGCATAATTCAACAACACATTAAAAGGATATACATCATGATCTAGTGAGAATTATTCCTTGGATGCAAAGATAGTTTAACATATGCAAATCAATAAATGTGATGCACCACATTAATAGAATGAAACATAAAAACCACATGATCATCTCAATAGATGCAGAAAAAACATTTGAAAAAAATACATCTTAAAATATTAAAAGAAAATAATAACATTAAATAGTAAACATTAAATTATAAAATAACCATTAAATAATTAAATCTCTGAGTCTGGGTGGCTCAGTTGACTAAGCATACAACTCTTGCTATCAGCTCAGTTCATGATCTCACCAGCACATATCAAGCCCCATATTGGGCTCCATACCCACTGGGTTTCCCTCCATACCCACTCTCTTTCCCTCTCTCTCTGTTCCTACCCAGCTCATTCTCTCTCTCTCTCAAAATAAATAAATATTTAAATAATAATAAAATCTCTCCACAAATTGAGTGCAGAAGGAATATACCTCAAGATAATGAAGATCATATACAACAAATGCACAGCTAACACCACACTCAACAGGGAAAGATTTTCCCGTGAGAACAAGACAAGGATGCTCACTCTCACCACTGTTATTCAACACAGTATTGGAAGTTCCTATCTTGGGCAAGCAGGCATGGAAATAAAAGGCATCCAAATAAAAAAAGGAAATAAAATCGTCATTATTTGTAGATGATATGATCTTATATGTAGAAAATTCTAAATAATCAACCAAATAACTGTTGAAATTAATCAATAAATTTAGTAAAGTAATAGGATTTAGAGTCAACTTGCATAAATCTTATGTTCGTAGACACAAACGAGAAAATTTCTGAAAAAGAAATATAAAAAGGTGTCTCTTTTACAGTAACATCAAAAACAATAAAATACTTAGGAATAAATTTAACCAAGTGAAATATCTGTAGGATGAAAATCACAAGATTCTCATAAAAGAAATTGAAGGCACACACAAAAAGTGGAAAGACATCCCATGCTCATTGACACGAATAATATTGTTAAAATGTCCATACTACCCAAAGTCATCTACATATTCATGCAATCCCTATATAACTTCCAGTGGAATTTTTCACGGAAATACTATATATAATTCATGTGGAACCACAAAAGATCCAGAAGAGACAGAGCAACCCTGAAAAATGAGAATAAATCAAGAGGAATCATACTTCCTTGTTATTTCAAACTATAATACAAAACTATGGTAATTAAAGCAATATAGTACTGGCATAACAGACACACATTCCAATGGAATAGAGAGCCTGAAAATGAGTCTTCACATATGGAGTCAACAAATATTTGACAAGGGAGCCAAGAATGTTCAATGGGGAAAAATAGTCTGTTTAACAAATGGTGTGGGGGAAACTGGATAAATATATGCAGACAAATATTAGATCCTTATACCACTCACAAAAATTAATTCAAAATAGATTAAAGACTTAAAAAGAAGACCTGATACTTTAAAATTTCTAACAGAAAAAAAGAAGCTCCATGACATTGGTTTTGGCAATATTTTTTTTAGATACAATACCTAAAGAACAAGAAACGAAACCAAACATCAACAGTGAGACTAAATCAAACTTAAAGGATTCAAAGAAAAAGAAACAATAGACAAAATGAGAAGGTAACTTATAGAATGAGAGAAAATGTTTGAAACTATTGCATAAGGAGTTAATATCCAATATATAAAGAACTTAACAAAAACCATCTGATTAAGAAATGGGCAGAGGACCTGACTGTGCTTTTTTTCTTTTTTTTTTCAAAAAAAGACATACAAATGGCCAACAGGTACCTGAAAAATGCTTAACATGACTAATCATCAGGGAAATGAAAACTGATGAAATATCACCTCACATCTGTTAAATAACTATCAGGAAAACAAGGACAAGTACTGTTGAGTTTATGGAGAAAATAGAGCTCTTTAACATTGTTGTTTAGAATGTAAATTAGTTCAGTCACTATGGAAAACATTATTGAGGTTCCTCAAAAAACATAAAAATATAGAACAACTATGATCTATATCATAATATGCTCCAGCAATCTCACTTCTAGGTATATATCTGAAGAAAATGAAACACGATAATGAAAAGATGTGCATTAGCATGTTTATGGCAGCATTATTCACAATAGCCAAGATATGGAAACAACCTAAGTGTACAATGACAGATGGATAAAAAGATATGTGAGATATATATATAAAATATTATTCAGCTATGAGAGAGAAAGAAATCCTGCCATTTGCAACAACATAGATGTACCCTGGGGTCATTAAGCTAAGTGAAATAAGGCAGCTAAGTTTAATGGTCTCTAGCTAATAACCAGCAACACACAAAAAACAAAAACAACAACAATAAAAACCCCCACAAAGTCCCCAAGTCAGAAAACCACAAGGAAATAATTTCTCCAACAACTTTTGTTTAGCTTGATAAGCTTGGAAGCAGAATCTTCCTGGTTGAGCCTCCAGATGTGAATAGTTCCACTGATGCTTGATTGTGGCCTCATGAGGCTCTGAACAGAAAACCAAGCTAAGCTGTGAGTAGACTACTAACCTACAGAAACTACGACATAGCAAATGTGTCTTGTTTTAAGCCATTAAATCTGTGATACCCTTTTATGTAGCGAAAGATAACTAACACAGGGCTTACATTTGGCATTTTCATCTCTCTACAAGCATGGCTTATTGGGACATGAATTGTTTGTATTCCTTAAATATAATTCATCTTGATGTTTCTCATAAAATCTAATCAGAATTACTTAAAAATAAGTGTATAATCTTTCCTATTATCATCATACCCATCGATATGATCCAACAACTATACAAAATTGTAAACATGTCATCATAAAGTTAGCATGGCTATGCTTAAATTATGTACATCTAAAATCTACATTCCTGTGTTTGGTTTTTGATTCCACTAATTTCTTGCAGTTTATTGCACAAATATCTTAATTTCTCTGTGGTTCAGTATCCTTATTTGTAAATTAAGGAGAATAATAGTAATTACACTCAGATTAAGTTAGAAAAATATCAAATATACATGTTCTCAATGAATATTAAATTTTTTAATTCATGTTGATAGTGTCACTATTAATAGTATATCTAATACATATCTACATTCTTCTCAACAAATAAAGGAAGAGCTATATAAATGTTCTTTTGCAATTATTTCATTAAATTGTATAAATCACCTAATGTTAAATTTTGAAAATTGTAGAGCCTATAATGAGGTGGATGGAGATTAATTTTATATATTCTTGATTATTCAAAACTTTTATTACATTAAAATCACTACTTCTTTGTTGCCATTGATAACCACAGATAGGTCTTCTGTACAGGCTAGAAGTATAATACAATTCAAAATAATATAACATTTAATGTTGAATATATTGTCTGCAAACTATATGTTCTTACTTATCCTTCATATCATTGTTTACAATTGTCCTTATTCATTCATCCTTTATATCATTGTTTATAATTTCAAATTATAATTAATGATTATATTGGAAATCTAATGCAGAAAACTGAGTAATTAAAATATGTGCATTCATCTCACAGAGTGACCCATAAAAATGTAAATAAGGTGTCTTAATCTTCTGTAACCAAAGTATACAACTAAAAACAAATCAAAACTAAAGAGCAAAGATTTTAATAAAAAGATTCATTTATGAGTAAGTATAAAACATAAATCTTTCTTAGATATGATGCCATCCAATGGCTTTATAAATCATCTTTATTTTTCGTATGAAAATTTTGCCAGATTGTATGAAAAATACAATCCAGTCTACTTTTCTTTATATCAGCATTTCTTAGACATATATTTTTCCAAAATAGAAGTTTATTGTTTAAATTCAGCAGTAAATGCAAAGGATACACTTCTATATTATTTCTAAAAAAGATTTTATAAATCCTAAAAGAAGAGAGAGTCCTTATAATTTGCTACCAAACTTCAAGTTTCAAAGTAAAGAATATACCCAACTTTCCATCTTGAGTCCAATTATCTTCTACGATGTTACTATAACAATTTTAATTGATTCTGTTTGACCAGTTTCCTCCTCTAAAATATGATGCAGTGGGGGGTTATGGTCCAAAAGAGTGATGTACAGAAATATTCCTCCTGAAGAAGAACTAAGAGCTGATTAAACGGCATGTTTTGCACAACAAAACACAGAGAGACCCCAAAGAAAATAGCAAGAGGGATAGAGATACAGTACTAAAGGAAACCGCTGTCACCGATGCTGCACTGCAGTGGGGAGGGATAGCACTGAGAGACTGTGAGCAGACTCGTTGCCCTGAATTACAAAAAAAAAAAAAAAAGCCACAGTATAAAAGTCCAAGTTGAATAAAAAGGAACCATGTTTAGCAACCTACCAAACAGTTGGGGAACTGTGGTAACTTTCTCTGCGTTGCAGTGGCTGGCAAGTGCCACAGTTTATATTCTGCCACCACCTTGATAGTTCAGATGGGGGCAGAGTCTGGGCACCATATCTCTCCTGCCTCTGCATTGAGTTCCAAGCCCCTAACCCAAGTCAGCCCTAAGAGCACTGGGGCACATAAAAAAAAGCTGAAGTTTAAAACAGCCACTAGATAGACTTCCAGGGAAGATGATGGAGTAGGACGACCCTAAGTTCACTTTATCCCACAGATACAACCAGATAACACCCACATCAGTGTAAATAACCTAAAAACCAACCTGAAGACTGGAATGACAGACTCTCCACAGCTAAATGTAGAGAAGAGGCTGTATTGAAGAGTGCAGGAAAGGGGAGAGAAGATCAGGAGCCAAATGGACCTAGAGGACTACCCCAGGAGGCAGGAACATCAAAGGTGTGGAGAGGTGAAAGAAACTGACCCTCATACCAGGGAGCTCCCATGATGAAGAAGAGCCCCCATAGCCAATAGCTTCGAAAATGAGAGGGGCATAATTTCACAAATTCTTACAATCAGTGGTGCTTAACACTTGAAACTTTAAAAATCAACATGCTCAGCTCTGGGAGAACCAAGGTGAGAGGAAACTGAGCCCCTGCCCCTAGCACAACCAATATCCCCATAGAGATACAACATAGAAGCAGCTGTTTGAAAAATACCTGGATTATGTGGAAAGATTTATTTACTAATATCAGAGAATATGCTGGAGGGGCAGAGATCTTGGGAGACTTCTCCAAGAACAAAAAAGCTAGGGGGCACCATTGCCTCCCCAATCCCCAGCACAGACACATGACCATAAGTGGAAACCAGTGCAATGCCACACTCCTTACCTAACTTGCTAGCACCACACTCACTTCCACATTGTCCTGTGGACCTGACTTTTCCAATATGCTCTTGGCCAGAGCCCGTCCAAAGGGCTGGCAGTATGCAACCGTCCCAGACAGCACCCCTCCAAAGTGACTACTCCTTTCGGGGAGGGGAAGTTAACCACACACAGCAGTTCCACTGAAGTGCAACCAGTGGGCTAGGGGCAGACATCTGGTCTGACTGAAGTCCCCATCCACCAATAGAAGCTTCTCAGGGTACAACACAGCGTAAGTCATGTTGTTTAGTACTACTTGTAGTTTAGTACTACTGCACCTCTCGCAAATACCTAGTCTGACTGAACTCAAGCCCAAGACATCCCCAGACTGGCCCGCTAACAACACAGGGAGCAAACCCTGTCCACAGCAGGCAAAGAGAGCCACTGCAGATGATTGGATTGAAGACAACAGGTGGCTCAGCCATGGGACGCCTGGGTGGCTCAGTCGGTTAAGTGTCCGACTTTGGCTCAGGTCATGATCTCACAGTTTGTGGGTTCGAGCCCCGTGTCAGGCTCTGTACTGACAGCTCAGAGCCTGGAGCCTGCTTCAGATTCTGTGTCTCCCTCTCTCTCTTCCCCACCTCTACTCTCACTTTGTCTCCCTCTATCTCTCAAAAATAAATAAATGTAAAAAAACAATTTTTTTAAGGTGGCTCAGCCACAACAGTTAGGATACCCCTCTGAAGTGACAGGTTCTGATGAAGAAGGGACATTGCACTTCAGGGCAATAAAGGACCTCTTCATAAGGCCACTACTTCCAACAGCAAGGCATGTAGCTGACTTTCCTAATATACAGAAACAGAAATAGAATTAGACAAAACAAGGAGACAGAGTAAGATGTCCTAAATGAAAGAACAGGACAAAATCACAGCAAGAGAGCTAAATGAAATGAAGATAAGTAATATTCCTGATAGAGAATTTAAAGTATGATAAAGCATTATAAAGATACTCAATGGACTTAAGAAAAGTGTGGAGGATATTAGTGAGACCCTTAACAAATATAGAAAACATAAAAAAGGGCCTATTAGAGTTGAAAAACTCAGCTGAAATTAAAAATACACCACATGGAACAAATAGTAGACTACAGAAACTAGAAGAATGGATCAACAACCTGAAACACAGAGTAATGGAAAGCAATTAAGCTGAACAGGAGACAGAAAAAATAAAAAGTGAAAATAGATGCAGGCAATTCAGTGACAACCTCAAGTATAACAACATTTGCATTATAGGAGTCACAGAAGGAGAAGAGATAGAAAGTGGAGCAGAAAATTTATTTGAAGAAATAGCTGGAAACTTCCCAAATCTAGGGAAGAAAACAGAAATTCAGATCCAGAAGGCACAAAGCTCTTAAAAAATGAACCCAAGGAGATCCACACCAACACAGTGATCAAAATGACAAAAAGTAGTGGTATAGACAGAATTGTAGAAGTAGCAACAGAAAAGAGAACAGTTGCATACAAGAGAAACCCCATAAATATATCGGCAGATTTTTTCAGCAAAAACTTTTCAGGCCAGAGGGAGTGGCATGATATATTCAAAGTGCTGAAAGAAAAAGAAAACAACAACAACAAAAACAAAAACAGCCAAAAATACTCTATCCAGCAAGGCTACCATTCAGAATAGAAGGAGAGATAAAGAGTTTCCCAGACAAAAACAAAAATAAAAACAAAACAAACAAAGAAAAAGTTAAAGAAATTCATCACCACCAACCCATCCTTACAAGAGATGTTAAAACGGACTCTGAGTCTGAGTGGAAAGGAAAGACCACAAGCCAGAGTAAGAAAAGTAGGAAGCACAGAGGAAATAAAATTAAGTATATCTATAAAAATCAATCAAGGTATTCACAAAATAAAAGGATATAAAATATAATAGCCTATTCCTAAAATCCAGGACTGAGAAGAGGAAAGAACAGGTTCAAACTTAACTGACCATCAACTTAATATAGACTTTAATATGCATAAGATGTTACATACAAACTAATAGTACATACAAATTAAAAAAAAACAGTAACAGATATGCAAAAACTGAAGAGCAAGGGATGTAAGTACAGTAAAACCTTGGATTGCAAATAACTTGTTCTGTGAGTGTTCTGCAAGATGAGCAAACATTTCTAATAAATTTTAACTTGATAAACAAGTGATGTCTTGCAATATAAGTAGTGCATGATGCCAAATGTCACATGATCAAAATTGAGTCAATGGTTCTTGAAATTCGCATTGATATACGAGTGCTGTGGATCACAAGCATGTTTCCTGAACAAATTATGCTTGCAAAACAACGTTTTGCTATATCACTAAAGAAAGTTAGCAAACTGTTAGAGAACAAGAGAAGAAAGGAAGAGAGAACTACAAAAACAATCATAAAATAAGTAACAAAATGGCAATAAGTACATACCTCCCAACAATTACTTTGTATGTAAATGGACTTAATGCCCCAATAAAAAACATATGGTAATGGCATGGATTAAAAAGCAAGACCTATCTGGGATACCTGGGTGGCTCAATCAGTTGAGCATCTGACTTCAGCTGAGGTCATGATCTCATGGTTCGTGAGTTCAGGCCCCACATTAGGCTTGTTGCTGTCAGCGCAGAGCCTGCTTCAGATCCTCTGTCCCTCCCCCATTTATGCTCTCTCTCTCAAAAATAAACATTTAAAAATATAAAAAAGCAAGACCCAACTATACGCTGACTAGAAGAGACTGGTTTCAGACCTAAAGACACACACAGATGGCAAGTGAAGGGATGGAAAAGTATTCATCATGAAAAAGGAAGGGAATATTATTATATACACGTGTTGGTAGCCCAATTTTACATATATTTTGAAAAACATTTTAATTATGAATAATTATTTTTTAGATTTAGTTCTGACTAGGTGTTTTAGTGGTTAAAAAGTTTGTATTTCAGTGTGTTTCCGGATAATGGCTCCTGTGATTGTTTTAAGAAAATTCACCTCAGATACTTTCCTGGCTAAAGGAAGAAGGTATCAAATATAGAAAAGAAAGAAAGAAAGAAAGAAAGAAAGAAAGAAAGAAAGAAAGAAAGAAAGAAAGAAAGAAAGAAAGAAAGAAAAAGAAAGAGAAAGAGAAGAAAGAATAAAGAAAGAAAGAAGAAAAGAAAAGAAAGGAACAAATGGAATGGAACGGAAATTAAAGCTGGGCTACCAATACTTACATCAGACAAAATAGACTTTAAAACAAAGACCAAAACAAGAGACAAAGAAGAACACTGTAATCATAAAGGGAACAATCCAACAAGAATACATAATAAATGTAAATAATTATAAACCCAATATAGGAGGACCCAAATACAAAAAGCAGCTAATAATATAAAGGAACTAATTGATAGTAATATAATAGTAGGAGATATTAACACCCCACTTACATCAATACAAACAGAAAATCAACAAGGAAACATTGATTTTGAATGACACATTTGACCAGATAACAGATGTATTTAGATCCATACTAAGACATCAGAATACACATTTCTTTCAAGTGTACATGGACTATCAGGCCACAAAACAAATTTCAACAAATCACAAAGATTTAAATCATATCATGAATCTTTCCTGACCACAAATGAATGCTATGAAATTAGAAATAAAAAACAAGAGACTATCAGGGGCACCTGGGTGGCTCAGTTGGTTGAGGTCATGATCTCATGATTTCTGAGTTTGAGCCCCATATCAGGCTCTGCACTATCAGCACAGATCCTGGAACCCACTTTGAGGTCTGTGTCTCCCTCTCTCTCTGCCCCTCCCCTGTTCTCTCTCTCTCTCAAATATAAACATTTAAAAAAAAAAGAAACTATCTAGAAAGAACACAAATACATGGAGGTTGATTAATATGCTACTAAACAATGAATAGGTCAGCCAGAAATCAAAGGGAAAAAAATTATATAGGGAGACAAATGAGATTGAAATCACAGTGGTGCAAAACCTTTGAGACTCACCAAAAGCTACTTTAGAGGGATATTTCTGGCAAAACAGGCCAACCTCAAAAAGCAAGAAAAATATCAAATAAACAACATAACCATACACGTAAAGGAGCCATAAAAAGAACAACAAATAAAGTGTAAGCCAGCAAAGGGAAGATTAGAATAGAAATAAAATAAAAATTAAATTAAAAAAATAGATCAGTGAAACCAGGACCTGGTTCTATAAAAGATAAAAAAAAAATTGATACAACTTTAGCCAGACTCATCATAAAGAAAAAAAAAAAGAGGGTGAGATGTCAAACCAAATTAGAAATGAAAGAGAAAAAATAACAACCAACACCACAGAAATACAAAGGATGAGAATATAAAAGGATAAAAATTTTATTTTATTTATTTAAAAAAAATTTTAAATGTTTATTTTTGAGACAGAGAGAGACAGAGCATGAATGGGGGAGGGTCAGAGAGAGAGAGAGACACAGAATCCAAAACAGGCTCCAGGCTCTGAGCTGTCAGCACAGAGCCCGACGCAGGGCTCAAACTCACGGACCATGAGATCATGACCTGAGCCAAAGTTGGACGTTTAACTGACTGAGCCACCCAGGCTCCCCAAAAGGATAAAAATTTTAAAAAGAGATAAATAAAAATTAAATGCCCATAAATTGGACAACCTACAATAAATGGATAAATTCCTAAAAACATATAACCTCTCAAAACTGAATGAGGAAGAAATAAAAAATTTGAACAGATCATTTAATAATAATGAAATTTAATCAGTACTAGATCCAAACATTCCAAACAGAATTCAGAAACAATTAGCTTCACAGGGGAATTCTACTAGACATTTAAAGAAGAGTTAATACTTACTCTTCTCAAACTATTCCAGACATAGAAGAGGAAGAGGAAAACTTCCAAATCCATTCTATGAGGCCAGCATTACGTTCATACCAAAACCAGATAAAGACACTACAAAAAAGAGAAGTATAGGCCAATATCTCTGAACATAGATGTAAAATCCTCAACAAAATATTAGCAAACTGAATCCAACAATATATTTTAAAAAATTACCACAATCAAGTGGGATTTATTCCTGGGATGCAAGGTTGGTTCAATATTTACAAATCAATTTGATATATAATATCAACAAGAGAAAGGATAAAAACACTATTATCATATGTATAATATGATAATATATTATACCTCAATATAATAAAGGCCATCTATGAATAACTCACAGCTAACATCAATGGTGAAAAACTGAGAACTTTTCCCCTAAGATAAGGAGCAGGACAAGGATGTCTGCTCTCACCAGTTTTATTCAACATAGTACTGAAAGTCCTAGACACAGCGATAAGACATGAAAAAGATCTAAAAGGCATACAAATTGGTAAGGAAGAAGTAAAATTTTTACTATTTGCAGAATAACATCATACTGTATATAAAAAAAACCTAAAGACTCCACCAAATAATATAATGCACAAATTCAGTAAAGTTGTAGGATAAAAAAATAATACACAGAAGTTGGTTGGATTTCCATATACTAATAATTAAAGCAGAAAGAGAAATTAAGAAAATTATTCCATTTAATATTGCACCAAAAATAATCAAATATCTACAAATAAACTTAACCAAGGAGGTAAAAGACCTGTACTCTGAAAACTATAAAACACTGATGAAGGAAATTAAAGACAACACAAACAAATGGAAAGCTATTCCATGCTTATAGGCTGGAATAATTAATATTGTTAAAATAGCCATACTACCCAAATCAATATACAGATTTAATGTAATCCCCAGCAAAATATGAACAGCATTGTTCACAGAGCTCGAAGAAACAATCCTAAAATTTGTATGGAACCACAAAAGACCCCAAATAGCCAAAGCAATGTTGAAAAGGAAATATAAAGAAAAGTGGAGGTACCACAAAACCAGATTTAAAGTTATACTACAAAGCTGTAGTAATAAAAATGTTATGGCACTTGCACAAAAATAGGCACATAAAACAGAATAGAGAGCTCATAAATAAACCCACATTTATTAAAGCAATTAATTCTTTGACAAAAGAGGCAAGAATATACAATGGAAAAACGTATTTTCCAATGGTGTTAAGGAAAACTGGACACCTACATGGAAAAGAATGGAACTGGTCCACTTTCTTTCATCATACACAAAAATAAACTCAAAATCGATTAAGGACCTAAATGTGAGACCTGAAACCATAAGAATCCTAGAAAACAGCACAAGCAGTAATTTCTCTGACATTAGCCACAGCAACATTTTTCTAGATATGTCTTCTGAGGCAAGAGAAACAAAAGTCAAAATGAACTACTGGGACTCCATCAAAATAAAAATCTTCTTCACAGAAAAGCAAACAATCCCCCAAACTAAAAGAAAACCTACTGAATGGGAGAACATATTTGCAAATAACACATCTGATAAAGGATTAGAATGCAAAATATATTAAGAATTTGCACAACTCAACATCAAAAGAATAATCCAATTAACAATAGGCAGAAGACATGAATAGACACATCTCTAAAGAAGACATACAGATGGCCAACAGACCTATGAGAAGGTGCTCAATATTGCTAATCATCATGGAAATGAAAATCAAAACCACAACGAGATATTGCCTCACTCATGTTAGAATGACTGAAATCAAAAACACAAGAAACAAGTGTTGGCAAGCATGTGGACAAAAGTTATCTTTCTGTACTGTTGGTTGGAATTCAAACTGGTGCAGCCATTGTGCAAAACAGTATAGAGATTCCTCAAAAAATTAAAAATAGAACTATCATGTGATGCAATAATATATTACTGGGTATTTACTGAAATAATATGAAAACACTAATTCTAAGGGATATATGCAGCCCTATATTGTAGCATTATTTACAATAGTCAGATTATGGAAGCAGCCCACATGCCCATCAATAGATGAATGGATAAAGAAGATGTGAGATATGTATATATACATGTGTATATTATACACACTAGATCCATCCATATTGTTGAAATGGTAAGATTTCATTATTTGTTATGCCTGAATAATATCCTAATATATATATGTATATAGGTATATATATGTGTACATATATATGTATATATGTGTATATATGTATATATATGCGTACATATATATGTATATATGTGTATATATGTATATGTGTGTGTATATATACACGTATATATGTATATATGTGTATATATGTGTGTATATATACATATAGTAGCATATTATTCAGCCATAAAAAATAATGAAATCTTACCATTTCAACAATGTGGATGGATCTAGAGTGTATAATAGTAAGGGAAGTCACAGAAAGACTACCATATGACTTGATTCATATGTGGAATTTAAGAAACAAAAAATGAAAGAAAAAAAAGAGACCAACCAAAACACAGACTCTTAACTATAGAGAATATACTGATGGTTACTAGAGGTGAGGTTGGTGGAGGGAGGGGTGAAGTGGATTAGGAGGAGGAAACTTATCATAATGAGCACTGAGTAATGTATAGAATTGTTGAATCACTATGTTGTACACCTGAAGCAAATATAACACTGTATATTAACTATTCTGAAATTAAAATTTAAAACCAATAAAAAATAAAAGAGCAACTAAAGTACAAAGGGACTAACCCCATAACCCTGCCAAATGAGGAGAGAGCTAGCTACTTGAATTCTTTCCAGGTGAAAAGGACTGGTGGGTACCACAGTTTACTATCCCACTCCTGCTCCACCTTGACAGTATAAATGGGATACTAGCTGGCCAACTGCCTAGCCTACATCAACTCCAGCCATCCCACCAAGACTTTCCCAGCATTTCATACTTTGGGATAACCATGTCAGCTCTCACTATAGTTCCAGCTGTCTTACCAAGATGATACAGACACAAAGCACACCAGAACACCTCAGACCCAAACGTGTGGGCTCTACATGATTTTTTAGGGCATCCCCAGTGCAGAGCACTCAGGGACCTCCTGGCTTACACTTGCTATGGCTCCAGGCACTCCACCAGGGTGCCCTGCATGGCATACACTCTGACACTCTGGCCTGCACTAGCCTTACCTCCAGTTGCACTGAGGACCCTGGGACACCCAGGACTGCATCTAGTTTAGCTATCCTGCCATGTTTCCCTCTGTGTAAAGAGCCCTGGGACCCTTCAGTTTGCACCCACTTCAGCTTCACCAGTCTTTCTGGGGTACCTTCTGCACAGAGAGCTGGGACTGCCCTGGTCCATGTTTATTCAGCTCTAGATAATACTAGGGCAGCCCAGTACAAAGTGCAACAGGACCCTAGCCCATGCATGATGTACCTCAGCCAGCCAGCCAGCCATAGTCATCAGACACACACAGTCTACCTTGGGCATGACTATACATGAGAACATTCTTTCAAGTTTAAGAGAATTAGGCTTTATACTTAATACATAGAAACAAACACAGGAAGTCCAGCAAAATGGGGATATAAAAATATTCAAACAAAAGAACAAGACAAAACCTCAGAAAAAGAACCAAATGAAATGGCGATAAGCAATATGTCTGATAAATAATTTCATATATTGATCATAATGTTGCTCACTGGGCTGGAGATGAGTGATAGAACTTAGTGAGAAATTCAACACAAAGATAGAAAATATAAAAATGAACCAATCAGAGTTGAAGAATGCAATAACTGAACTTTAAATACACTAGAGGGAAACAACAGTAGATAAGGAAGTGAAGAACAGATCAGATATGTGTGGAAGACCATGTATTGGAAAGCACCCAGCTGAACAAAAGAAAACAAAAATTTTAAAAAAAGATGATAGGACAATGTTTCTCTTGGACAAAATCAAGCAAACATTCACATTATAAGGGTATTAGAAGAAGAAATAGAGAAAGAAGCTATTTGAAGAAATACTAACTGAAAACTTCCTTAACCTAGGGAAGGAAGCAGGCATCCAGGTTCAGTAAGCATAAAATTCAAAATAAATTGAACCCAAGGAGGTCCACACCATGACACATAATAATTAAAATGTCAACGAGTAGGGGTGCCGGGGTGGCTCAGTCAGTTAAGTATCCGACTTCGGCTCAGGTCATGATCTCACAGTTTGTGAGTTCGAGCCCCTCATCGGGCTCTGTGCTGACAGCTTAGAGCCTAGAGCCTGCTTTGGATTCTGTATATCCTTCTCTCTCTACCCCTCTCCCACTTGTGTTCTGTCTCTCAAAAATAAATAAATGTCAAAAAAAATAAATGTCAAAGAGTAGAAGATAAAGAGAGAAATTTAAAAGCAGTGATAGAGAAACAAACAAAAAAAAGTCACATACAAGGGAAATTCCATAAGGTTATCAGCTGATTTTTCAGTAGAACCTTTACTGGCCAGAAGGGAGTTGCATGATATACTTAAGGAGCTGAAATGAAAAAAAATAAATAAAACCAAAAATACTCTATCTAGGCAGGTTTGGAATTGATAAGATAACTTAAAGAGAAATAAATAGTTTCCCAGACAAACAAAAGTTTAAGGAGTACTTCACCACTAAATTCATTTTAAAAGAAATATTAAATGGACTTCTATAAGAGGGAAAGAAAAGCTCTTAGAGTGGAGTAATGGATTACAAAAACAAGATCCATCTATATGCTGCCTACAAAAGACAATTTAGACCTAAAGACACATACAGACTGAAAGTAAATGGATGCAGAAACATAGTCCATACAAATGAAAGCAAAAAAAAAAAAAAAAAAAAAAAAAAAAAAAAAAAAAAGCCAGGACACCAATACTTATATCAGAAAAAACAGGTCTTAAATCAAGGACTATTACAATAGACAAAGGCATCACATAATGATAAAGGGGTTAATCCAAAAAGAGGATATAACAATTGTAAATATCTATGCACTGAACATTGGAGCACCTAAAGTCATAAAACAAATATTAACAGACATGAGGGGAGAAATTGACAACAATACTTAGGTGACTTTAAACCCAAGTTACATCAATGGATTGATCATCCAGGCAAAAAAATCAACAAGGAAACAGTAGCTTTGAATGACATATTAGATCACATTGACTCTACAAATATGTACAGAACATTACATACAAAAAAGAGAATAAACATTCTTTTCAAGTGCATGTGAAACATTCCCCAGAATAGATCACATGTTAGGCCACAAAACAAGTGTCAATATATTTAAGAAGAATGAAATCCTATCAGCCAACATTTCTGACCATAACAGTATGAAACCAGAAATCAATCACATTAAAAAAAATAATAACTGGAAAAAAACACAGGCAGAAGGTAAACAACATGCTACTGAAAAACCGATGAATGGATCAATGAAGAAATAAAAAAAATAAATTAAAAAATGCATGGAGACAAGTGAACATGAAAACAATAATCCACAATTTTGCGATGCAGTAAAAGCAGTCTTAGAAGAAAGATATACAGTGATGCAAGCCTACCTCAGGAAATAAGATCTCAAACAATCTAACATTATATCTAAAGGAACTACAAAAAGAAGAAACAAAACCTAAAGTGAGTAGAATGAAGGAAATAATAAATGTCAGATCAGAAATAAATGAAATAGAAACTAAAAACAAGCAGAACTGATAAATCTTTAGCCAGATTCATCAAGAAAAAAGAAGAGAGGACACGAGTAAATAAAAAACTAAATAAAAGTAAAAACTGACACCACAGTAATGTAAAGGATCATGTATAAAGGAATACTATAAAAAGTTATATGCCAACTAACTGGACACGTAGTAGAAATGGTAGAATTTCTAAAAATGCACAATCTTCCAAAACTGAATCAAGAAGAAACACAAAATCTGCACAGAACAGTCAGTAATGAAATTGAATTGGTAATCAAAAATTCCCCAAAACAAAAGTGTAGGAACAGATGGATTCACAGTTGAATGTATAAAACATTTAAAGAAGGGTTAATACTTAATTCTCCTGAAACTATTCCAAAAAATAGAAAAGGAAGTGAAGATTCTGAATAAATTTTATGAAGCTAGCATTATCCCAATACCAAACCTAAGATACTATAAAAAAAGAAAACTAGAGGCCAATATCCCTGATGAACACAGATGCAAAAGTACTCAACAAAATATATTAGCAAACTTAATTCACTAAAATCAAGTGAGATTTATTCACTAAAATCAAGTGAGATTTATTCAGGGATGAAAGGTGGTTCAATATTCTTAAATCGGTCAATATGATGTGCCACTTCAGCAAAAGGAAGGTAAAAATCATGAACATCTCAAAAGTGCAGAATAATCATTTGACAAAATTCAACATCTGTTCATGGTAAAATCTCAGTGAAGTGGGTTTAGAGGAAACATACCTCAACATAATAAAAGCCATCTATGAAAAATTCACAGCTAACACCATATTCACTGGTGCAAAACTGAGAGCTTCCTCAAAAAATACATATGCCCCCCTGTTTATTACATCATTATTTACAATAGCCAAGATATAGAAGCAACCGAAGGGCCCATCAAAAGATGAATGGAGAAATAAGAAGACGTTCACACACGTGTGCGCACACACACACACACACACACACACACACAGCACTGGAATATTACTCTGCCATAAAAAGGATGACATCTTGCCATTTGCAAGAACATGGATGGTCCTAGAGCGTATTATGCTAAGTGAAATAAGTCTGAAAAGACAATTACCACGTGATTTCATTTATATGTGGTATCTAAGTAAAAAACAAATGAATAAACAAGCAAACAAACAAACAAAAAAAACAGAGAATTCAAAATACAGAGAATAAACTGAAGGTTGCCATAGGGAATGGGAAAAACAGGTGAAAGGAATGAGCAATACAGGCTGCTAGTTATGAAATGAATAAATCATGGGGATAAAAGGTACAGCATAGGCAATACAGTCAATGGTATTGTAATAGTGTTATATAGGGACAGATGGTAGCTGTATTGCGGTTAAGCATAGCATAAGGCATAAAGGTGTTGAATCACTGTTATACCTAAAACTAATGTGACATTGTGTCAACTATACTTCAATTTAAAAAAATAAAATAAAATATTTCATACACATTTGGAATTTAAGAAACAAAAGGGGTAAACACAGAGACAGACTCCTAGATACAGAGAACAAATTGATGGTTGCCAGAGGGGTGGCGTGGGGAGAGGGGTAAACAGATAAAGGGGTAACAGCACGCTTATCTTTATGAGCACTGAGTAATATATAGAACTGTTAAATCATTATATTGTATAACTGTAACTAATGTAATAGTGTATATTAATTACACCTCAAGAAAAACAAATTATTACAATTTAAAAAGATTATTTAAAATTATGTGGTATGTTATTTCACCTTCGAAATTAAAAACAAAATGATATGTAATACTTTCTCCTTACAGTGAGGCCTTTCTGTGGTCTGTTCCAATGCTAGAATTCTAAGATATTTGTTGGTTAAATATTTTCCAAAAAAACAAATAGTTTTCTTATATTAGGTTCACACAAGAGATCCTAATTTTTTGGTGGCTTGAAGATATACTCATTATTACATAGTAAGATAGAAAATATACTTGTCTTAGAAAAATCATAAAAGTTGGAAAACTGCCAGTTACCTGTTGGCTGAGAAAGGAAGCTAATCTCAGGGGTCATTTCCTTCCATTGGTGGTGTTTTCTACAGAAATAGAGAATAATACTTCCCACGATGTCACTCCTATGTTGTCAGGACTGGTAATGTTAATAGTCTAGAATAAAAGATGGTGCACTGTTTGTTGATTTCTCTCCCATCGTAAAATGGCCGGTATCCAGAAGGCAGTCTTTGGTAACTAACACTGAAATCGGAATGGCCTGTAGTAAATGTTTCCTTCAAAACCCTGTTCTGACAATACTGATCAGAATAAGATAGGGATGCTCAAATGACTAATGTGTGTGATCTAAACTGCTTTGTGTTTGTCTGAGGAATGTCATGGAAAAAAAATGTTTTCCTCACCTTCTCATCATCAATAGGCAGGAGATAACAAATTCTGATGAGGATGTGGAGAAACAAGAATACTTGGGCCCTATAGGTAGGAATAGGAATGTCAATTGGTATAGCCACTATGGAAAACAGTATGAAGGATCCTTAGAAAATTAAAAATAGAATTACCATATGATCTAACAATTCCACTACTGAAAATATATTCAGAAGAGAAAACACTAACGCAAAAAGATATCTGCACCCCCATGTTCACAGTAGCATCATTTATAACACCCAAGATATAAAAACAACCTATATATCTCTCGATGGATGAATGGATAAAGAAGTTATGCTATATATATATATATATATATATATATATATATATATATATATAGTTGTGCTATATGTGTGTATATATACGTATATATATGTATATGTGTGTGTGTGTATGGAATATTATTCAGCAATAAAAAATGAGGCAATTCTGTCCTTTGTGATGACAGGGATGAACCTTGAGGGCATTATACTAAGTGAAATAAGTCAAAGAAAGACAAATACTGCATGATCTCACTTATATGTGAAATCTTAACAAACAAAAACCAAACTCACAGAAAAAGAGATGAGATCTGTGATTACCAGAAGCAGGGTCTGGGGGAGCATGGAGAGAGGCAGAACTAGAAGAAGGTGACCAAAAAAATACAAACTTGCACTTAGAAGATAAGTAAGTACTAGTGATACAACATACAACATGATGACTAGCATTAACATTGCTGTATGATATACAGGAAAGTTATTAAGAGAATAAGTCTTAAGAGTCCTCATCACAAGGAATATTGTTTTTTTTTCTTCTTTCTTACCTTTGTATTTATATAAGATCGATGTTAGCTAAATTATTGTAGTAATCATTTCACAATATATATAAATCAAATCATTATACTGTTTGTCTTAAGCTTAGAGTGATATATGCTAATTATCTCTCAGTATCACACAATAAAACTGGAAAATTTTGAAAAATAATTTGATGCAGTGGAAAAAAATAATGTAGGTAAATTCCAGTGTTTTGGAGTCAAGAAACATGCTCTCATGGCTACCTAGTGAACAAATACCACGACTTCTCTGATGATGATTTTCCTCCTTAAATCAGGGATAAAATATTATCTTTGTTTTGGTTTTGGGTGTTTTTTTTTTTTTTTTGTTAAGAAATGCATATAAAGTCCTTGGCACATAGGTGGTACAAAAATTTTTAAAAACTGGAAGTTGATATTACTAAATATAAATAAGAAATAATTAGGAAAAGGAGACAGACATCAGTCCATGACTTTTTTAAATTCTCATCGACACTACTTAAAATAGGATCAAATTAAGAGATTTGTAAATTGACATGAGAAAGAGTTGAGGAGGGCCAAACACAATTTTGTAATGATGAGTAGAGAATAAACATTGAAAACATTTAAAACACTGTAACAAAATAAGAGAAAACCAAAGGGTAATATTTACTCATACTTTTCTTCATTGCTTGTTTTTGTTTTCAATTCTAATACCTTTGCACTTACGCTGCCTTATTCTGTAATTACGTAATTCCAAAAAGGTTGAACTTCTACGTATTGGTACTACGTAGTGGCTTGATGAGAAAAAAAGCAGATCTTCTATCACTCAAAAGATGTCATACATAGAAACTTTGGTGGTAATCATATTGAAATATGTAAATGGGGCAAATCCACATGTGCACCATAAACTTACACAATATTACATGTCAGTTATATCTCAAAAAGAAAATTGTCGCCCAATAGATGCCATCTACAGAAGCTGACCAAATCCTCAGTAGCTCCTTTGAGATGGCAGATACCAGTGGTATAGTGGGCGGTTCTTGACTAGGAGTAAGAATTTCAAAACTATTACCAATGCAAATGATCCGCATGGCTCTGAAGAAAACTACTTTATTCATCAGGTAAAATTGTAAAAATGTATGTGAAAATAAATGGGCTGGTTGATTAGTCATTGGTATTCTTATTAGCTTCAAATACTTTTCGTACCAAAGGATGTTAAATTACATGATGTAAAATTTAGGTAGATAAGAATTTCCTTTTCATAAGAGTAGTCAAACATTAGAATGGCATATAGAATATCTTTCCTTGGCTGTTTCTCAAAGCAGATTAGAATCTAAATTGGTGGCAGTTAATTAAGATTATTCAATAATTTTCCGAAATTCTAACTACCTATAACATAATAGATGTTCAATATGTTTTTGTTAAAAATAAATAACATGCTAATTTGTGGGCACTTTAGAGTAAAAATAGCAATAAAAATTAGCTTCAGGGAGAAGTATTAATTTGCTAGTTTCTCTTTCTTCCCATTATAAAGGATATAAAATGAAATCTATTAGAAAAGTTATAACTTAACAAAAACATGTTAAGGTTTTTTGTTTGCTGAACACTGAGAGTAGTCACTGTAAACAGAAAAGTTACCAAGATGATATGAATGACACATGCTTGAAACAAACAAACAACAACAATGAACTAGCTACTGTCAAATCTAGATGTTCTTTCTAATTTGCAGTAAGATTCACAGCATTAATTGAGTAAGTTTTAGTGCATTCTTATTCAACAATACTTCTATAGCTACAGGGTTCAATCACTTTTTTCCAACTAAGGTGTACAATGTCATGAGAAACTACAATTCCTTGTACACACTTCAATCTTGCTTTCCTCAGAGCTATTCATGATCAACATAATTAAATGTAAGCCCATCACAAAATTAAGCATATTGTACTGTAGTATTTTAGACTTAACTAAAATACTTCTGCATAGGATACTTTTACATATTCATTTGATTTTGTAAAACTTTGAATTGATTAAATATTTTAACTTCTGTGATCTTCATAGACACATTTAGACTCTTGCAATCAATATGAGGTTTATAAAGATTACTTCCACAATCAGAAAGAAAAAGAGAATTTATTGCTTTATTATGTTCAACACAAAACTTTATTTCTAAAAAAAAATACCACTGCTCTGTTGTATGTTAAAATCAATTAAGTTATTGTACTGTTAAACAATTCACCAAATATATAGAGTATCTATAATGGCATAAACATTGTGCTAGGTACTTTGGGCAGCATTAACTAGAATTTTATGCCTAGTGACTATCTTTTCAAGTGAAACACCAGCTGTTCCACACTAGTGAAATACTGAAGGAGTTGTAGTACATAGAAAGTTATTCCAGATGTGACTATAAAGAAGGAGGAATAGAGAACAGGAGAGAACCAAGAATAAATATGTGATTCAATCTAATATGTAGCTAAATACATGGGTAAATCTATTTGCTACTTAAATAATAGTAATGATTTGTGGGGTTTTAAAGTATTTTAGAATTAAATTACATAGCCACAGTGACACAAAGGGGCAGAAGGAAGGGTAGTTGGAGTTAAATGTTTTCCAAGGCAATGCCTCTTGAATTTAAGGTGCAATAAATTATATCTGAGATTCTTGTAAAACTTCTCTGATTCAGTAGATCAGGGGCACATCTCCAAGAATTCTGCATTTCTAACAAGCACCCAGGTGATGCCAGTATTGTTGGTCTGTGGACCATACTTTGCAGAGCAAGGATCTAATGTTCCCACATTATCTAAAACATGCTTAATATACTACTGCATATAATAGTTAAAATTAGCTAAAGCATAATATAATATCCAAGATACTCTCAAAATAGTAATCATAGAATGTATACATAGCAAGGTCATAAAGAGGAAAAATATAAAAACAAAAGTCCTAAATAATCTCCAAAATGTCAAGAAAGGAAAGAAAGAGGAGTATAGAACAAGTGCACACCAGTGAATAACATATAGGAAGATATTAGGTTTAAATACAAACTGCAAGTGGACTAAACACACCAATTAAAAGACAAGCATTTTCATACTGTATTTAAAAACAATACTCAGTTTTATTCTTTAAGAGACATCCCCAATTAAGGATACAAGATGGCAAATGGCAAGCCTAAGGAAAAAAATATAAATGACTAATAAAAAGTGAATTGACATTGAGGTACCTGGGTGGCTCATTTGGTTAAGCATCTGACTTTGGCACAAGTCATGATCTTGCTCGTAGGTTTGAGCCCCATGTCAGGTTCTGTGCTGACAGCTCAGAGCCTGGAACCTGCTTTGGATTCCGCATCTCCCTCTCTCTCTGCCCCTCCCTTGCTCATACTCTGTCTTTCTCTATCTCAAAATAAATAAATATAAAAAAAAAACTTTTTTAAGAGAGTTGACATTGAATCAATAGTCATTACTAGAAATAAAGAGGGATCTTTTTTTTTTTAAATGTTTGTATCCTTTTGAAAGAGAGAGAGACAGAGCATGAGTTGGGGAAGAGCACAGGGAGACAAGGAGACACAGAACCCAGAGCAGGCTCCAGGCTCTGAGTTGTCAGCACAGAGACTGATGCTTGACAGATGCTTGCACAGAGCCTGATGCAAGCCTGGGCTTGAAACCAGAAACTGTGAGATCATGACCTGAGCTGAAGAAGTTGGATGCTTAACTGACTGAGCCACCAGCTGCCCCAAAAGGAATCATTTTTGAGGAATATAGGAGCCAATCTACAAAAATTCTAGTTTTATAAGCACCTAATATCATTTTTAAATATATAAATAAAGAATAAAGACAATAAATATTGGAAAGTACAACCAAAGTGAGGGTTAACTTAACTTTTTTCAGTAACTGACCAAGCAACCCAAAAAGAGACAATACTGTAAAATACTTGAAAAAGTTTAACCAATTTGACTTAGCTGACACATGAAAATGCTACACTCAAGAAGTGCAGAATGCAGGGGTGCCTAGGTGGCTCAGTCGGTTAAGCGTCCAACTCTTGGTTTCAACTCAGGTCATGATCTCACAGTTCGTGAGTTCTAGCCTTGCATCAGGCTTTGCACTGACCACATGGAGCTTCCTTGGGATTCTCTCTCTCCCTCTCTCTGCTCCTCCCCCACTCAAACTATTTTTGTCTCTCTCAAAATAAATAAACTTTAAAAAAAAGAATTTCAGAATGCAAATTGTTTTCTAGTAATCTTGTAACATTACATTGGCAATCTGTACATTCAAATGGCAATTCTTAGCGAAGTTCAAAATTATGCATTGCATTCTGAAATTAAGCAAGAAAATAGTAAGATACCCAAAAATCTCCAAATATTAGCAATGCAGTTTTAACCCATGCATCAAAGAAAAAAAAATCAAAGCAGAATTTTTTATTATTATTATCAGCATAATTAAAATTTGTGCAATGTAGTTGAATCAGATTAAAAGGAGATTTGTTGGTGCTTCTGGGAAGATAGCACGTAGGAGGATGCTGGGCTCACCGAGTCTTGAGGATCACTTAGATTCCACCCACACCTGCCTACATAACCCAGAAAATCACCAGAAGACTAGCAGAACGGATTCTCCAGAGCCAAGAGAAGACAAGAGGTGCATGGAAGAGGGTAGGAAGAGTGGAGAGGCGGTGCATGCTACATGGACTGGCGGGAGGGAGCTGGGGCGGAAGGGCAGCCCTCCGGCAAAGCAGAGCCCCCAAGTCTGGCTTGCAAAAGCGGAGAGGACAGAAGGAGTGCGTTCTGACAGCAAGTGGGACTTAACATCTGGAAGGTTATAAGCTAACAGATCTGCTCGGAGAACGGGAGGGCTGGAGGACAACGGGAGGGAGAGTTGTTGAGCCCTGGACAACAGAGCTCAGCTTGGCGGGGAACAAAGGCGCTCATCAGCACCATCTCCATCACCCATCCCCCAGCCAAAATCCCAAAGGGAACCAGTTCCTGCCAGGGAACTTGCTTGCTCCACGCAAACACCCAACGCTGTGCTTCTTCGGATCCATCCCTCCCACGGATCTGACTCCCTCCCAGTGACACAGGGCCCCTCCTGAAGTGGATCACCTAAGGAGAAGTGAGCTAAGCCTACCCATCCCGCCCCCGTGCACCTTGCCTATCCACCCCAGCTAATATGCCAGATCCCCAGCACCACAAGCCTGGCAGTGTGCAAGTAGCCCAGATGGGCCATACCACCCCACAGTGAAAACTGCCCCTAGGAGAGGGGAAGAGAAGGCACACACCAGTCTGACTGTGGCCCCAGTGGTGGGCTGGGGGAAGACATCAGGTCTGACTGCGGCCCCGCCCAACAACGCAAGTTATTCAACACAGCACATGGGAAGTGCCAGACAGTGCTGCATCACTCCAGGGACTATCCAAATGACCAAACGGAAGAATTCCCCTTAAAAAAAACCTCCAGGAAATAAGGACAACTAACGAACTGATCAAAAACGATTTAAACAATATAACATAAAGTGAATTTAGAATAATAGTCATAAAATTAATCGCTGGGCTTGCAAACAGTATAAAGGACAGCAGAGAATCTATTGCTACAGAGATCAAGGGACTAAGGAACAGCCAGGAGGCGCTATAACATGCTATTAATGAGCTGCAAAATAAAATGGAGATGACCACGGGTCGGATTGAGGAGGCAGAGGAGAGAATAGGTGAACTAGAAGATAAAATTATGGAAACCAAAAAAGTTGAGAAAAAGATAAAAAAATCCAGGAGTACGAGGGGAAAATTAGAGAACTAACTGATGCACTAAAGAGAAATAATATACGCATAATTGGTATTCCAGAGGAGGAAGAGAGAGGAAAAGGTGCTGAAGATATACTTGAAGAAATAATAGCTGAGAACTTCCCTGATCTGGGGAAGGAAAAAGGCATTGAAATCCAAGAGGCACAGAGAACTCCCCTCAGACGTAACTTGAATCGATCTTCTGCATGACATATCATAGAGAAACTGGCAAATGCAAGGATAAAGAGAAAATTCTGAAAGCAGCTAGATATAAACACATTCTAACATATAAAGGGAGACCTATAAGACTAGTGACAGATCTCTCTACTGAAACTTGGCAGGCCAGAAAGAAATGGCAGCAAATCTTCAATATGATGAACAGAAAAAATATGCAGCTGACAATCCTCTACCCAGCAAGTCTGTCATTTAGAATAGAAGGAGAGATAAAGGTCTTCCCAAACAAACAAAAACTGAAGGAATTCGTCACCACTAAACCAGCCCTACACAAGATCCTAAGGGGGATCGTGTGAGACAAAGTACCAGAGACATCGCTACAAGCATGAAACCACAGATATCACAATGACTCTAAACCCATATCTTTCTATAATAATACTGAACGTAAATGGACTAAATGCACCAACCAAAAGACGTAGGGTATCAGAATGGATAAAAAAACAAGACCCATCTATTTGCTGTCTACAAGAGACTCATTTTAGACCTGAGGACACCTTTAGATTGAGAGTGAGGGGATGGAGAACTATTTATCATGCCACTGGACGCCAAAAGAAAGCTAGAGTAGCCATACTGATATCAGACAACTAGACTTTAAATTAAAGGCTGTAACAAGAGATGAAGAAGGGCAGTATATAATAGTTACAGGGTCTATCCATCAGGAAGAGCTAACAATTATAAATGTCTATGCGCCGAATGCAGGAGCCCCCAAATATATAAAACAATTACTCATAAACATAAGCAACCTTATTGATAAGAATGTGGTAACTACAGGGGACTTTAACACTCCACTTACAGAAATGGATAGATCATCTAGACACAGGGTCAATAAAGAAACAAGGGCCCTGAAGGATACATTGGATCAGATGGACTTGACAGATATATTTAGAACTCTACATCCCAAAGCAACAGAATATCCTTTTTCTCAAGTGCACATGGAACATTCTTCAAGATAGATCATATACTGGGTCACAAAATAGCCCTTCATAAGTTTACAAGAATTGAAATTATACCATGCATACTTTCAGACCACAATGCTATGAAGCTTGAAATCAACCACAGAAAAAAGTCTGGAAAACCTCCAAAAGCATGGAGGTTAAAGAATACCCTACTAACGAATGAGTGGGTCAACCAGGCAATTAGAGAAGAAATTAAACAATATATGGAAACAAACGAAAATGAAAATACAACAATCCAAATGCTTTGGGACGCAGCGAAGGCAGTCCTGAGAGGAAAATACATTGCAATCCAGGCCTATCTCAAGAAACAAGAAAAATCCCAAATACAAAATCTAACAGCACACCTAAAGTAAATAGAAGCAGAGCAACAAAGATACCCCAAACCCAGCAGAAGAAGAGAAATAATAAAGACCAGAGCAGAAATAAACAATAAAGAATGTAAAAAAACTGTAGAGCAGAACAATGAAACCAAGAGTTGTTTTTTTTTTGAAAAAATAAAATTAATAAACCTCTAGCCATGCTTCTCAAAAAGAAAAGGGAGATGACCCAAATAGATAAAATCATGAATGAAAATGGAATGATTACAACCAATCCCTCAGATACAAACAATTATCAGGGAATACTATGAAACATTATATGGCAACAAACTGGACAACCTGGAAGAAATGGACAAATTCCTAAACACCCACACACTTCCAAAACTCAAACAGCAGGAAATAGAAAGCTTGAACAGACCCATAACCAGCAAAGAAATTGTATCAGTTATCAAAAATCTCCCAACAAATAAGAGTCCAGGACCAGATGGCTTCCCAGGGGAGTTCTACCAGACGTTTAAAGCAGAGATAATACCTAACCTTCTCAAGCTATTCCAAAAAATAGAACAGGAAGGAAAACTTCCAGACTCATTCTATGAAGCCAGTATTACTTTGATTCCCAAACCAGAGACCCAATAAAAAAAGAGAACTACAGGCCAATATCCCTGATGAATATGGATGTAAAAATTCTCAATAAGATACTAGCAAATCAAATTCAAAAGCTTATAAAAATAATTATTCACCATGATCAAGTGGGATTCATTCCTGGGCTGCAGGGCTGGTTCAACATTCACAAATCAATCAACGTGATATATCACATTAATAAAAGAAAAGATAAGAACCATATGATCCTGTCAATCGATGCAGAAAAGGCCTTTGACAAAATTCAGCACCCTTTCTTAATAAAAACCCTTGAGAAAGTCGGGATAGAAGGAACATACTTACACATCATAAAAGCCATTTATGAAAAGCTCACAGCTAACATCATCCTCAATGGGGAAAAACTGAGAGCTTTTCCCCTGAGATCAGGAACACGACAGGGATGCCCACTCTCACCGCTGTTGTTTAACATAGTGTTGGAAGTTCTAGCATCAGCAATCAGACAACAAAAGGAAATCAAAGGCATCAAAATTGGCAAAGATGAAGTCAAGCTTTCACTTTTTGCAGATGACATGATACTATACATGGAAAATCCAATAGACTCCACCAATAGTCTGCTAGAACTGATACATGAATTCAGTAAATTAGCAGGGTACAAAATCAATGTACAGAAATCAGTTGCATTCTTATACACTAACAATGAAGCAACAGAAAGACAAATAAAGAAACTGATCCCATTCACAATTGCACCAAGAAGCATAAAATACCTAGGGATAAATCTAACAAAAGATGTAAAAGATCTGTATGCTTAAAACTATAGAAAGCTTATGAAAGAAATTGAAGAAGATATAAAGAAATGGAAAGACATTCCCTGCTCATGGATTGGAAGAATAAATATTGTCCAAATGTCAATACTACCCAAAGCTATCTACACATTCAATGCAAACCCAATCAAAATTGCACCAGCATTCTTCTCAAAACTAGAACAAGCAATCCTAAAATTCATATGGAACCACAAAAGGTCCCAAATAGCCAAAGGAATTTTGAAGAAGAAGACCAAAGCAGGAGGCATCACTATCCCAGACTTTAGCCTCTACTACAAAGCTGTCATCATCAAGACAGCATGGTATTGGCACAAAAACAGACACATAGACCAATGGAATAGAATAGAAACCCCAGAACTAGACCCACAAACGTATGACCAACTCATCTTTGACAAAGCAGGAAAGAACATCCAATGGAAAAAAGACAGTCTCTTTAGCAAATGGTGCTGGGAGAACTGGGCAGCAACATGCAGAAGGTTGAAACTAGACCACTTTCTCACACCATTCACAAAAATAAACTCAAAATGGATAAAGGACCTGAATGTGAGATAGGAAACCATCAAAACACTAGAGGAGAAAGCAGGAAAAGACCTCTCTGACCTCAGCCGTGGCAATCTCTTACTCAACACATCCCCAAATGCAAAGGAATTAAAAGCAAAAATGAATTACTGGGACCTTATGAAGATAAAAAGCTTCTGCACAGCAAAGGAAACAACCAACAAAACTAAAAGGCAACCAATGGAATGGGAAAAGATATTTGCAAATGACGTATCAGACAAAGGGCTAGTATCCAAATCTATAAAGAGCTCACCAAACTCCACACCCGAAAAACAAATAACCCAGTGAAGAAATGGGCACAAAACATGAATAGATACTTCTCTAAAGAAGACATCCGGATGGCCAACAGGCACATGAAAAGATGTTCAGCGTCGCTCCATATCAGGGAAATACAAATCAAAACCACACTCAGATATCACCTCACGCCAGTCAGAGCGGCCAAAATGAACAAATCAGGAGACTATAGATGCTGGAGAGGATGTGGAGAAATGGGAACCCTCTTGCACTGTTGGTGGGAATGCAAATTAGTGCAGCCACTCTGGAAAACAGTATGAAGGTTCCTCAGAAAATTAAAAATAGACCTACCCTATGATCCGGCAATAGCACTGCTAGGAATTTAGCAAAGGGATACAGGAGTGCTGATGCATAGGGGCACTAGTACCCCAATGTTTATAACAGCACTTTCAACAATAGCCAAATTATGGAAAGAGCCTAAATGTCCATCAACTGATGAATGGATAAAGAAATTGTGGTTTATATACACAATGGAGTGCTATAGGGCAATGAGAAAGAATGAAATATGGCCCTTTGTAGTAACGTGGATGGAACTGGAGAGTGTGATGCTAAGTGAAATAAGCCATAAAGAGAAAGACAGATACCATATGTTTTCACTCTCATGTGGATCCTGAGAAACTTAACAGAAACCCATGGGGTGGGTAAGGAAAAAAAAAAAAGAGGTTAGAGTGAGAGAGAGCCAAAGCATAAGAGACTCTTAAAAACTGAGAACAAACTGATGGTTGTTGGGGGGTGGGAGGGAGGGGAGGGTGGGTGATGGGTATTGAGGAGGGCACCTTTTGGGATGAGCACTGGGTGTTGTATGGAAACCATTTTGACAATAAATTTCATATATTGAAAAATAAAAAAAATAAAAAAACAAAACAAAACAAAAAAAAAGAAGAAATAACCAAAGTCTAAAGACTCTAAATAACCAAAGACTAGGAATAAAGCAAACTTTTTTCAGCTGATTTTATAAAGCCAGCATAGGAATGATCTCCAAGCAAAGTGATATTAGTAATAAAACTTATAGCCATTTTTTATGAATAGACAATCTGAAATCATAATTGAACTGTAAGCAAACTAAATCACCAATTTTTAAAAGTATGAGTATCCATTATAATAAAATTTGATTTATTCCAGGAATACAATATTGTTTTAGCAGGCAAGACTGTTCACTTTTATCACCTCTATTCAACTTTATTCTTGAGGTCAAGAAACAGAAATATGTCATAAAAAGTGGGAAGAAGTAATACTGTCTTTATTCATAGATAATATGATTGTTTACATCAAAAATTTCAAAGCCATCCTAAAAATGTTAAGTAAATCACAAGATTAGGATTAGTAAATAGAGAATTTAACAATGGCATTTGCTTACTAAAGTACATTTAATTAAAAATCTATTTTGAAGTATTAATATGGGGAATGGGAAAATGATGATGACTAAATGTTGCAAAATGTTAACATTGATCTTAAATGATTAAGAAACATTGAGATCATCTTATGATTTCAAGTGTCTGGTGGAGTCAAACATATTTGATATTTCACAATTTTTTCCAGAACTATTATTTTCTGATTTAACTGCCAACCCACTACCTTTACTCTTTCTCCTTTAGATTAATTCTGTTTAAGAGCATATTAAAGTTGACTGTATAATTTCAGAAATGACTTAAACTATGTTGTATTGCCTCAAATTTAAGTTTTGAAAAAAAATCACATAAAATTAGAAATGTTGGCATACAGAGTTATAACCCTAAGAAAATATGAGGATGCCAAATTTTTCTAATATAACACACAGCAATATACTATATTAAATACTATATATATTTGATAAAACTTGGAAATAAAATACATTTTGAATGACAATGTTTCTACTATATTCTAAGCTAAGATCAAATCCAGGAAATCCAATTCTTGTCTAACCTTTAGATAAATTTTTCATGAGATAACATTAGTAAGGCTTGTTGGTAATGTTAGTCTTCATGAACTATTTATCAGATACAAATAATATTTTCAAGGCATATAACCCTTTCTGCCTATGTTGTTAATCTGTAAGTGCCCAACCATTTAAGAACTTTAATGACATTTCATTTCTTTCCCTGATGCTTGAAAGATATCATTTTCTCAGAATACTCCCTATAAAAGGGCATTTGATTTTCCCTGACAGTGTGAAAACTTATGCTGTGTATTGCAAAATATGCCACAGCATATTCCAAGGGCCTTAACCTTACCCCAAATTTTATTTTTTTTTCTGAAAAGTTCTCTTAAATAATTATAAGGAAAAGTATGGGAAAAGGTTTCCTTTTTGATTCATAAAGATATGTCCATTGTTTGAAATTTCTTAATAAATACTCCTTTTAACTCCTTTTATCCCACTGATGGACATAGAGATACCAAAGAGAGTCACACATTTCCATATTTGTGCAATGACTCAAATTAACATCGTTCAAACTTCTGACAGTCCTCTCTGCCTTCAAATTATAATCAAAAGCTGCGATCCAAAGATGTGATTGTTTAATGCATCCACCAAAATTCCATACCTCTGTGACTGTCTTGCTTTGTGGTCACTGATTACTGAAAATGCACATTCAATCTCTACCCCTAATTTATTCTACTCCCCTTTATCAGGGTTCAGATAGTCTTGGCTGTATCTTAGGAAGGGCAAAGTGGGTGCTGGTGTTTTGTCTTCAGTAATATCCTTTATTTTCCAGGTCTCTTTATTTTTGGATCTTACTATTGCCTTCCCACAAGAGGTTAAGTACTATAGTTTTAAATCTGCTCTGTTATAGATGATTGGGATAAACTCAATCAGAATTATAACTAAAACAGGCGCTACAGTTCTAGGACCATGACTCAGCTAGTGAGGTGGGTGGTTTTATACATTGTGCCAACTATTCTTATACTACCTTGAATCACAAGCCTTATTCTTAGTGAAATATCACCTGCAAAAATTCTTCTAATTCTCAACTTATCAATAATAGAGCACTTAGTCCCCCAGTGTTCTGAAGTCGTACTATCACTATTTCATACTTTTGGAGTGGACAGATGAATAATCTTGAAGTAAACATCCCTGAGTCCCTCTCTTCCCTTCTTACAGGCCCCTCACATTTAATTGTATACTTAAGGCTCTACAAAGTAACATTATTTTAAATTTGAGAAAATTAGTCTAATAACATTTCTTCAAATGTATACATTTTCACATATATTTAGTACTGATATGTTGGGATTCTCCAATATATGGTGTATCATGATTACAGGCAGTTATTATCATGACGATCCTAATTTATTCCTATACATTAGGAAAGAAACATCAATGTAACACAGCTTCAGCAAACCAAGACAAGACAGGGTCAGTTCTGATGATTCCAGAAGCTCCAGAAATGTGGTAATGTAAACAGATCTGCGTATCAATAACTATTCATGGAGTTTATATTTATAAGGTATGATGAGTAAAAGAAAGATAAGTGATATAATATCAAGGTATAGATACATTTAGCTGGCCTAAAAAATTTGATTTCTATATGGATATTCTACTTACTAAGTTATATACAAGTAAAGAAAATAATAATAGATCCATTAATATTAAATATGTACAAGGCAAATATTGCTATGATTTTTTACTTGCTATTCATTCTGAACACAGATTTTTTTCTTTAACCAAGTCCATCCCCATTCCTTCCTAAATGCTACACTTCTGTCACTGTCCATTGCTTTCCCCTCATGTTGACCTCAAGTTTTCTTTTCCCCCTATGGGTACTTAAAAATAGCCTAGGAATTTTCTAAGGTAAAACAATGGTGATTTTTCCTCCTGAGCTTTTACATTTGTACATTATTCTACCTACTAAAATTTTAAGTGTTAATATCAAATTTTATAAGTACTCAAACTCTAGCTTCTTCAATAAGAAATTCTCCTAAGGTGAGAACTTTTTATTATATCTTTTTAAACACTATGACACGCAAGATATACTTCATAGGCATTGTACATAATTACTTCACATCAGCTAAGTTAATGATTGGCAGAGAAAATTTTTAAGCAATATGTTAATGTGAATTTTATTTATGTATTTGTTAAATAAGTTTCATGTTCTGTCTTCATCTTCAGTTACCATAATTTTTAAAATTGTATGTTTTACTATCTAACGTATAAAACACTGTTGCAGTATTTATGTGAGTCTATTAAGAAAACATTTATGAATTGCAGTTGTGACCTTGAATGCAGGTTACAAAATTATAATTTCACTGCAGTTCAGAATTGTACAGAATTTCTTTATTTAGTCTATAACTAACCTGGTGGTTCCATCTAAGCATTACTTATTGCTAAGGTGGGGAAACATATTTGAGTGTCTAATTTGGTGTAATGTTAAACCAATGTGATAACTGTAGGAATACCTGCAAGTACTGCTCTATCTTTTTTAAGTAGAAGAATATTTGGTCTATCATATAGTCAACCTTATGTCTGTATCCTCCCCAAATGGCCTCTGGGAGTATGGACTGACAGAGGTGTGACTGTGCATCACTAAAAAGAAGTGAGAGAGATTTTATCCTGGACTTTGGTCATATGCTGCCTGCATCAGCTCATCTGCCTGATGTCACATGTCCATTCATCATTAATTTTCCTGCCACTTTCTGGTGCTGAAATCTAAAAAAAAAAAAAATGAACTTTTTTTTTTTAATCCAGGCAATGGTATTGTGATATTCCCTTTCAGAACTGAAATCTTTGGTTCCAGATATCTAACTTTGCAACTATTTCTTTTATCCAGTCCACTAGCCCAGAGGTCCACACAGCCTTTGCTGCAAGGTTGCCTCATTCTGCACACAAGGCCCCACAGCAGTCCTAATAGCTCTTAGCCCAGTTCTCAGTGTCACTGATAGACACTTAGTCTGCCTGAGAGGAGCTAACTCTGAAATCCTACCTCCACCTGACTTCTGGGCCTGCATCCCAGGTTAACACAAAGAAGCTTGGAATTCAGATTCTCTCCAGAGTTCCAAAGAGAAACCAGAGGTAAGTTCTATACCACTTTTGGCCCTCACACCCCTCATTTCATTTAATACACTTTTTCTCTCAACCCAGAGTCAAAAAGATGGAAACCGAGTATCGACCTGGTTGTTCCAATCTTCTATTTGTCTTTATCCTTATTGTCATTCCATACAGGCAGAGAGAACTGAACTTTGAATCCCTTATATTGTATATTGTCCCCATTTTTCCATGCCTTAGCTAAATTCTAAGTGTGTACTTGAGCATTCCACTATGTTACTGACCTTTGGGTACTTAATACTGCAAACTAGGTGATAACTGAAGTACAAATGAGGGTAAAAGAAATTTGAGAAATCTTCCCTTAGGATAATATCTAGCTTGAAAGGTTATTGTCCAATTACATGATCCTTGTTTTGAATGTCAGAAGCTGATTGTTAATTATTACTAATATATTTCTTTCTTTCTACATTTCTTCTTTTACAAATTCTAATCTCTTCTTGCTGTCTCGCTATCCATGTACTTATTCCCACAGATAGGTACCTGGATAGCCTTATAAAAAGTCTGATACATTTTACAGAGAAAGACAAGTACAATATATTTTAATATCACTGCCAGTTCTATTAATCTGCATTAGATATTATTAAAGTTTTGTTTATATTTACAAATTGAGTATAATTGCAATGTATCTTACCATCTTTTAGATTTAAGTTTTTCATTGTATACAGAGACCTCAAAACCTTATTTAAACTTATCATCTGTTAAAAGCACTTTGAACATATAGTTATTAAAACTAAAAGTTTCTTAGAATACTATTCTTATCTATTTAAAAATTGTTCAGTTTTGGGGCGCCTGGGTGGCGCAGTCGGTTAAGCGTCCGACTTCAGCCAGGTTACGATCTCGCGGTCCGTGAGTTCGAGCCCCACGTCAGGCTCTGGGCTGATGGCTCGGAGCCTAGAGCCTGTTTCCGATTCTGTGTCTCCCTCTCTCTCTGCCCCTCCCCTGTTCATGCTCTGTCTCTCTCTGTCCCAAAAATAAATAAAAAACGTTGAAAAAAAAATTTAAAAAAAAATTGTTCAGTTTTGGGGCGCCTGGGTGGCGCAGTCGGTTAAGCGTCCGACTTCAGCCAGGTCACGATCTCGCGGTCCGTGAGTTCGAGCCCCGCGTCGGGCTCTGGGCTGATGGCTCAGAGCCTGGAGCCTGTTTCCAATTCTGTGTCTCCCTCTCTCTCTACCCCTCCCCCGTTCATGCTCTGTCTCTCTCTGTCCCAAAAATAAATAAACGTTGAAAAAAAATAAAAATTGTTCAGTTTTGATATTTTGTGCTATTTCTAATTTTCAGTTTAAAAATGCATTTGACCACTTATTTTTATTAGAATACTATTTCAAATTATTAACTTTTTTTTTGGTTTTTGCTGCCCTATGCATAATTTTGAAATAGTACATATACTTGCTATGTAAAAAATTGTCTAAATAGTTTACATTTTTAATTTAAGTTCCAAATTATTGTATGCTGTGTTTTAAGGCTCTATTTATATAAAATATTATTATCTTAATTAAAGTGCTATGAATCTATACTAATGAGATCTTCTAATACACTGTCAGACAAGGTCTTCAAACACCATATAAATATGTATGGTTTTTACTATTCAAAATGGTAATATAATACAGCAGGTGTCACGTCTTCATTTAAAAGCTAGCTGAAAATTTGTTCAACATATTCTTTTGGTAGACGAATATTTTAGTCATAAACTCAAACTTGATATTCCTTTTCAAATTTTCACTCTCATTAATTAAATTAAATTCCATCATTCAACCACTGTGTAGACAATCATAATCAGGTGGGCGGCCCAGACAAATTGTCAAGGAAGTATGGAGTTCATGACTCCCTTCTATAAGGAATATTTTCCTCATCATGGCTTTAAGGTATGCTTTTTCTCTGAATGGTATTTTTATAAAAGACTTAAAATCTTTTAAATAAGAGGTTGCCAAACTGGCCGGTGGGCCAGATCTGACCCATCACCTGTTTTGTAAATAAAAGTTTATTCAAACACATCCACACCCATTCATTTACGTACCGTCAAAGACTGCTTTTGTGCTTTTCATGGCAGTGTTGAGTAGTTGCAACAGAAACCCTATGGCTTGCAAAGCTGAAAATATTTACTACTTGGTCCTTTATAAGAAAAGTTTGCCAACCCATATCCTAAATTAAATATTTAAAAGTATATTAGTTCAGAAATAAAATGAGTGTCCTTGTGATATAATAGTAATACTTTATTACTATTTTATTTATGGCCTTTATTATGTGACACCCTATTCTGAATAATTTTGATTTATTAACACATTAAATCTTCATAATTTTATGAGGTGTAGTAAATGGCAGAACTGGCATTCAAACAAAAAAATCTGACTTCAGAGTCTTTGCACTTAACCAGCAGTCTATACTAACTTTAGTACATGATAAGTTTCTTAGCATTGGAGGCATTCAGCTGGCTTAATGAAAACTTGCCCAAGATTTTTAGAAAAGAGAAAAATTATAAGGTGATTTCCCACCATAAGACTCCACGAATTTGTCTGTCTAGATCAATGGAGAGAAGGAAAGAGGGAAGGGGAGGGGAGGGAAGGGAAGGGAAGGGGAGGGAAGGGAAAGGAAAAGAAGGGGAAAGGTGTGCCTGGTTTGTTCAGTCAGCTAAGTGTCAGACTCTTGATTTTGACTGAGGTTATTATCTCAGGGTTCTGGGAGATCCTGCTCCTTGGCAAGCTCTGCAGTTAGTGAAGAGTCTGCTTGGGATTCTTTCTCTGTCTTGCTCTCTCTCTCTCTGCCCCTCCCCTGCTCATGCTCACTCTCTCTCTCTTTCTCTCTTTCCGTCTCAAAATAAATAAACGTTAAAAAAATCAACTTCTGTAATTTTAAGATCCACTGTTTGATAGTTTTATGACACAATAAAATTTAGATACTTCTAAAATTAGAAGACAAGCTAAACATCTAAAATGTCAAGTATTTGAACTTTTAACCTCATAAAAAAAAAAGGTCCCAATGAAGAGAGAGAGCATTAAAAGTACTTTTCCACAATTCACTTGGTCTCTGACCCAGTAAAGGCTTATTACTATATTACATGGAATTTCCCAACCTAATAGAACGTTATTTTCCTTATTAAAAATTAATGTATAAAACGTAACATCATTAAAACAATAAAATATGACTATTGACACCTTGCCACTCTTACTTAAAAACAGATATCTATTTTAGTAATATCCAGGATAATTTATAGTTCAGACACATTTTAGATGCATCGTTGTCTAAGAAGATCAACTTGCTCTGTTTTCCCAATCAGATTTATAACAGTTTCATATAGCAACTGTCTACCACAGTTACCATTTTCTCAAGTCGGTGTCAGACAAGACAGCTTAGATGCGTGGATCCCAAGAATATTTATCTCCTTTTGATTCACTATCTCTTTCTCAGGGAAGGAGATTGAGAATGGCAAGACAGTCTTATTCCTCTTCTATGGTCTCCGAGCATTGCTTTAACCTCTGTCCTCAACCTCCTGCTTCATCCTTGATCTCACAGAAAAATCTGACTCTTTGGGGTGCTTTGAAAAAGCATCTTTGGGATGCTTAGATCTGTAAATTAGAGGGTCAAGTGCCATATACATATTATGAAAGATTCAGTGTGTCCATTAGTGGTTCACTTCTTTGTACATACTTTTCATGTTTATTACAATCAGAGCATAATAATATCTACCTTATATGCTTTGCAGAAGATAAATGCAAATGGATATATAAAAACTTCTGGGGAAAAAAGAATCATGCATTATTATGTATTCAGTACATACTTGTTTAGACTAAAACTGAATGATCAGTTTCTTACTAAAACTCAGTCATGGGTACATTCTAAGTCATGATTATATTCATTCTATTCTTTCTCATTTAGGGTATGGTTTAAAATTTCTGTAATAAAATCATTAAAATTAAGTCTTTTAGGGTGAGTTGTAGTAAGAAATAAAATGCTAGAAAAAAGTTACATAGTCACATCACATCTAAGAAAAAATGGTATTTAGATTTTAGTGGAGCACATGAATTTAATTTATAACATTTAATATTTTTCAGTAGACTCTAGATGAGACTAAGTTTCTCACCTATATACATATTAGCCTCCAATTTGCATGTGCATGAAACTATTACCCATTTTATCTAACAATACCTTATGATTTTCCCAAATATTTTTTTTATAATAGTTACTATAAGCAATGAAGCATAGTAGTAGAATGCTGGGGAAAAATAAAACAGAAAAACAAAAACAAAAACAAAACCAGTAAGATAAGACAAACTCAACCTTGAGCCAAAAGCAATGGTATGACTCATTTTAAGGGAATGTATACTTCAGCAAACTTCAAATTTAAAATCTATTAAAAATCAAAAGTCCTGCACAGCATCAGCTCCCAGTCATACCTTGGCCTTTGTAGGTAGATCTACTATCAAATAAGGGGTGAGGTAAACTATTACCATATGATTCTTTAAATTAAAAAAAAAATGTATATGTATCAGGTTCACTTTTCCTTATACCCATAGGCAAGATCCAGCTCTTCTGAATTAAACAATGTTTTAGCTATACCACCTGCTTTCCATGGTACATAATTGACCAAAGGATTAAAGAGAATGTCAGGTATGCCTTATTTTTGTCAATGTCTTTTCATCAGTCACAAAATTAATATGATACTGGAATAATCCAAAGTATCTTTGCTTTGAAACATCTCAAAAACTAATATACAATGTAGGCCCATACTGAAATGTAGACTTGGCTGGCAGGGTGGAGATTATGAGGGTTCTACCACTTAAAAAAAAGAAAAAAAGAAAAAAGAAAAAAAAAAGAAAATGAATTGTGGATTGGTAGGTATTATAGATTTTTCATATTCTTAATACTTTGAGTACTCAATTTATTTTCAAAAATAATAACTTATAAATAAATTTGAGTTCTTAGCACCAAAGCTGTGATTCCTGAAGAAGTCACAAAAGCAAAAACAGATTTTATGAATATAAGCTTCGGCAATATAAATGGAATCTCCTTGAGGGGCACCTGGGTGGCTCAGTCGGTTAAGCGTCCGACTTCGGCTCAGGTCATGATCTCGCAGTTTGTGGACTAGAGCCCTGCATTAAGCTCTTTGCTGACAGCTCAGACTCTGGAGCCTGCTTCGAATTCTGTACCTCCCACTCTCTCTCCCCAGTCTCATGCTCTGTCTCTATCTCTCAAGAATAAATAAACTTAAAAAAATATATATAAATGGAATCTCCTTGAGAATTCTGTACTAAGTGCTCTATTTTGAATTAAGTATTCATATTAAGCATAAGAAAATCTCTCTGCCTGGTTAAATGAGTTTTGCATAAGAGCAAAAGATTGTTTTACACCATTGTTAATCCAATTATATGCAGTATTTGTTAATGTTTATCATTAATATTGACACTTCACACACATTAATTCAGCTGTCACAGCATTGTCAGAAATCTATCAATTCTTTCATTATGATGAATTTACATTCATTTCCGTGGCATATCCATTAAAGCATTAAACTAGGCCATAAATTAAAATATGAAATTATTTTATAAATCCTCTGTTCAGACATATCTATTCAGCATTCCTTTAAAAACTGTTATAAACACACAGTTGTAGATAACATTTTATTGCTCCCTTTGGATTCTATTAATCCTCAACTCACCTTTTAAGAGATATTTTACCTACAGTTCAAAATAAAGTATACAAACTGATGTACAAATAGTACTCCAAAAACAAGAAAACTGGAACATAATTTATACTTTGAAGACTTCATGCCATTTTACAACAGTATATGTTATGTGGCTAATTAGAGGATCATATAAGCAAGTAATAACATTATATGAGATAAGATATGTCTTCCTAGAAGTCCTCATTTATAGAATTCTCTCATATAATGTTATTTAGTATATTTCTTATGGCCTTCTAGGATCAGAAATGTATTCCTTACTAGTTAAATTATTTACATTAATTTGTTTAAATTAAATATCACATAAGTAATCTCAAATGAAATAGAAGTTACTAGTTATTTAACTATAACTACTGAAGTTATATTGTTTGTAATATAATACAATTATATTAAAATTGATGAATCCATCCATAATTATTTGTAAAATGATCTAAAATTTGTCAAATTTTTTGTATGAAGAATTCTTATGGAAAAGCTGAAAATTATTTTGAGAAAATAACCAGATTACTACTAGCTTTTTTAAAAATGATCTTCACTCTTATTTTTACTCGCTGGAGCCAATGAAACCAAATCAATATTATTTTAAGGCACAAATTGTGCCACCTAACCCACTTTATCTTCTTGTTTACCCCTTAAGACCATTTTCTATACTGTTCAATTTAGATGCACAATTCAAGTCTCCAGGTCCCAAAATGATTTCAAAGAGTTATGTTTCCAACAAACTTCCTAAATTATTTGATTTTAATCTTGTCTGTTTTCATAAGACTTAAATTAAATTAATGAAGAGAAAATGCCTTATGTGTGCCTAACTAGAAAAAAATCTAAAATATTAAAACAATGTGACACAACCTGATTCACATCATCCAGTGCTAGAGACCTTGGGTCAGGCATCCTAGCCCCCTGTGCTGCTCTTGTTCAATGGGGACTATGCCAGAAACAACTAGTCATTGTGAAGAATTGTTTAAAAATGAATGTGCTGAAGATTTTCTGATTCACATTCATTATCCACTGACCTGTTCTCAATGGATTTCACAAAGAGAAGCAAAACTAATTACCTCAGACTAGGCTCTCTGGAAAATAATGGCACAGTGATTTAGAGAAAAGCATTTATGCAGTAGAGGCCTTTTGGAATAGTGTATATTTTTAAAATTAAATATCACACTTTTTTAATGATAAAATTTTTGCATTTGAACTAATGCACCATCACTTTTTTTTTTCTTCAAAATCAGTGCTAAACAAAAAGGTCTCTGTGGGCTAAATATCAATACCATTAGTTAGCTTCATGTTAAGTCATCTGAACATACTTGAAGAGAGGCTTGAAAACTATAGGGGATTGTATGTGTGAAGAGGAGATGGACACTTCAGAAATGAGGAAAGAAAATAACATGATAAAGCATAGGGTAAGTTGTTTATTAATCCCATTTATTATCACTGTCTTAATTTGCCACAAAATAATTGTTTCCTAATAAAATATGCATAATGGATAATGAAAATGTTTTCCAATGAAGCCTGTCTTGTTACAATTGTTTACTGATCTTATTGATAATCAAGGAAATTCTGCAAATCTCTATTGCTTAGTGTAGAATAGGTAGTGGTGACAACATTGAAATCTGTTGTTTTGAAGGACAGCAAGCTATTAAATTATAAATATAATGTGTAGACTCAGTGCATTCTGGAAACACAGAGGTCATAAGACCTCAGCAAAAAATAGCCAAAATAAAAAGGAAGGCTATCTATAAAATTATTACATCTTATGACCACAAAAGTGAGAGAAATCAAGAACACAGTGGGAGTTTGACCAAATACTGGAGAAGAGCAGCTCCCAGTAGCCTTCATTATGGAGTCCTCTCTCACTGCTAAAAAATAATCATATGAAAATTAATAAAGAGAAGTTAGAGATGGAAACTTAGTCTAGTGGTTCAGTTTGCTCTACTTTGGATGAAGTCTGAAAGGGTCTGGAAGTAAATTATATTGCATTGAAAAGCTAAAGTGAAGAGGAAAACAAATTGGATTGTATGCAAAATGTTTTTTGTAAATCCTCACACTGGGAGGAGACTGGGAAGTTGCCAGAGTAGGAGGATCCTATACTCATTTTATCCTTCAGATATACCCAGATTAACAGCCACATCTGTGTAACTAACCCAGAAAACCACCCAAAGACTGGTAAAACAGACTCTCCACATTTAATCATAGAAGGAGAGACCACATTGAAAATGGTAGGAAGGTTAAGACACATGGTCAGGAACTAAAGGCACCTAACCACAAGTGGGAGGGACACCATAAGCACAAAGAAGAGAGAGAAACAGATGCCACACCAGGCTCCCCAGACACAAGGGACTCATACGGGGAAGACATGGTCCCATAATATATAGTTATGAAAACCAGAAAGTCTTAAACTTTTGAGTTCTTACAATCAGTGGGGCTTAACACCAGGAACTTTATTTATTTATTTTTATTATATATTTTTTAATTTTATCTTATTTTTTAATGTTTTTTTTTAAATTATTTTTTATTTTTGAGACAGAGAGAGAGCATGAGCAGGGGAGGGGCAGAGAGAAAGGGAGACACAGAATCCAAAGCGGGCTCCAGGCTCTGAGTTATCAAGCACAGAGCCTGACGCGCAGGGCTCGAACCCACAGACTGTGAGATCATGACCAGAGCTGAAGTCGGATGCTCAATCGACTGAGTCACCCAGGCACCCCACACCCGGAACTTTAAAAATCACCTGGTTTAGCTCTGGGCAGTGAGGGCTCAAGACTGATAGGAAATAGTTCCCACCCTTACGGAGACAGCATAACAAATAATCCTGCAAAGATACAGCATAAAAGCAGCAGTTGGAAATGTACTTGGGGTATATGAATAGATTTATTGACTAATCTCAGAACTTGTGCACAGGAGGGGCAGGGATCTTTAGGAGACTTTTTCAAGAACAAAAGAACTGGCTGCATCATTTCTCTGCCCGAACCCCCAGGCTAGATACCAGACAGTTGCTAGAACCAGCACACATACACTCCACACCTAGCTTGCTAGCACTGTGTGTCCTACCCTTGTATTCTCCTATGGACTGCCTCATCCAACATGCCCTACTCTGCAGGAATTCAAATAAAGCAGTGCCAGACATCTATCATTTTACAAGCAGGCCCAATATTGCCCAGCACCACTCCAAAGTGACTCTCGCCCTGGGGTGAGGGGAAGATAATATAGACACATACACCATTTTGAATGTAGTCCCGGCAGTAGGCTGGGGGCAGACATTTGATCTGACTGCTGATACTGCCCACCAACAAAAAAACCTCACAGGGGGCAACACAAAGAACCCTGTAGTTCAAGGTTACTGCAACACCAATAGACAGATTGGGGGCAGGCATGTGGCCTGACTGGAGGCCCTGCCCACCAAGGAAACATCTTAGGGAACAATGCAAAGAGAACACCCTGCAGTTTGATGTGACCATAGTTTGTTGCTTTTTTTTTTTTTAACGTTTATTTATTTTGGAGACAGAAAGAGACAGAGCATGAACAGGGGAGGGGCAGAGAGAGAGGGAGACACAGAATCGGAAACAGGCTCCAGGCTCTGAGCAGTCAGCACAGAGCCCGACACGGGCTCAAATTCACGACCGTGAGATCATGACCTTGCTTAACCCGCCAAGCCACCCAGGCGCCCCAATGTGACCATAGTTCTGATGCCTGGACTGAGGGCAAGCATTTGGTATAACCTAACACAAGCCCAAGAGAGCCTCAGATTGGCCTCTTAACAGCATATGGACCAAAGCTTGACCAAAACAAGCAAAGAGGGCCACTGCAGCCAACTGAACTAAACCAAAATAGTAGGGCATGTGCGTGACACGTAGGAGACATACCTAAAGTGCCAGGTTCTGGTGAATGAGGGACACTGAACTGCAGAGCACTACAGGATCTCTTCTTCATAAGGACACTAGTTTCAAGAGCAGGAGACATATATAACTTTCCTATACAAGGAACAGACACAAAGAATGAGACAAAATGAGAAAAAGAGATAATAAAATGGAGATAAGTAATATGTCTGATAGACAATTAAAAGTAGTGATCATAAAGATACTGGACTTCAGGGTGCATAGATGGCTCATTTGTAAAGTGTCTGACTTCGACTCAGATTATGATCTCACAGTTCGTGATTTCCAGTCCCATATCAGTGAGCTCAAGCCCCACTTCAGATGAGCACAAGCCCATCATTGGGTAAAAACATGAGTCCCACTTCGGGTGAGCCCTGCTTCTCTGTCTTAAAAAAAAAAAAACAACTCACTGGACTTCAGAAAAGAGTAGACAATCTCAGTGAGACCTTCAACAACAGCAACAAAAAAATAGAAAATATAAAAAAGAACCCATCAGAGATGAGGAACTCAGTAAGTATAATTAAAAAGATACTAGACAGAATAAATATAGACCAGAGGAAGCAGAAGAATGGATCAGGAAGCTGGAGGACAAAATAATGGAAAGCAACCAAGCTGAGCAGCAAAAAGAAAAAGTAATAATAAAAAATAACAATAGGTTATGGAAATTCAGCAATATTATCAGGCATAATAACATTCACATTATATAGATCCCAGAAGATGAGAAAGGGGGAATAAATTTTAAATATAATAAACAAAAAGAAATAATAGCTGAAACTTCTCATATGTGGGGGAAAAAACAGAAATCCAGATCCAGGAGGCACAAAGAACCCCCAACAAAATCAACCCAAAGAGGGCCATACCAAGACATTTAATAATTAAAGTGGTAAAAATTAGGGATAAAAAGAGAATTTCTAAGACAACAAGATAAAGGAAATAGTTATGTACAAGGGAGAACCCATATAGTTATGAGCTGAGTTTTCAGCAGGAACTTTGAAGGCCAAAAGGGAATGATATAATATATTCAAAGTGCCGAAAGAAAAAAAATACAAAACTGTAGCCAAGAATACCTTATCCATCAAAGCTATTATTCAGAACAGAAAAAGAGATAGAGATTCTTAGTAAAAAAAAAAAAAAAATTAAAGAAATTCACCACCACTAAACTAGCCTTATAAGAAACATTAAAGTGAATTCTTGAGTGGAAAGGAAAGGACATAATCAGGAGTTAGAACATCAGGAAAGAAATAAAATTGCATAGGTTCATGCAAACATAATAAAAGTAGTAGATTAATGACTTATAAAACCAGTATGAAAATTAAAGAAAACAGTAAACTACATTGTATGTATAAAAATCAGTAAAGGGATACATAAAATAAATGGATGTCAAGTATAACATCATATGCATAAAAATTGGGCAGGTAGTAAAAATTTAGCACTTTTAGAATGAGTTTATACTTCTGCAACCATCAACCTAATATAGACTGTTGCATGCATAGGGTGTTATATATACACCTAATAGTAACCACAGATTAAAAACTGGTAATAGATATGCAAAAAATAAGGAAAAAGAATCAAAGATCACCAAACATACCCATCAAACCACAAGGGAGGAGAGCAAGAGAAGGAAGAGAGAAGAACTACGGAAACAACTATAAAACGAGTAACAAAATGGCAATAAGTACATACCTATCAATAATTACTGGATGTAACTGGACTACATACTCCAATTAAAATACATAGGGTAACTGAATGGATTTAAAAAAAAATAACACCCATCTATATATTGCCTACAAGACACTCACTTCAGACCTAATGATACATGCAAATTGGCAGTAAAGAGATGGGAAAATATTTATCATGCAAATTAAAGTGAAAAGAAAGCCAGAATAGCAATACTTACATCGGACAAAAAGAGACTTTAAAACAGACTGTAACAAGAGAAAAGAAGGACATTACACAATCATAAAGGGAACAATCCAAAAGAAAATATAATGATTGATCATAAATATTTATGCATCTAACTTGGGAGTACCCAAATATATAAAGCAACTATTAATAGACAAAAAGGAAGAAATCAATAGTAATACAATAATAGTAGGGAACGTAAACATCCCACTTATACCAATGGTTAGATGACGCAGACAGAAAAATCAAAGCAACACTGGCTTCAAATGACACTTTAGACTAAAATGTATGGATCTAACATAGAACATTCCATCCAGAACATTCCATCCAAAAACAGAGGGAATATACATTGTTTCAAGTGTGTATGTAACATGCTCCAGAAGAGATCACATGTTAGGCCACAAAACAAGTGTCAGTAAACTGAAAAAGATTGAAATCATATCATGTATCTTTTCTGACCATAATGGTATAAAGCTAGAAATCAACCACAAGAAAAAGTCTGTAAGGAACACAAATACATGGAGGTTATAGTACCTTCTACTAAACAATGAATGGGAGAACCAAGAAATCAAAGATGAAATAATACACAGAGATGAATGAAAATGAAAACACAACAGTCCAAGATCTTTCAGATGCAGGAAAAGTTGTTCTAATAGGTAAGATTGTGCAATAGAGGCCTACCTGAAGAAGCAAGAAAAATCTCAAACAACCTAATCTGACATCTAAAGGAGTAAGAAAAAATAAAACAAAGTCCAAAGCCAGTACACAAAAGGAAATAATAAAGAATAGAGAAGAAATAAATAAAATGGAGATTTCAAAACAATAGAACAAATTGATGAAACACCAACAAAATTGATAAATCTTTAGCCAGGTGAAAGAAAGAAAAGAAAAGAAAAGAAAAGAAAAGAAAAGAGGAAAACAAGGGAAGGAAGGAAGGAAACTACACATCATTAGCTCTGATGAACAAAGATGCAAAATTTTTCAACAAAATATTAGAAAACTGAATCCATCTATACAGTAAAAAATTATTCACCACAATCAAGTGAGACTTTGCCAGTAGTTCAATACTGGCAAAGCAAACAACATGATATATCACATTAACAAGAGAAATGACAAAAGAAACCATATGATAATCTTTATACTTGCAGAATAAGAATTTGACAAAGTACAACAACAATTCGCGATAAAAACTCTCATAAAGTAGGTTTAGAGGGAATATACCTCAACATTCTAAATGCCATATATGAAAAACCCATAGCTAATATCATATTCAATGGTAAAAAACTGAAAGCTTTTTCCCTAAGAACCAAGATAAGGATTTCCACTGTTACAACTTTTATTCATCATAATTCTGAAGTCCTAGCCACAGCAATCAGACAAGAAAAAGACATAAACGGCATTCAATTTGTAAGGAAGAAGTAAAACTTCCATTATTTGTAGATGACATGATAGTATATATTAAAAGCCCTAAAGACTCCATCAAAAAACTACTAGAACTGATTAATTTATTAAAGTTATAGTATACAAAATCAATATACACAAATCTATTGCATTTTTATATACTAATAATGAAGTAGCAGAAAGAGAAATTAAGAAAACAATCCCATTTACTATTACAGCAAAAATAACAAGGAGTGTAAAGATCTATACACCAAAAACTATAAAACACTGATGAAAGAAATTGAAAATGATACAAACAAATAGAAAGATATCTATGCTAATTGATTGGCAAAACAAATATTGTTAAAATGCCCATATTACCCAAAGCAATCTCACAGAACCAGGGCAAATAATCCTAAAATTTGTATGGAACCACAAAAGACCCCAAATAGCCAAATAAATCTTGAAAAAACAACAACAAAACTAGAAGTATCATAATCACATATTTCAAGGTATATTACAGCTGTAGTAATCAAAACGGTATGATACTTGCACAAAAATATACGTGTAGATCAACAGAACAAGATAGAAAGATAAACACAATGATATGGTCAATTAAACTATAACAAGAGGCAAGAATATACAATGAGGAAAAAGACAGTCTCTTTAATAAATGGTGTCATGAGAACTAAATAGCTACATGCGAAAGAATGAAATTGGACAAATATCTTACACTATACACAAAAACAAATTCAAAATGGATTAAAACCTAAATGTGAGACCTGAAACCATAACATTTCTAGAAGAAAACATAGGCATAATCTATCTGACATAGGCCTTAGTGACATTTTTCTAGATATGTCTCCTGAGGCAAGGGAAACAAAAGCAAAATTAAACTGTTGAGACTACATCAAAATAAAACACTTTTACACAGTGAGGGAAATCATCAACAAAACTGAAAGACAACCTACTGAATGAGAGAAGATATTTGCAAATGATATATCCAATAAGGGGTTAATATCCAAATACATAAACAACTTATACAACTCACCATCAAAACGGCAAATAGTTAAAAAATTGGTAGAAGACCTAAATAGCCATTTTTCCACAGAACACATAAAGAGATGCTCAATACACTCATCATCAGGGAAATGCAAATAAAAACCACAATGAGATACACCTCACACTTGCGAGAATGGCTAAAGTTAAAACACAAGAAACATCAAGTGTTGACAAAGATGTGGAGAAAAAGGAACCCTCTTACACTGTTGGTACAAAGGCAAGCTGATGGAAACGCTATGGGAAACAGTATGGAGATCCTCAAAAAATTAAAAATAGAATTACCATATGATCCAATAATTCCACTACTGGGTATTTACCTAAAGAAAATGAAAACATTAATTCAAAATGGTGTATGCACCTCCACGTTAACTGCAGCATTATTTACAATAGCTAAGACATGGAAGTAACCCAAGTGTCCATCCACAGATGAGTGGATAATAAAGATACACACACACACACACACACACACACACACACACATACGTGTACAATGGAATTTTATGCAGCCATAAAAAAGGATGAAATTTTTGCCATCTGCAACATGATGATAGATCTTGAGGGTGCAATGCTAAGTGAGATAAGTCAGTTAGAAAAGGAAAAATACCATATAATTTCACTTAAACATGGAATTTAAGAAATAAAAACAGAGACAAACAAAAAATGGACTCTTAAATATAGTGAACAAACTGGTGGTTGATGGAAGGGAGAGGGTTAGGAGATGCATTAAATTGGTGAAGGATATTGAGTATATTTATCATCACGCACCACACCAAGCCGTGTACCCCCAAACACCATCATGCCATGCCAAGCTGCCGCATGCCACAGCTGTTGCCATGCACCACACCAAGCTACAGTGCTATGCCCAGCCATCACACCATGCCAGCCACACACCTCCAACCACCAGCATGTATCATGCCTGGCTTTGCACCACTCACCACACTGGCACACAGTTACCAAACATCATAGCACTTTGGAAATCTGGCATAGGACTGGTGGCCCAGTACAAATTTTGCTATATTGCTTCCCTGCTCCCAAGTTTTGCAGCAGGCATGGCCCTCAGAGCCAGCCTTCCTGGGTCCCACTGCCTGATATCACAGAGAGCAACCATAGCCCACAATAGGCAGAGAGTAAGTGCAGGCAACTGCACTGAAGAGAAAAGTGACTCAGACACAACAACAGGATATAAGCAACATACATAGAATATCCCCCTGAAGTGCCAGGTTCTGGTGAATAGGGGACTCTGTACTGAAGGGAACTCCAGGACCTCTTCTTCATGAAGTCACTACTTTCAAGAGCAGAAGACACAACTGGCTTTTTAAACACAGAGACACAGGCATAGAGGCAGACAAAATGAGGAGACAGGGAAATTTATTCCAAATGAACAAACAGGATCAGGCCACAGTCAGAGATCTAAGTAAAACAGATATAAGTAACATGTCTGATAGAGAATTTAAAGCATTGATTATGAGGACACTCACTGTACTTGACAAAAGAGTAGAAGACATGAGTCAGACCCTTAACACACAGATAAGGAATAACATAGCAGAGGTAAAGGGTTCAATAAATGAAATGAGAAACATGCTCAATGGAATGAACAGCAAGCTGGAAGTAGTACAGGATTGAAGTAGTGACCTAGAAGACAGAGTAACAGAAAGTTATCAAGCTAAAGAGAGAGAGAGAGAGAGAGAGAGAGAGAGAGAGAGAGAGAGAATTATACAAAATGAAAACAGACATAGGGATTTCAGTGATTCAATTGAGTCTAATAACATTCATATTATAGGAGGCCTAGAAGAAGAAGACAGAGAAAAGAGGGCAGAAAATCTATTTGAAGAAATAGCTGATAACTTCCCTAATCTGGAAATAGATATCCCAATCCAGGATGTACAGAACTCTTATCAAAATCAACAAAAGCAGAACCACACCAAGACATATTGTAATTAAACTGGCAAAGTATAGTGATAAAAAATTTAAAAGCAGCAAGACAAAAGAAGTCAGTAACTTACAAAGTAACTTACACAGGAAAACCCATAAGGCTAGCAGGAGATTTTTCAACAATATCTTAGCAAGCAAGTGGCATGATATATTTAAAATGCTGAATGGGAAATATCTGCAGCCAAGAATGGTCTATCCATCAGGACTATCATTCAGAACAGGAGAGATAAAGAGTTTCCCAAACAAATAAAAATGACAAGACTTCATGACCACTAAACCAGCCCTGCAAAAAATATTAAAGGGGACACTTAGAGTGTAAAGGACACACCAAAAGTGACAGGATAGAGGTAGGAAACACAAAATCTATAGAAATGAATATTTCTGTAAAAATTCAGTCAAGGATTTCACAAAACAGGATATAAAAATATAATAACCTAACCCTAAAATGTGGGGAGGAGAGGAAAACAGAGTGGGTACACACTTAAATGACCACCAACTTAATAGAGACTGCCGTATGCAGAAGAGTTTATATACAAACCTAATGGTAACTATATATGAAAAAACATTAATAAACATTCAAAGAATAAAAGGAAAGAAATCCAAATATGTCACTAAAGAAAATCAGCAAAATATGAAAGATAGACAAGAAACAATCAGAAATATCTTTGGAAACAACCACAAAACTAATAATAAAATGGCCATAAATACATATCTATCAATAAGTACTTAATATAAATGGAATAAATGTTCCAATAAAAAGACATGGGGTGACAGAGTGAATAAATATAAGACCCATCTATATGCTGCCTACAAAAGACTCATTTTAGACCTAAAGACACCTGCAGATTGAAAGTGAGAGGATGGGGAAACATCTATCATGCAAATGGATGTCAAAAGAAACCCAGAGTAGCAATATTTATATCAGACAAAACAGACTTTAAAACAAAGACTGTAACAAGAGACAAAAAAAAGACACTCTATAATAATAAAGGGGACAATCCAACAGAAGATATAAGCATTGTAAATATTTATGCACCAACATAGAAGCACTCAAATACATTAAACAATTATTAACAGGGAACTTTGCAGAATGTTCAGGGAGAAGGGGAAGAGTGGTGGCTGCCAGAGTTGTCCGCATCCTTCCTCCTCCCCCACACTGGCCTCAGCCCACTCACCAGCTGTAGAAAATGGTGAAAGAAACCACTTAGTATGATGTTTTTGGGAGTCAAACCCAATGCCACCTAGGAAGAATTAAAAAAGGCTTACAGGAAACTGGCCTTGATGTACCACCCTGATAAAAATCCAAATGAAGGAAAGAAGTTTAAAGAGATTCAAGCTTATGAAGTGCTGTTTGATGCAAAGAAAAGGGAATTAAATGACAAAAGAGGAGAACAGGTAATTAAAGAAGGTGGAGCTGGTGGTAGTTTTGGCTCCCCCATGGAGAACTTTAATACATTTTTTGGAGGAGGAGGAGGAAGGATGCAGAGAGAAAGGAGAGGTAAAAATGTTGTATGTCATTCTCAATAACCTTATATTTATATAATGGTGCAACAAGAAAACTAGCTCCGCAAAAGAACATGATTTGTGACAAATGTGAGGACTGAGGTGGTAATGATGTTGTCCCAATTACCAAAGTACTGGAATGCAAATAAGAATTCATCAAATAGGACCTGGAATGGTTCAGCAAATCCAATCTGTGTTCATGGAGTACCAGGCCATGGAGAATGGATCACTTGTAAAGATAGATGTAAAAGCTGCAGTGGAAGGAAAAAAAAAAGCTGCAGTTCAAGAGAAGATTTAGAAATTCCTATTAACAAAGGCATGAAAGATAGCCAGAAGATAACATTCCATAGTGAAGGAGACCAAGAAGAAGCACTGGAACCAAGGGATATTATCATTATTTTAGACCAGATGGACCATGATGTTTTTATTGAGCAAGAAGACCTTTTCATGTGTATGGATATACAACTGGTTGAAACACTGTGTGACTTTCAAAAGCCAATATCTACTCTTGACAACTGAACCATCCTCACCACCTCTCATCCTGGTCAGATTTTCGAGTATGGAAACATCAAGGATATGCTAAATGAAGGCATGCCAATTTATCATAGACCATATAAAAAGGGTTGCCTAATCATGCAATTTAAGGTAAACTCTCCTGAGAATAACTCTGTCTCCTGATAAACTCCCTTATCTGGAAAAACTCCTACTCGAGATGAAGGAAGTTACTAGAGATCGATGAAACGGAGAAGGTGGAACTGGTGAACTATGATCCAAATCAGGAAAGGAAGTGCCATCACAATGGAAAATCATATGAAGATGATGAACATCATTCTAGGGGTGGTGTTCAGTGTCAGACCTCTTAATGGGGCCAGTGAATACCACTGCTGGCATTTTATATGTAGTGGTGAATGAGTAAAGGATTATAATCATAGCTCACTACTTGCTATAGTTTTCAATATTCAACTATAGTTTTTAAGTTAAATGAAGAATAAACTCAAATATAAAAGCTAAATATTTTAAAAATTAAAAATTAATAAACACATAAAGGAACTAATTGATCATGATACAATAATAGTAGATTTTAACACCCCATATACATCAATGGGCACATCATCTAAACAGAACATCAACAAGAAAAAAAAAGGCTTTCATTGACACACTGGAAAGAATGGTTTTAACATATATATTCAGAAAATTCCATTCTAAAGAAGCAGAATAGACATTTTTTTTTCAAATGGACATGGGCCACTCTCCAGAATAGATAATAGTCCACAAAACAAATCTTGACAAATTTAAGTAAATAAAAATCATAACATGCATATTTTCTGACCACAACACTATGAAACTAGAACTCAACTACAAGAATGAATCTAGAAAGATCACAAATACATGAAGGTTAAATAGCATGCTACTAAACAATGAATGGGCCAACCAGGAAATAAAAGAAGATATAAGAAAAGTCATAGAAACAAATCAAAATGAAAACACAACACTCCAAAACCTCTGGGATACAGCAAAAGCAGTTCTAAGATGGAAGTTTATAGCAATGCAGGCCTACCACAAGAAACAAGAAAAAGCTCAAATAAACAACTTAACCTTACACCTAAAGGAACTAGAAAAAGAACAAAAAATAAAACCTAAAAACACCAGAAGGAAGAAAATTATAAAGATTTGAGCAGAAATAAATGGTATAGAAACAAACAAACAAAAAAAGAAAACAACAACAAAAATAGGACAGATCAATGAAGCTAGAAGCCATCTCTTTGAAACAAAATAAAACAAAAAAATTGATAAACCTCTACCCAGATTTATCAAGACAAAATATAGAAAGGACTCAAATGAGATAACACTGACACCACATAAATACAATTATAAGAGAATATTATGAAATACTATATGCCAACAAATTGAACAACCTAAAATAAATGGATAATCCCTGGAAAAATAGAAAATACCGAAACTGAAACAGGAAAAAATAAAAAAAATTGAATAGACTGATTACCAGCAAGGAGATTGAATCAGTTATCAAAGCACTCCCAACAAACAAAAGTCCAGTATCAAATGACTTCACAGGTGAATTCTACTAAACATTTAAAGAAGAGTTAATACCTATTCTTCTCAAACTATTGGAAAAGAATAGAAAAGAGGGAAAACTTCCAAATTCATTCTATGAGGCCAACAATACCCTGATACCAAAACCAGACAAAGATACCACTAAAAAATGTACAGGCTAATATCCCTGATGAACACAGATACAAATATTCTGAACAGAATATTAGCAAACTGACTTTAACAATACATTGAAAAATAATTCACCATGATCAAGTGGGATTTATTCTTCTGTTATAGGGTGGTTCAGTATTTGAAAATCAATCAGTGTGATATGTCACATCAATAAAAGAAAGGATAAGAACCATACGATCATTTCAATAGATGTAGAAAACGCTTCTGACAAAGTATAACATCCATTCATGATAAAAACCCTCAACAAAATAGACAGGTTTAGAGGGAACATACCTCAACATTCTAAAATCCATATATGAAAAACCCTTAAGTAAAATAATCCTTAATGGGGAAAAACTGAGAGCATTTCCCCTAAAATCAGGAATAAGACAAGGATGTCTATCCTCAACACTTTTATTCAGCATAGTACTAGAAATCCTAGCCACAGCAATGAAACAACAAAAGGAAATAAAAAGCAACCAAATAAATAAAGAAAAAGTAAAACTTTCACTATTTGCAGATGATATGATACTGTATATAGAAAACCCTAAAGACCCCACCAAAAAAACTGCTAGAACTGATAAATGAATTCAGTAAAGTTTCAGGATACAAAATTAATGTACAGAAATATGTTGCATTTCTATATACCAATAATGAAGTAGAAAGAGAAATTAAGAAAACAATCCCATTTATAATTAGACCCAAAATAACAAGATCCCTAGGAAAAATCTAATCAGAGGTGAAAGACCTCTACTTTGAAAACTATAATATCTTGATGAAAGAAATTGAAGATGACACTAATGAATGGAGAGACATTCCATGTTCATTGATTGTAAGAATATTGTTAAAACGTCTGGGGCATCTGGGTGGCTCAGTCAGTTATGCGTGTGACTGGCTCAGGTCATGATCTCGCAGTTTGTGAGTTCGAGCCCCACATCAGGCTCTCTGCTGACAGTTCAGAGCGCCTGCTTTGGATTCTATGTCTCCCTCTCTCTCTCTCTCTCTCTCTCTGCCCCTCCCCCACTCACACTCTGTCTGTGTCTCTCTCTCAAAAGTAAATAAACATTAAATTTTTTAAAAATGTATATAGCACCCAAAGCAACCTACAGATTTAATGCAATCTCTAGCAAAATACCACCAGCATTTTTCACAGAGCTAGAATAAACAATCCTCAAATTTGTATGGAACCACAAAAGACCCTGAGTAGACACAGCTATCTTGAAAAAGAACAAAGCTGAAGGCATCACAATTCTGGACTTTAATCTATATTACAAAGCTATAATAATCAAACAGTAGTATGGTACTGGTAAGTACCCATAGTAAAGTATGTAAATAGAGTACTGGTAAGTACCCATAGTAAAACAAGTAAATAGACCCGTACATCAATAGAACAGAATATTAAAAAACAAGTCCACAACTACAAGGTCAATTAATCTTCCACAAAGCAGGAAAGAAATCCAATAGGAAAGAGACAGTCTCTTTAACAAATGGAATTTGGAAAACTCAACAGCAATATGCAAAAGAATGACACTTGACCACTTTCTCACACCATCACAAGAATAAACTCAAAATGGATTAAATACCTAAATGTGAGGCCTAACACCATAAAAGTCCTATAAGAGAACACAGGCAGTAATTTCTTTGACATTGGCTATAGTAACTTCTTTCTAGATATGTCTCTTGAAGCAAGGGAAACAAAAGAAAAAATAAAGTATTGGGGCTATTTAAAAATAAAAAGCTTCTGCACAGGGAGGAAAACAATCAACAAAACTAAAGACAACTTATGGGAGAAGATATTTGTAAATAACATATCCTATGAAGAGTTAGTATCCAAAACATACAAAGAATTTATAAAGCTCAACACTCACTAAAAAATGTGCAGAAGTCATGAACAGACATTTTTCCAAAGAAGACATCCAAATGGCCAACAGACACATGAAAAGATGCTCAAAATCACTTATCATAAGGAAAATGCAAATCAAAACCACAATGATATAGCACCTCACACCTGTCAGAATGGGTAAAATCAACAACACAAGAAACCACAGGTGTTGATGAGGATATGGAGAAAAGGGAGTCATCTTACACTGTTGGTGGGAATGCAAACTGGTGCAGACACTCTGGAAAATGGTACTGAAGCTCCTCAGAAAATTACAAATACAACTACCTAATGATCCAGCAATACTACTACTGAGTATTTACCCAAAATACAAAAACACTAATTTCAAGGGATATGTGCACCCTGTGTTTATAGCAACATTATCGACACTAGCCAAGAGTCTATTGACTGATGAATGGATAAAGAAGATGGGGTGTATGTATGTATGTGTGTGTGTGTGTGTGTGTGTATTCCACTATATATACAGTGGAATATTATCCAGCCATAAAAATAAAATCTTGCCATTTACAAAGACATAATGCTAGGTGTAAAAAGTCAGAGAAAGACAAATACCATATGATTTCACTGATATGTGGAACTTAAAAGAACAAAACAAATAGCAAAGGGGAAAAAAATAACAGAGTGAAAGAGACACAAATCAAGAATCACACTCTTATTTACTGAGAACTGATGTTTACCAGAGGGGAAGGGGGTAGGGTGATGTATTAAACAGGTGATGGGAAAAAAAAAAAAAGAAAAGAAAAGAAACAGGTGATGGGGATGAAGGAGTGCCCTTGTCATGATGAGTACAGGGTGTTGAATCACTATATTGTATGCCTGGAACTAATAACACTAATAATACTCTATGTTAACTAAGTGGAATTAAAATAAAATCTTAAAAAACTAATCAACAAACTTAAAAAAAAATCATAGTATCCTTACGATGTGTGCCAAATATTTTAGAGAGCTGTTGAATCATTATATTTTATACCTGAAAACTAATTTAACACTATGTTAATTATGCTAGAATTTTAAAGGATAAATAAAAACTACAAAAACAGAACTTCACACTGGAAGAACTAGGTTAGAACCACACAAGTTGTTTTCTCTGAATGACACTCTAAAGTCACTTTAGGTAGCAAATCATATAATGGACCTTTCACCAGTGCTAACACTACCTGAACATTTCCTTGTACCAGTCGAGAGCAGAAGCCCCATTGGCTTCCTTTGGATGGGGTATGGAATGCTGATTCCAGTCTTCTTTCTGCCTATTTTCATACTAGAGAGGACTGTGTGATTAGAACTGGAAGTCAACTGGTAAAAATTATATTCATCTTTCTTTTTTTTCCCCCTTATTCTATCTGCCCTGTCTATAGAGGAAAACAACTAGAAATTTCTCCTTTAATAAAGAGAAATTATAACAGTACTATTTTACCTAGTTTTAATTCGTAGACCCTGACAACTCTCATAAATTCCAATGATCACAGGAGAGGCAAACTTATTTCTTAAGCCTAAAAAGAAAAAACTATTAGTATTTCCCAGAATATGAAAGTATGTATATAATCTTTGATAATTCACAATTGGTATAAATAAAACTGTCCTCTTTCCTTTAATGGTAAAACTAAACATTCACATAAATATTCAAATGCAATGCATTACATATATTATACTAAATATGCACATTTTATAACAGATATTTGACTGGTTGTACAATCAACACAGAAGACATAATGATACCTATACAAAAATAATACAGTTTTATTACAGTTGTAAATATAACTGTAGGAACTCTTAATTTTGTGTCAAATTGGTTATCACTATTCCTTGTTTCTTTCTCAATACTATTATAAAAGTGACTGCTGTTTGAGAAACTGTTATTCAAAACACTGGTATAGAGCTTTTCTTGATTTCCTACCACAGAATCCACTGCCTACTCTATTTATTACCTGATAATTTTAGTAATAAATTCACTAATGCAGATTAGTGTACCACATTGAAATTATAGATATGCCCTCAATACACTTTTTGATTGAATGCCAAATAGTTGAATGTTAAAATCAATATTTAGGGGAGGCCAACTAATACCATCATAGAATGAAGTGATGAGACTTTAAAATTTTTTCAAATCTCCCTAAGTGATAATTATAATTTCACTCCTAACCATGTAAATTTCAATTCAAATAGTTTGAAATTTTAATTTGGAAAACTTCACTCACTTTCAGTGTGGTTGGTAGGTGTGCAATTGTTTTGGGGATAATTCTGTCAATGTAGGATACTGTTGATGATAATGTTTGCCACTAACTTTGAAAGTCTTTTATCATATAGGTAGAGATTTATCAGCTCTTCAATTCCTGTAATTTCATCAAATCGATTTCTCAAATTGGAGTTGTTTGCACTGCTTAAAGAAGATTCTGCCTATTTTCAGAAGACTTAAAATGTCTTCACATATTATTTTATCAGGAATATTTTTGCTTAGCTGTTGTTTTACACTTACTGCCTGAGATAAAATTCTTTTAATCTTGGATCTAAAAATATAGCAATGGAGAAATTTAATTGGTTTCAATATAACAAACCTCCAAATTCCCACATGCATCTCAGCTTTCATTCCATGCACATTAATTTAGCATGTTCTGTGAAGCAAACTTTTGGGAGACTCCTTAGAGCAGACAGAATGTAAGAAATACTTTTGGTCTCAAGTCACACTCATTTGGTTATTTCTTTAGCAGATTCCAACAAATAAACTATGTTCTCTATAAGCAAGCTGTCTTGAAAGTTGGCATTGTTATTGGCAGAGTATGGTGTTAAGTCTTTAATTCACTTTTCGTTAAAAAATGTGATCACTTCTATTCCATCTTGTTTGAACATCTGATGATCTGACAAAGCAGTTCCATCATCTATTTTATATCTTATAAATGTGTCCTGCTTAAGGGCAGTACTTTTGTTACATGAGAATGTGTTATAATTACTCTAACATACAATTGAAGAATGTGAAAAAATACTCATCATCTGTTTATTTACATATCACTCCTAGGTTTCACTACATTTACTTCATTGTCAGTCAAAGTTGTATGACATTTGTTTCACTGATTTTCCATTCGATAAATAGTTCATCAATCAGATTCATGTGGTTGTTAGCTATGTGAGACCTAAAAGTTTCTTACCTAGTAAACGAGAAGAATTAAATCCTTCACAACTCAGCATAATAAAATTTAAAACAAACGTATGGTTGTATCTTTATGTCTAAATTTGTTATTAGGAAAATAAGAAAAATACAAATTCAATAATATTTCTCACACTTTGTTGGTATATACAGCAGAATGTGAATCAAGAACTAGTGTTTCTGCACCAGTTTCAAAGATAGAGTTCTGTTACTTGGAATTTATAGCTTGGGTGAAACTAAAAATTCTTTGAAATTCATCCACAGAAAATGATTGACATTCTACTGCACTCAGTTCAATAAGATTTTGTTCAAAATATTTGACTTGATAGGCTTAAAAGCATCAGAAAAAAAAATTTCTAAATCACTTGTGGAAAAATTTTCAAGTTTGATAAGTGAAAACAAAATATGTTTTTTAGTACATCATTTTTCTCTAATTTAAATTTTCTTCTTACTGTCTTTTGTATCAGATGATTTATCATAGATGTTTTGGAATCTTTCTTCCTTATGATATTTTATAGTGGCATTCTGCTCTTAATTCATTTTCTCAACTTGTATAGAATTCCCAAAAAGGAATACTAAAGCCAAAACAAAATTTTCATGCTTCCGCAAATACGTATTTATGCAAATACTCTCTCACTGGACTATGAGAATCATAAAGAAAGGGACTGCATTTTATTTCTCTCTCGCTGTCAAGAATAGAGCATGATAGGCACTAAGCACTCAATGAACACTTGTTGACTAAAAATATATATATGTTTAAAATGATACAGCATGATGTAATAGAAAAATGTTACATTTGCTATATTTTTCCCTTTGCTAGTGTTGTGATATCGAACAATTTATTTAATATCTCCAAACAAATATTTCCTCATGTGCAGAATATTCCTGAAACTCCTCGAGTTGTTGTGATATTTTTAGTGTATTTTAAAACACTAGCACAATTCTCGCCATCCAGGAGGTGCTCAATATGGCAACTAATAAGAAGGAAGGGGGAAAAAATGAAGAATATTAATGTCTGCTTTATTAAAGAACTATTTGATGCTCAGTATATAAGCACATATTTAAGAATCTAATTTACTGAACAGAATTTATTAAGCTGAAACAAACAAACAAAAACAGTATTCCTCCATTAAAATGAAAACTTTTTTCTTTGTCACAGGATAGCTCATGATTACATATCAAACATCAGATATTTTCTAAGAAGTCTCTTGAAGTTTATCCATTTAACTCTTTGGTATCAAAAATTATCAAATCTCATGCACCCAAGGCCTGTAAATGAGTGTTCTGCATTTGGGTCATGTTTCTGCCAAATTATTAGGAAAGCCCATAAATCATTATATTATCTCCTCACAGTCTCTCTTATTTCTAATAATTAGTAGGGCTATTTCTTAGCTTGCAACAGCAAACTCAAAGGAATCTTTCTACTTATGTGAGTTCTGCAGTCTTCTAGATTTATCTGAGAAATGACTTTAATTACTCACATTCTTCACTTTTTCCAATTCCCTTAAGTATTGCAAAAGGACATTAGTCAGAACGATGTTCCCAATATTAATATACCTATCACTCATTGCAATTTTCTCAGTCTTAATTTCTGGTACCAATCACTTTCTGTATAAATACTAATTAGATTCAGGTACAAAAAAATATGCAAATATCTAAGTTAATGAGACCTGCTATACAAAGCCTCTAGTAAATATTTCCCTATTGATATTTTGTGGGTGATTTTCCCACCAAATCTATATGTAGCTCCAAATTATTTTGGGTGAAATTTAGGGCACTAGATCCCCAGTAATCTAACCCTATACAATTCAACAACCACTTTCAATTGTCAGCTATTTTAATTGCCTAATATTTATACAATCTAAACAATATGCTGATGTTGAGGATTGCTCAATTTTATTTTTTTATGAATTTTTTTAAAGTTTATTTTTTTTTATTTTGAGAGAGAAGGAGGGAGGGAGGGGCAGCGAGAGGGAGGGAGAGAAAGAGAGAAACAGGTTCCATGCTGCCAGCACAGAGCCAGACACAGGGCTCAAGCTCACAAAACTGTGAGATCACCACCTGAGCCAAAACCAAGAGTCTGTGACAGTTCACCAACTGAGCCACCCAGGTGCCTCAAGGATTGCTCAGTTTTAAAATGTCATTTGTTTCCTTAATGGTAGAGACAAATTAGCTCTCTTACAAACACTCCCTCAGTACTCTTCTTTGCATTCTTCAAATATGTATATATAAATATCTACATAAATATATGACAAAATTATGTTAAATTGTCGGTTAATATTTACATTCTTTGACTATGGAAGTATTGATTGATATTTTGGTTAGGTAATATTTTCCCCATAATTCTGACACTGATGCTCCCTGTATTTCTAATTTCTAGATATAGCAGCTGAGAATTTCTAGTATCAGGTTCATGATAATTTATATGAACCAGTTTTTTTTTCTTCCTGAAAACATTTAGAATCTTCTCCCCAGGCTCTACTTTCTACAATTCAAAAAGATTTTTACCAATTTTCCATGATCTCATTTTCTAGAACTCTTAAAACTTGAACATTTAATATTCTGAATTGATCATTTAATTTTTCTATCTTTTCTTGAATTTGTTTCTATTTCATCTAGTGCATTTTTATTCAAAACTAATGCTTCATTCAAAACTATTACTAAATGCTTGATTTTCACTATTTTTTTTTCAAATTGCTCTTTCCTGTTTTGATTCTATTTTATAATGTGTAATTCATTTATGGGTGAAAGTCTAATTCTCTATCTCCTCAAATGGATTTTTTTCTTTATATTCTGAAGTTCTTTTGCTGTCTCTGTTATCTATTTACTCTCCAGTTCCTTTAATGTGTATGCTTGTTTCTAAATAACTCACATCTAGAAAACAAAGAATTCTTACAAATCAGTCAGGAAAAGAAAACACTAAATTAAAAGTGGGTGAAATACTTGAACAAAAACTTCCAAAAAGAATATTCCCAAATAGCTAATATATATGACTAGTGTTCAGTGTCAGTCATGAGAGAAATGAAAAATAAAGTTTCTAAACCTCAGTGTGATACTCCTACACACTCCCAAATACCAAAAATTAAAGGTTGACAATAACAAGTGTTGATAAGAATGTGTAACCATATAAACTTGCAGTAGAATAGCTTCCATTTTGGACAGCCATGCCACACTTGACTAAAGCCTACAAGATGCTATTTAAAACTATGATTTTTTTTGTCTACTTGTTTTATGTTGCAGGAATGGTAGTAGTCAGGCCCCTACTGCTAGTGTATATAGTCACTTCTTTTTTGTAGTGTTAAGAGTTTTTACTTAACATGCTTTGATATGTCATTTAGCACACTGACCACTAATATCTCCAGTATAGACTATTCCATTTATTATCATAAAATAACCCTCTTTGTGTTGTAGATTTCTTTCTTTCTCAAATACTTTATCAGATACAAATGTCGATCCTGTTGCTTTAAGCATGAATGTTTGCTTATTATTATTTTGTTCCTTTAAGCTTTCTATGTTCATTTGTTTATGTGTCTGTCATTTTTTAATGTTTATTTATTTTGAGAAGGGGAATGAACAGAGAGGGAGAGAGAATATCAAGCAGGCTCTACACTGAGACAAAATCAAGAGTCAGATGCTTAACTAACTGAGCCACACAGGCACCCCTGTGTCTCATTCTTAACATAATCTGAACAGTCTTTTCCTTCAACCCCTTTATCTTTATTTTAAATACTCACTCGACTGCCAATTTAAGTATCCATTCACTAGCCTACCCACAAACACATAACCAAACAAAACATTGCTCTGGAGTCAGATCTCAGTGAGATCTTTAGACTATGTTTCTTAATAAGAGATTACAATATCTTGTCCTTTTACTGTGTTTGTTTTCTGCTTTCTACTTAGAATCTTTTTTTTCCAACAATTTGGAATAGGCAACTGGAATTGAACTAACTCTTTGGCTAGGAATTCAGAATATTTCATGATACTGCTTTGTCTTATTTCATCAAGCCAGAAGAATGGTACCAACATAACCAAAGTGAGACTGTTAAACATGGTACTTCACAAAGAGTGACTTTAGCGTCATGGAATCGTAAGTCATTCCTTTTTTCTCTCCCCTTTTTTTGTTAACAATTACATCCATAACTGAACAAAACTGCCTCAGCAAATTACACTAAGGGACTTAACAGTACTCTTGCTCACCTGTGAATCTGAAAATAAATAAGACCTCAGTAAGGGCTGTGGACCCAAGGGAGTTGGCAAACCTGCCCCACCCCTACTTGCAGCAATCAGGGGAAAAAAACCTGTACAGACACCCATAGGTGAAAGAGAAATTTTAGAAGTTCATATTGCCTAAGAAGAAATTCCAACATGACACTGGTGTGATTAAAAAAAAAAAAAAAGTCTGGATACAGAGGAGAGAGATGAACTCTCCAGAGCCACCCTTGCTCTGACATTTCAAGGACAAAGCTGTTTGGCAGGTAGCAGCAACCTCTCCCATAGAGGAGGTAGAAAGTGAATTGGTGAGTAACTGCTTGGTTATCCAAGTTGTGTGGATTGTGGCTGGGGAAAAAAAAAAAAAAACATTTCTCTTTAGCAACACCCTGATTTCTAAAGAGCAACCACTATAATTGGGGGATAGGAGAATAAAAAGAAAGAAGTAGAGAAAAGTATCAAAGGATATTAAAGGAACCTATTTTCTGCTATCTGCTTCAAGACTTCAACAGGAAGTCTGCTCACAAACCTCTGGGAATGCCCCACTAGAAGATCTCCTCACCAGGTCTGTTGGCACCCCTAAAGTTCCACATAATAAATGCACATCTCCCTACACTCTGGGGACAGCTCCTTATGTATTCTACCCAATGCATTCAGGAGAGGGAGTGTTGGTAGACAGGGAACTTATTCAGAAAATAAGCAATGATCAGTGGCCAAGGAAGAAGCCACAAACCTGAGCTATAGTGCTACCTTTTGGAATACAAAAGAAAGGATTCTTATAGCCAGCCTGATAAATTATAAGAAACAAAACAAAAGTTTATTCAAGAAAATATCTATTCCAGGGGCGCCTGGGTGGCTCAGTTGGTTGAGCATCCAACTTTGGCTCAGGTCATGACCTCACAGTATGTGAGTTCGAGCCCCGCGTTAGGCTCTGTGCTGACAGCTCAGAGCCTGGAGCCTGCTTCGGATTCTGTGTCTCCCTCTCTCTCTGCCCCTCCCCTGCTCATGCTCTGTCTCTCTCTGTCTCAAAAATAAATAAAAACATTTTTTAAAATATTAAAAAAAAGAAAATATCTATTTCAAATGCAAAAGCCAGAGCACATAGTGACAAACAATATTTAAAAATCAAGAAAATATGGTATCACAAAAAGAATATGATAATTCAACATGGATCGCAAACACATACACAGACTAATAAAGAATTCAAAATAGTGGTTATGAAAAAAATTCAAAAAGCTACATGAAAACTCAGAAAAACAATTCAATGAAATCAGGAATAAAATTAATGAATAGAAACCATTCATTATCAAAGAGATTGAAATGGTAAGAGCCATATGGATACTGGAGCAGAAAAAAATCAATGAATGAAATGGAGAATGAAAAAGATTGCATCTGTATCAAGGCAGACCAGATGGAAGAAAGAATAAATGACTTGGAGTATAGGAATAAAGACAATTCAGTCAAAAGAAGAACGGGAACTAAGATTTTTTAAAAGCCTATGAATACTATCAGATTCAATCAAAAAGAACATATTAGAATAATTGGGATTCCAGAAAAAGAAGAGAGGGAGAAGACATAGTTTATTTAAAGAAATAATAGATAGTACATCCCAAATCTGGGGGAAGCACTTGTACATACAAGTCCTCTAAGCTAATAGAGCACCTCATTATTTTGATGCAAAAACATCTTCCCCAAGAGACATTACAATGAAACTGTCAAAAAATCAATTTTAAAGAAAGAATCTTAAAGGCAGCCAGGGGAAGAAAAAAAGAAAGTAACCTACAAAGGAACCCAATTCATCTTTCAGCAGATTTCTCCACAGAAACTCTATCCGCTAGGAGAGAGTAGAATGACATATTCAAAATGTTGAAAGATGTTGGTTTGCAAACTGGTTCCTGTACACAGAGGGAGAGACTAAAGAAATGCAAACCACTCCAGATTGGTAGGTGACAGATTTAATATGCAAGGAAACTTATAAGGTGTGTCTTAGGTGTCTGCAAGATGAGTAGATCTGCACACCTGCCTACCAGAATCTTTTAAGTTTATATAGAAGCCTTAACTGAGTTCAGTCACATATACCATCCAGAGGGTCTCCAAACATAATGCTCTCTCAAGGGTGTGTCCTTGAAAAATGGTTCCCTCTGTGGAAACAGCGGGCAGAGCATACATTCTAAGGAGAGGGGAGATAAGGAGCTTCCAATTGCCCAGGTCCAGCTCAGAGGTTAAGGAATAGTCACACCTTCTCAATTATTCCCTCCGATAGAGGAAAAAAAAAGTTGCCAACACTGGACCTGCCTTGCAAGAAATGCTGAAAGGTGTTCTTTATTTAAGCTGAAATGAAAAGACACTAATCACTGACACGTAAATATGTGAAAGTGCACAATAAGGTGAATAGACAGTCAAAAAACTGAAACGCTATATTCGGATGGCATGTTAATTGCTCAACAATAGTATAAAAGTTAAAGAGTAGTAAAAATAACTATAGATAGTATAAATTATTAATGAATGTACAACATAAAATAGGTGAACTGTAACATAAATAATATAAAAGGGAGAAGTAAAAGGGTGGCATCTTTATGCTGTTTGAAGATATGTTGCTACCAGACTAAAATGGACTGTTTTATCTATAAAATGTTTTATGCAATCCACAAGGTAACCAGAGAGCAAAAACTGAGAGTAGAGCCACAAAAGACAAAGAAACAAAGTAGAACACACCTCCACAAAAAATAACCAATTTACACAAGTAGGCAAAGACAGAGGAAAAAGAAACAATGGAAATACAAAATAATCAGAAATTAATAAGATGGCATTAGTAAGTCCTTACATATCAATAATCATTCTAACGTAAATGTATTGAATTCACCAATCAAAAGGCACAGAGTAACTAGATGAATTAAGAAAAAAAGGACCCAATATATGCTACCTACAAGAGACTCATTTCAGCTTTAAAGACACGCATAGTTTCTAAGTGAAGGAATAGAAGAAGATATTCCATGCAAATGGAGCCAAAAGAGGTAGTCATACTTAAACAAAATAGACTTTACTAGACTTTACACCAAAAATAGCAGCAAGAGACAAAGGAGGTCATTACATAATGATAAATGAATCAATACATCAGGATATAATAACTGTCAATATATACATACCCAACATCAGAGCACGTAAGTGTATTAAGCAAATGCTAACAGATATAAAGGAAAAATAGACAATAAGAAGAAGAAGCGACCTCAGCAATGGATAGATCACCCAGCAAAACAACAAGGAAATGCTGGATTGAACCATACTTTAGATGAAATGGGCTTAGATATTTACAGAACATTCCATGCAACAGCAGCAAAATACACATTCTTTTTAAGGGCAAAAAAAAATATTCTTTAGGATAGATTATATGATAGGATACAAAACAAGTCTTAGTAAATTTAAGAATATTGAGTCAAACTAATAACTCATTATGAACACAACAGTATGAAACTAGAAATGAACAGCAAGAGAAAAGCTGGAAAATCTATAAATATGTGGAAACTGAACATTACACATCTGAAAAACCAATGGGTCAAATAAAAAATTTAAAAAAAATCAAATATCTGAAAAAGTGATGTTGTAAGAGTTTTGAGAGAAGAGTTTAAGCTATAAATGTTTATATTAAGAAATTAGAAAGATCCCAAGCTGAATACCCCAGCTTTACCCCTCAAGGAAGTGGGGGGAGGTGGGGAGAACAATTTAAGTCCAAAGTTAGCAGAAAGAAGGAAATAATAAAGATCCAAATGGAAGTAAAGAGGGAGAAATAAGAAAACAAAATAAAGTATCAATGAAACTACGGGCTGATTTTTTAAAAAGAAAAAATTGATGATCCTTTAACAAACTAAAAAAAAAAAAAGAAGAAGATTCAAACACATAAAATTGGAAATGAAAGAGGAGACATGCTGTAATGAGAAATCTATAGGATGATAAGAATCTACTGTGAATAATCATATGCCAACAAATTAGATAATCTGGAAGACATAAATTCCTAGAAAAGCACGATATACCAAGATTACATCAGGAAGAGATAGAAAATCTGAACAGACCAGTAATAAGTTAAAAGACTGAATTGGTAATTGAAACATCAGAGCCCAGAACTGCAGGGCCATACAGCTTCACAACAGCTATCAAACATTTAAAGAAGAATTAACACTAATAATTTTCAAACTCTCCTCCCAAAATTGAAAAAGAAATACTTCCAAACTCATTCTATCAGACCAGCTTACCCTGATAACAAAGAAAGATAAGGACAGTATAAGAAAACCATAGACTAGTATTCTTGATGGATAGAGACATGAAAATTCTCAAAGTATTACCAAACCCACACATTAAAAGGATTATATACTATAACCTCATGGAATTTATCCCTGGGATGCAAGGAGGATTCACATATAAAAAATTAATAAATGTGATACATCAAATCAATAGAAAGATAAAAATCACATGATCATCTCAATAGGTACAAAAATGCATGTAATAAAATACAACATCCTTTCATGATAAAAAAAAAAAAACAGGGGGCGCCTGGGTGGCGCAGTCGGTTAAGCGTCCGACTTCAGCCAGGTCATGATCTTGCGGTCCGTGAGTTCGAGCCCCGCGTCAGGCTCTGGGCCGATGGCTCAGAGCCTGGAGCCCGTTTCCGATTCTGTGTCTCCCTCTCTCTCTGCCCCTCCCCCGTTCATGCTCTGTCTCTCTCTGTCCCAAAAATAAATAAACGCTGAAAAAAAATTTAAAAAAAAAAAAAAAAAAACAGGAACAAATTGGGTATTAGAAGGAACATAATTCAACATAATAAAAGTCATATATGACAAACCCACAGCACATACAATGGTAAAAAATTGAAAGCTTTTCCTCTGTGATCGGGTCCAAGACAAGGATTCCCACTCTCAACACTTTTATTCAGTACAATACTAGAAACCTAGCTAGAGGAATTAGGGCAAAATTGTCATTATTTGAGGATAATATGAGTTTTACATAGAAAATCCAAAGTCTAAGCCAAAACCTGGTAGATCTAATCAATGAATTTTATAGAGTTACAGTATATAAAATCAACATACAGAAATCATTTGCAATTCTCTATGTTAACAATATCTGAAAAAAGAACATTTTTTTCATTATAGCATCAAAAACAATTAAATACTTAGGAATAAATTTAACCAAGAAAGAAAATGCTCTCTATGACAAAAACTACAAGATTTTTTGAAATAAATCAAAGACAACACAAACAAATGAAAGGACATTCCATGTTCATGTATCTAAAGAATTAATGTCGTTAAAATGCTCATACTACCCAAAGCCATCTACAACTCAAACACCAATTCCAACAACATTCTTCACAGAGATAGAACAACCAATCCTCACATGGGTATGGAATAAGCAAAGACCCTCAATACCCAAAGTAATTCTGAGAAAGAATAACAAACCAGGAGGCATCACACTTTCTAATTTCAAACTATGCCACAAAGCTATACTAATTAAAACAATATGGTACTGGCATAAAAATAGACACGTAAGTCAATGGAACAGAATAGAGATCCAGAATTAAACTCCCATATATAATGTCAACTAATATATGACAAGAGAGATAAGATCAACCAATGGGGAAAGGATAGTCTCTTCAACAACTGGTGCTGAGAAGACTAGCACATGCAGAAAAAAAATTTGAATCCTTATCTTACACTACTCATAAAAATTAACTCAAAATGAATGAAAGACTTAAACATAAGATATGACACCATAAAATGCCTAGAAGCAAGCACAGAAAAGAGGCTCCTTGGCATTAGTCTTGGCAATAGTTCTTTTTGGATATGACACTAAAAGCACACACAACAAAAGCAAATATCAACAAATGGGACTACACTTCTGCACATCAAAAGATATGATCAACATAATGAAATGGCAACCTATGAAGTGGGAGAAAATATTTGGAAACCATATATCAGTTAAGGGATTAATATCCAAAATATATAAAGAACTCATAAACTCAATAACATAAAACAAAAACAAAAACCTGATGAAAAAAATGGGCAGAAGACCTAAACATTTTTTTTCCCCAAATGACCAACAGGTACATGAAAAGGTGCTCAAATTCTTTAATCACCAGGGAAATGCCAATCAAAATCACAGTGAAACATTATGTTACACTGTTAGAATGGCTATACTCAAGATAGCATGAAGTGAGGATGGACAAAAAGGGAACTTTTTGCTTGTGCACTATGGGAATGTAAACTGGTGCAGCCATTATGGAAAAAAATATGGAGATTCCTCAAAACATTAAGAAAAAAAAAGGAACCCTCATACAATCTAGCAATTTCACTTCTGGTTATACATGAAAAGAAAATGAAAACAGGACATGAAAGGGATATGTGCACCTTCTTTGTTGATTGCAGACTTATTCACCATAACCAAGATGTGGAAAAAACCTAAGGACCCATCACTGTGTGAATGGATAAAGAATTGTGCTGTATATATCCACAATGGAATATTTTTTAGCCATGAGAATGGAGATCCATCCATTTGTGCCAACATGGATGGATCCTGAAGACCTTATGAGAAGTGAGATGAGTGGAACAGAGAAAGACAAATACTATCTGATATTACTTATATATGAGACCTAAAAAAGCTAAACTTGTAAGAACAGAAATTGAAATGAGGTTACCAGGGTCTTGGGTGTGTGACAGAATTGGAGAGATGTTGCTTAAGGAAACAAACTTGCAATGAGTAAAGAAATTCTACAGACCCAATGCATTAGTAGTGAAAACAGACTACAGTTTTGAATTATAATCATTAGACTTGCTGGGACTAAATCTCAATTTTTCCAATGACTGAAAAGAAAAAAAATCAAGATGTGATTGAAATACTAATTATTGCTACATTAACAATCATATGACACTATGTAAATGTCTCAGGTCAACATGTTGTACACCTTAAATGTATACAAGGTCATACATCACATATATTTTAATTGAAACAAAAACAAAAACTTGGCACCTCAGCACAGGACAGAGCCCTTCTCTCATGTCACTTTTCTAGTGAAGGTAGTCAATCAAAACTGCAATGTTAAAACATCCCTGTGAAATAATATTTTTTATATCTAAAGGTGTTTTGTGAATATGTGTGTCAGAGATGGAAGATGATGCTCTTTTGTCCTTTTTTCCTACCTAGACAATGTCCTTTTATTCCTTATCCATGTTTGTTTAAATTGATTTAGATTATTAAAATGCTGAAATAAATATTACATATATATTTTGCACATTTGTGTGAGCATTTCTATAGGATAGTTTTGAGAAAATTATGGGTGCTCTCTTCACCAGTACATATACTAAAATTGGAAGGAGGGGCGCCTGGGTGGTGCAGTCGGTTAAGCGTCTGACTTCAGCCAGGTCACGATCTCGCGGTCCCTGAGTTCGAGCCCCGCGTCGGGCTCTGGGCTGATGGCTCAGAGCCTGGAGCCTGTTTCTGATTCTGTGTCTCCCTCTCTCTCTGCCCCTCCCCCGTTCATGCTCTGTCTCTCTCTGTCCCAAAAATAAAATAAACGTTAAAATTGGAAGGATACGGAGAAGATTAGCATGCCCCCACACAAACTCATGAACTGTCTATATTTTTTTATAAGACATAAATTTTTAAAAAGAAAGAAAGAAAATTGTGGGTGATAGGGTATATATATATACTTAAGGCTTTTAATAGATTCAAACTGGCCTTTCATTTATCCTTTGAGGGTCCATGTAGGAGTATCACATTGAGGTGTTATTTTGAATTTATTTTGCTTTTACAATTCTGGAAAGCTTTCTTTTTACCTTTATCAATGACATAAAAAGTACTTTTTGTGTATGTCTGATTTAATTTTATGAATTTACTTAATATTTGCCCTAATGTTTTTTGTTTGTTTTTCAATGACACAAAGACAAAAGAGCAAGAAAAAATCAACTACCAACTAGATTTGACATTACAAATAGAAGTTTGGATTTAATACACCTAGGGTGTCAGAATTAGAACCATATAATGCCCAGGCCCTACTCTCAATATTCTGATTCAGTTGTCTTGAAATGATGTCTAACCTTCAGTAGTTAAGTTCCCCAGGTAATTCTAATGTGAAACCTGCTCTAAAAATCACTGATCAGCTCATGCTCCATCTCTATTCTCCAAAGAAAAGTGGTATTCTTGATAATGATAAAGGATCTTTGAGAGACAAAAGAGCTACGTTTGAAAAAACTACTTGATACGAGATATTGAACGAGTAATTTTAGATATTGGGCAAGTAACTTAAGCTTTTTTGGTCTCAATTTTTATCTATAAAATCTAAAATATATTAAATGCCCACCTCATTGTTTGGAGGTGTATATAAGGTAATTTGTATTATATTTTTGTTGTACTGATAGCTCTTAGTTATATTCTATTCATTAAATCATGTTTTTCTATTACTTCCCTAAGTATTGAGTACTTACTATATACCACATATTACTGATTATTAGAAAACAAAATGAGTCTAATGCCCTTTGAGAGCCTAGATTCTAGAGTTGGGGGAAAAAATTAAAAATAAATAAATAAATAGATAGATAACATAATGGTAGGTAGCATTAAGTGTCATGGAGAAAAAATAAGCAGTGGGAATAAAATTAAAAAGTGAGAGGGAATATCATTTTAGTTTGGATAATCAAAAAACTGTTGTGGAGGTAATATTTGCATAAAGACCTCAACAAGTTGAGGCAATAAGCCACTGGAATATCTGCATAGAATGTTTCATTCAGAGATGTCAATGAAAAAGCCCTGAGGTGGATGTTGTTTTCTGTTGTTTGGTTGGTTTTTGGTTTTGGTTTGGAGTTCTGGGTTTTCTTGTTTTGGTTTGTTTTTGAGATTAGCTAGTAAGCTAGGAACCTAATAATGTAGCTGAAAAGGAATAGTTACACTGCTTTTTATTTTAAAAGTAGAAAGAAATCACTGCAGGTCTTGGAAAAGTTGAATAATGTAAAGCAACTTTCCTTTTTTTTTTTTTTTAAGTATTATGGGAGTGGTGTAAAGGGCAAGAGGGCATAGAGTTAGAAGTCTCTCACTGTGTTATTATTTTGACTAGAGTAATATTGGGGAAGGTACTGAGAAATAATTTCAAAGGTATATTCTGAAACGAGAATCAACTTGCTTTGCTATTGGATAAGATACATGGTTGAAAATAAAAAACCTGACAAATCCCAAATTTCCTAAAACTCTAAGTTTTATAATATACTAAGGAATAGACTTGATTTACATACTTATCCCAATGTTAAAATAGCCCATCAGATTCAGTCACATTACGCCCATTTTACAAATTAGGAAAGATTTCAGAGAACTTTAGTTTTTGTGCATCACACAAAGCATGAGTTGTTTGTTTCATTTTGTTTTTACTCCACATTCTTGATATTATGAGGAGTGATAAAACTGTTACTGTATTTTAAATGTTATTTTTACTTTGCTGATACTGTTTTCAACCTCATTTTCAATGATGTCATAAGGTGGTAGTAAGAATGGGGAGACTCAAAACCAGGTGAGATTATAAACAGAAATTCAGATCCAGGAGGCATAAGAAGTAGACAGATAATGATCTGTACGTTGTTGTTTCTGAAGTGTACAGAGTGAGTTACGTGGTAAACTCTGACAAGATAGGCTGGGGCCTCTGGGAGAGATTTGTCCACCATAATGAGAAACATAGACTTGGCCTTTGCACCAGTTATTCTCTCAAAACCAAAATCTTTTGTGGTATATATTAAGGTCAAAAGTCTTGAAATTGCTAACTGCTTGACAGACTAGGAGAAATCACAAAAAAAAATGAGTTAATTATTTAAAACTATGTATATTACAACAAAAAAATCACTTTAGAACTTACCAAAATGAATCACAACTATTACAAATATTGCCATTTGCTGCCCAATTTAAGCTTCATTTTTTTTATCCTTGGATTGATATAATTTACTGAAGAAAAATTACCTCTAGTTCCTTTCTTTAGTATTTCAAAGGTCAATAATTAATTGTTGTGGATTAATACATAAATTATAGTCCTTAAAAGTCTACCAGTTTCAACTTTTTTATGTTTAAACAGAGAATCTGTTTTAACTTTCCAGGAATCTGTCAAAACTTTGAGTATGGTTTAACTACCATGGTAACTGGCAACCGAGTCTGCTAATATAAGTCAAAAAGTTACAACTAGTTGCTTGAAGAAAATATTTGACTCTTTTCTCTCTTTCTCTGTATCTCTATAACTTTAAATTTTTCTGACAAGCAGCACATAATTTCTTTGGAGTGGATACTCCTTATATAAGGAAATCACAGTAAAGAACATGAAAATAGTTGACAACAATGACCAGATTTTCACACATTCCATCTATTTTAAGATTGTTGCTAAGTCTCAGCACAGCTGGTTTTCCAGAGTATAAAGAAATAATTCACCATTCTCATGGTATTAATACACTGTACCACTCTCTTTTGCTGTCCAAATGAACTTAAGTCTTCCACGTCATGGATTGGTATAAGAGCAAACCTCTATTTTGGCCTCTGTGTGTTACACTTTATGAAATACTTTAGTGTTGTTTGCTGTGGTTTGGTCAGCTGTCTTCTACACTTAAAAAAAGGAATTGCAAAATAAGTGGTATTATTTATGATTTAAAAAGCTTGGCTTCTGGGATACTTATTAACATGAAAAAGTCAAGTCTGTTAACAAAGGAGAGAGTTAAAATAATTGTTCATTGTTCTGTTGTACACTAAAAGTTTTCCTCAGCTGCTCACCTGTATCACTATTATTTTAACACAGTATTATGGACTTGCAGCTAACTCTCCAGTTCTGATAAAGTCTGAGGCATTAGCCTATGCTAAAATATAAAGTAATTTCATATTTTAGGTGTTATTTTCATTCTTGTCATTTGGTACTTTTAAGCTTTGTAATAGGTCGTATTGTCTCTCTCTCCTCCATTAACACCTCATTCCATGGAAGTTTTATTAGCTATTTTGAACCCAACTCATAATGGAATATGGAACACTGGAGTTTTACTGTTACAAAATGATCTCAAAGTGGCATCATGACATGCTCTAATCCATCTCTTGGGTTCTCTGGAAATGCCCGTAAGTGAAGGGGACTGGCAAAACCCCTCACAGCATATACAGGTACAAAAGAAGGATGTGTGAAGAAAGCATGACCTCTCTCCCAGGAACCAAAAGTTTATGAGGCTGAACCAGTATATGACAGAGATTATTATCAGATGAAACTAAAGAAATAAGCTGGAATCAGAGCTTGCAAGATCTAACAGTGCATACAAGGAAACATCAGATGTCAGGATTTGGTCCTAGACCACTGCAATAAAGAAAATTACACAATAAAGTGAGTCAAATGAATTTTTTGGTTTCCCAGTAAATACAAAAGTTACATTTACACTATATTGTAGTCTATTAAATATGCAACAACAGCACTATGCCTAAAACACAATATACAAACATTATTTTAAAAACATACTTTATTACTAAGAAAGGCTAACCATCATCTGAGCTTTTAGCAAGTTGTAATCTTGTTAATCTTGTTGCTGGTGGAGGACCTTGCCTCAACATTGATGGCCACTTAGTGATCAAAGTAGTAGTTGCTGAAGGCTGGAGTGGCTGTAGCTATTTCTTAAAATAAGACAATGAAGCTTGCCACATTGATTGATTATTTATTTAACAAATGATTTATCTGTAGCATGAGATGCTGTTCTTTCACTTCTGTGAAAATTGGAGTCAATCCTCTCAAACCCTGCCACTACTTTTATCAACCAAGTTTAGGGGATATATTAATCCTTCATTGTCATTTCAATAATCCTCACAGAATCTTCACCAGGAACAGATTACATTTCAAGAAACCTCTTTCTTTGCTCATCCATGAGAAGCAACGCCTCATATGTTCAAGTTTTGTCATGAGTTTGCAGCTAGCTATTCAGTAACATCTTCAGGCTCTGCTTCTAATTCTAGTTATCTTGTTATTTTCACCACATCTGCAGTTACTTTTGTCACAGAAATCTCTAACCTCTCAAAGACATCCATGAGGGTTGGAATCAACTTCTTCCAAACTCCTGTTAATGTTGATATTTTTACCTTTTTTCTAGGAATTAAGAATGTTCTTAATGGCACCTAAAATGGTGAATCCTTTCCAGATGGTTTTCAATTTACTTTGTCCACATCTGTCAGAGGAATCACTATCTATTGGAGTTATAGCTTCATGAAATACATTTCTTAAATTACAATATTTGAAAGTCAAAAGGACTCCTTGATCTATGGACTGCAGAATGGATATTTTGTTAGTAGGTATGAAACAACATTAATCTCGGTGTACCTCTCCATCAGAGTTCTTGAGTGCCCAGATACATTGTCAACAGCTAGTAATATTTTGACAGACTTCTTGTTTTACCTGAGCAAAAGGTCTCAACAGTGGACTTAAAACATTCAGTAAACCATGTTGTAAAGAGATATGCTATCACGCAGGCTTTGTTGTTCCATTTATAGAGCACAGACAGAGGACATTCAGCATAATTCTTAAGGGCCCCAGCATTTTTGGAATGGTAAATGAGCACTGGCTTCAACTGCAGGTCACCAGCTGCATTAGCCCCTAACAAGACAGTCAGCCTCGAAGCCTTGAGAGTCCTTTGAAGCTTTGAAACCAGGAATTGACTTCTCTCTAGATATGAAAGTCCTAGATGGCATCTTCCAATAGAAGGCTATTTTGTTTACATTGAAAATCTGTTGTTTAGTAGAGCCACCTTGATTAGTTACCTTAGCTAGATCTGCACAACCTACTATAGCTTCTACATCAGCATTTGTTGCTTGATCTCATACTTTTTCGTTAGGGAGGTGGATTTTTCCCTTAAACTTCATGAACCAACCTCTACTAGCTTCATACTTTTCTTCTGTAGTTTCTTCCTTAAGTCTCTCAGCCTTTATAAAATTGAAGAAAGTTAGGGCCTTGCTCTGGATTAGACTTTGGCTTAGGGAATGTTGTGACTGGCTTGATCTTCTGTCCAGATTCCCAAAATATTTTTTTCCATATCAAGAATATAGTTGTTTCACTTTCTTATCATACATGTGTCCACTGGAACAGCACTTTTCATTTCCTTCAAGAACTTTTCCTTTGCATTCACAACTTGGGTAAGTGCACAAAAGGCTAGGTTTTCGGCATTATCTAGTCTTTCGACGTGCCTTCCCCACTAAGCTTAATAATTTCTACATGTTGATTTAGAGTGAGAGATGTGTGACTCCTTTCACTTGAACACTTAGGGACCACTGTAGGGTTTTTAATTACTCTCACTTTAATATTGTTGTGCCTCAGGAATTACGGAGGCCTGAGGAGAAGGAATGAGATGTGGGAATAGCCAGTTGATGGAGTAGTCAGAACACACCCCGTTGATTAATTTCATTGTTTTATATGGGTGCAGTTCATTGTACCCCAAAACAGTTAACATAGTAACATAAGATCACCGATACAGCTCACCATAAAAATATAGTAACTATTAAAAAGTTTGAAATACTGTCTCTTTCCCTATAAAGAAAAAGAAACACTGCTCCCAATAAATTAGCAAGGAGGATAAAGAGAAAAAAAAAAAAAAAAAAACATTGAGATATTGTGAGAACTAGCAAAATGTGCCACAGAGACATGAAAGAGCAAATGCTATTGGAAAAATCATGCTAACACAGTTGCTCAATGCAGGGTTGGCACATAACTTCATTGTTTTAAAAAAAAAAACACAATATTTACAAAGCACAACAAAGTGAAACACAATAAAATGAGATATGCCTGTATTAAAGATTTTTGTATTATTCTCAGAATATCAGGAAGCCACCAAAAGATTTCAGACTGAGAGATACATGATCTCAGTTTAGTTTTGGAAATGTCGTTTTGGTTTTAGTGTAATAGGACAAGAGTAGTTGTGAGACAATAATGGTCCAAATGAATAGTAAATAAAGCCAGATTAGGCCATTTTTTGGACCAATATAAAGTTATTTCATAGCAATCAAAATCTTCCTACAGATTGAATTTTGAATCTACAGTCAAAAGAGCATCCTTTGACTTTAAGGACTTAGCATACACTAATATACAAATATAGGAAGTATAAGAGTTGTGGCTTAATAAATATATAGTTTTGTTCCAGGATAAAAAGTGTTCTAGAGATTACCTCACAACAGTGTGAATGTACTTGACACTACTTAACTGTATTTTTTTTGGAAAAATGTTAAGATAGTAAATTTTATGTTATGTTTATTTTGCCAGAATTAAAATTTTTTAATCAAAAAAGGGGAGATATTTTTGAGTCACTTAATTTACAAAACACTTCTACACATTGCTGTTTATATTTGGTCTTACAAAGAAGGTAATACTAGTCTCATTAACAGATTAAATACTGAAACTCAGAACAGTTAAATAAATTGCCTGAAGTGAAATAGATTTTTAAATGGAAAAACTCCATTTTTTCCAGGATCTTTGATATATAATTATGTGTTGTTTCTACTATCGTAAAAAAGTTCTGGAAACACATTTTGGTTTGAGGAGAGGGTAGGGGAAGGTTTTACCATTGATTAAAAGTTAGAAAGCAAAAAAAAAAAAAAAAAAAAGGAAAGGAAAGGAAAGGAAAGGAAAGGAAAGGAAAGGAAAGGAAGAAAGAAAGAAAAAGAAAGAAAGAAAGAAAGAAAGAAAGAAAGAAAGAAAGAAAGAAAGAAAGAAAGAAAAGGTTAAAATGTTAAAATTCAGGTAAGAATGAATAATTGTAAGTCTGGGAGTCTTGAAAACAAATTCATCCATTTCAGGTCATACTTTTACATGTGCTCCTCCCTGCCTGATATAATATAATCCCATTTAAAAAAAAATTGTCTAGGAAGTGCCTGGGTGGCTCAGTTGGTTGAGTGTCTGACTTCAGCTCAGGTCATGATTTCACGGTTTGTGAGCTTGAACCCTGCTTCAGGCTCTGTGCTGACAGCACCACGCCTGGAGCCTGTTTCACAGATTCTGGGTCTCCCTCTCTATCTGACCCTCCTCTGCCCATGCTCTGTCTCTGTCTCTCTCTCAAAAATAAACATTAATTAAAAAAAAATGCCTAGTGCTGACCCCAATACCCAAAGCAATCTTGAGAAAAAAGAACAAAGCTGGAGGCACCATGGTCCCTTATTTCAAACTATATTACAAAGCCATAGTAATAAGAACAGTATGGTATTGGCATAAAAACAGCACATAGAACAATGGAATAGAATAGAGAGCCCAGCAATAATCCTATGTATATAGGATTAATTAATGACAAAGGAGACAAGAATACACAATGGAAAAGGATAGTTTCTTCAGTAAACAGTGTTGGGAAAACTGGACAGCCATATGCAAAAGAATGAAACTGGAACAATTTTTTACATCATACACAAAACTAACTCAAAATGGATTTAAGACTTGAGCATAAGACCTTAAACCGTAAAACACATAGAATAAAACATAGGCAATAAGCTCCTTGACATAGGTCTTGGCAATAAATTTTTGGATTTAACACCAAAAGCAAAATCAACAAAAGCAAAAATAAGTAAGTGGGATTGCATCAAACTAAAAGGTGTCTGCACAGCAAAGGAATTGATCAACAAAATGAAAACACAACCTACTGAATGGAGAACACGGTTGTAAATCATATACCTGATAAGGGGTTAAAATCCAAAACATAAAAACTCATACAATTCAATAACAACCCAATTAAAAAATGGGCAGAGGTTCTGAATAGACATGTTTACAAAGAAGACATACTAATGGCCAACAGGTACATGAAAAAGTGCTCAACATCACTAATCATCTGAAAATGTTAATCAAAACCACAATGAAAGATCATCTCACACTTGTTAAAATAACTACTATCAAAAAGACAGGAAATAACAAGTATTGGTGAGAATGTCGAGAAAAGTGACCTCTCATACACTGGGAGTGGGAATGTAAATTGGTGCGGCCACCACAGAAAGCAAATGGCAGTTTCTCAAAAAATTAAACATAGAAGTACCATATCGTTCAGGAACTGCACTTCTAGGTATTTACCCAAAGAAAACAAAAACACTAATGCAAAAAGATACATGTACCACCAAGTTCACTGCAGCATCATTTATAATAGCCAAGGTATGGAAATAACCTAAGCATCCATCGATGGATGAATGGATATAGAAAACGTGTTTCACACACACACACAAACACACACAGTGGAATATTATTCAGCCATAAAAAATAACAAAATCTCGCTATTTGTGACAACATGGATGGATCTTGAGGGCATATTGTTACGTGAAATAAGTCAGACAGAGAAAGAAAAACCAATACTGTATGATTATCACTCATATGTGGAATTTTAAAATGACAACAACAAAAAGCTTGTTGATACAGTGAACAGATTGATTATTGCCAGAAGTGGGGGCCCAATGGGTGAAGTGGGTCAAAAAATACAAAATTCCAGTTATAACATAGATAAATCCTGGGGATGTAATATACAGCATGGTGACAATAGTTAATACTGGATTATGTATTTGAAAATTGCTAAAAGAGTACATCTTAAAAGTTTTCATCACAAGAAAAAAATTGCAACATACTATATATAATGATAAATGTTAGACTTATTGTGGTGATCATTTTGCAAAATATACAACTATCAAATCAATATGGCATACCCCTGAAATTAGCATATGTCAATTATGTTTTAATTAAGACAAGAAAAAATACTTATTACTGAAGAAATACAAAATCACTTTCCTTATCATAAGGAAAATTATAAAGACTAGTGAAAGGAAAACAAATCAGTCTCAGGAAAAGAAGTAAAAAGCCTGTGGAAACAATGAACACCATTCAAATAAGAACAAACAGAGGCTAGATTTTCAGAGCTTGCTGTAGAAGAGAGTCAGCCACTGTCACTTACTTTTGACAGAGACTCAAATTCAGGGAAGAGAGTGGAAAAGCTTTAGAGTGACAAAAAGGAAAGAAAAAAGAATAAGGCTCAAGGTGTTTTGTGAATGAAAGTTGTTGGCATAGGAAACTTAATGAGGGCTACCCAGAAGTGGGGCATTGCATGTTCCTGTGTGATTAGTTTGGGAGCATACACGGCTTTTTTTGGTTGAACCTGAGACACAAAAACTGGGGGAGATGTCAATCACTAAGTCCTGAATATTCTGTGCTGTTTCAAAGGCTGTGATTTGGCTTCTTGGAATATGACATTATAGGTTCAAGTTCAACTGTCACATATGGTCTGTTGTATACTCATCCTCACAATCATATGGAAAATAGAGATTTCACATGAGAATAAATTTGAGAAACTGAGCACACTACAAGTTTTTTATGTCGTGGGAAAAGTTTCAATAAGATCCAAATTCCAAGGTGACCTCAAAAGCCAATTGTGATGCCTATAATACCTAGAATATTTATAATTAAATAATGCTTTATTAAAACCAAAGTACACGGTCTTGGTCTAACAAGAAAAAAGGGAAAAAGTAGTATCAGCAAGAAAATATATGGCTTTTATAAGTTATCCATATTTTATTAAAAGCAAGAATTCCAGCTTCCCATTCAAATACCTGTCAAGTTCTCAATTTCTGACTACTAGAAATTCCCACTATTAATTTAAGGAATAAATCTTCAAGTGTACACGATTTACAAAAAAAAATATTATGTAAAAACTTAAGTTGAAATACATTCAATAGATTTCTAATATGGAGTTATTTTATGAAATATGTAGTCATTCAGTTGTCTCAAACCAACTTAGCTGCATTTTTCTTTACTGTTCAATGAGTCAATACATAATAAAAGTAGTTAAAGAAACTTTTATAACTGTTATTGGAATATCATGTTAAAATCATTCCGGCTTAAGAATTAGTTTAAAGGAAACAATTTTTCTTTATATTCTCCATTCTTTCTCTATCCTGTTTTCCCTGTTCCTTCTCTCCAATTACCTCTTTTTCTTTTCCTCTTTCATTTACTACCTTTTATTTCTCTCTCACTTATTTCTTCTTTCTTTGCTTCTTTTATTCTATCATAGAAACATTTTCCTTCTTTGTAATTACATTGGCCATGCTTTTTATGTTCTGTATTTTCTGATGTCTTGACATCTTGGGCCCTTGCTGACACAAAGAAACTGACATTCTTGAGTCTAGTCAATTTCTAGAGCTAGCAATGGACTTGCCTGGAAGAGGGTCTTTCACTTGCAAATCAACAAGTCCAAAGCCTGTATCCTAACCATCTCATTTGTCTAGTTCTCACAGAGCTCCAATATTGAAGGACATTATCTCCCTGTCCTAATCACCTCAGGACAGGTGACAGACACCTAGAGACAGTCCTTATGCCTCAGAACCTGGTGAAATTATTCAAACTTGTCAAACCTAAACCTATTGACTTGTCTTCCCTTGCTTTTCCTGAAGAAACCACAAGAAAGGCCACTGTTACATCTTCTTCCTGCCCCTTCAGCCTCCTGCCTGACCCGGGTGTTTTCCCCATGTGGTCCTGTATAGCATGGAGTGTCTCTCCTTTTGGTACCTGTGGGTAGCAAACTATCTCTTCAATGGCAGTTGCCTCCTGATCCATTGGCCTGATAATACCTGATTAATAACATCTACGTTTTAGAATTGTGGTATCTGATGTAAGAGGTGGCAGTAGATTGCTGAGTGAGTGGAAAAGAAGCTCACGATTTTTTATAGAATTTCTTTGAGTTCAAACAACTGATTGGTTTTCTGATGAATTCTCAAGCTGTGCATGTATATAGTCCTTAATGAGCACTAATGCCCTGACCTTGTTTGAAGAAAGCATTTTGAAGTGAATTTATGGTAGATAGAAAATTACACTTAAAGCATCTGGAGCACTTTTAATTTTCTTATACTCAGAAAATAATAGAGAATTACCAGACTTGCCCCTACAACTAGTTATGCATTTCTTCAGAAGAAATTGAATAGTCTCATTCTTCATAATAGCCAAGCTAGAGAAGTGCCCAAATAATTAAACCTCCTCCCTAAAAATGAAAAATTAAAGGCAAAGACATTTCACAAGAGACACATACACAAGAAAAGCATTCCGTAAGATAACCCAGAATAAACAGCATGTTAATAGAGACCATAAATTTGGCTGGTGTCTAAAACCAGTATTCTCTAAACATTTTTGATGGCCTATATACTCAGTACAAAATCTTAAGCACATATATAAACGTCTTTCAAAGTATAAGTGTACGTACCTCTGTCAACTGATAAACAATAGTGAGGCACATTTTTTTTTCTAGACCAACACAAATAGGATTTATTATGTTCTTTTTATACCTCAATGCATCACTTATGACAATTCCTCTAATGGACATACCTTTGTTTAGAGAATTTTTGTATAGGCAAATTATAGCTTGCTATCTAGTCCAGATTATTGAAATAACCTGCTTACCCTTGTCCCTCATTCTCCAGCCCCACTCCCCATCCTCCACTATCTTTCCTCACACAGCAGCCACAGTGATATTTTTGAAACATTAGTCAGTTTTTGTCCTCCTTTATAGATTCCTCCCAAATCTTCCAACTGTCAGAGTTTCAGTTTCCCAGATGTAGAGTGTAAGATGAGGTTGGGTATGCAAGTGATTTTGTAAGAAAAAATTCCTAGGGGAACTAATGAGGAAGTGTTCCCAGGGGAAATTGGGAGAACAAAACAGAAAAAGAGAGATACAGGCAAAGATGTGATCACAGGCTAAATCCCAGAGAGGGCTGAGGGTTGTTTCAACCTAATCTCAAAAGAAAAACTCTGGAGAGGAAATTACCTCTCAGGGTTTCCTCAACTTGAAGCTGCACTCATGAATTACCTAATTATTGGCTGAGGGGTAATAGACATAAATTGTCAGATATTTCTCTGCTGCAGGGACAAGGCAGGCTCCAGCCAGTGAAAGGCATTCCTCCAAAAAGGAGTGGCAGGCACTGGCTCTTAGAAGAAAAGCATACTGAAGTTGAAATATGCCCAAAAATGGTCAGACAGATCCCAGGGAATTTGAGACCAATATTTTCCATTATACTATTCTCACTTACAAAAGAATCCAAACTACTTACCATGGCTTATTGAGATTTAGCCCTATTTCTGCAACCTCATCTTATATGGCTCTCCTCCCCAACCCTCACCATAGCCAAACTAACCTACAGCTAAGTTTGATCCATATGGCTTTATTTCTGTTGCCTGAATTCTTTGACCTCCTTGTCCTAGACTGACTCTATTGTATGATTCTAATTTAAACTAAAATGGTTTCTTTTCACAGAGTCCTTTCTTTATCACTAGTTCCAAAGAAGTTTCCATACCCCCATACCCCACAGACTCCTGGTCATATGAATTTATTTTCTTTACAGCACTTACTGCAATCTGAAATTATTTTATTTATCATTTTTTGCCTCTATTTCCCCTCATTGCAGTATTTCTCTTGTTCATTCTTTTATCCCCACCACCCAGAGCAATACCTGATATCTGGTAGGTGACCAATATATATATTTTTTCTTTTGATAGAGGGTTACACATGACTTACTTATACCTTGTTGTCTATACCTTCACCTCCTTGGATTCCTATCTTCTATTAATAGGGCGGTTCTTAGGAAATGGAGAGTGTCTAACCAAAAATAAATGAAGGAAAGAATTTAAGAAAAAGTTTCTCAGCATAAAATGAAGCAGCTATATAAGCTATCAGAATGCACTGCCATGTTGTTCAACCTGCCTGTTTGTGAATCTTAATTAATGAATCTTTGATTGATGTCACTGAGGTCCCTTCCCTTGAACTTCACAGCTTGGACAAACATAAGAAACAATTTCTGTTTACACAACCTGTATTCTAGAAGGCAGCAATATACCTGTACACAACAAGAAAAGAATACAGTCTGAGATTTATGATATATAAAATGGCACATGTGGATGTCAAAATTTAACACAGTATTTCACATGTACCAAGAAAAATATGCCTAATTTAGTTTGCCTATAATCTATGATTTTTATTCCCTGAGATTCCATTCACATGTATGAGGATACACTTTCACTCTGGATGTTTTTGGTTTAAAACTTAATCCAATTCGGCGTGCCTGGGTGGCTCAGTGACTTAAGCGTCCAACTTCAGCTCAGGTCATGACCTCATGGTTTGCGAGTTTGAGCCCCATGTTGGGCTCTGTGCTGACAGCTCAGAGCCTGGAGCCTGCTTCAGATTCTGCATCTCCCTCTCTCTGCCCCTCCCCTGCTCACACTCTGTCTCTCTCTCTCAAAAATAAATAAACATAAAAAAATTTTTTAACAAAAAAAAACTTAATCCAATTCAATAAGTTAGACTCTATTTAATAATTTAAATAATTTAAATTCAAATCCATGATTTAAAGACTGCATTTAGATAAGAGTCTTCTCACTAGAAAAATTGCTCAGTCGTTCAAGAATATCTCAACTATCTACCTCTTTCCCCAGATTTTGATAGAAATGTATGGAAGAAGGACATGTCTTATGCATATGTCTGACCTTAGGAGAGACTTAGGGCCCTTTGCAATCATATCCTCTGGCTTCATCCCAGGACAATGTCCCTATTCTATGCCTTGGCTACTTCTCAATAGATAAAGTATGCAGCACTAAAAAGTCTCTCCCTTTAATTTGGTCTACATTCTAAGGTATTCTTTAATTATAGGTAAAAGATATAAAGGTATAAATAGATAATTTTATAGAATATGTATGTCTATATTTATATATGAAATGGGATAATATTAATAAAATCATAAATAACAATATATTTAATAACATAAGTAAACGTAAATATAAATGCCTTAATAAAATCATAAATCATATTCTGTATTTTTCTCAATCTAATGTGCATAAGGAGTCAAAGTTATTTCATTTATATTACCATATACAATTTTTTCTCTCCTGTATTTTTCACACTCAGAATTCTAACATTTTACAACTGAAAAGAGTTTTGGAAATCAATATTTTAAACTCTTTATGTTACAAATGAAAAGCAAAGATACATAGCCAGGCTATGGGACTTTTTTCCCCAAGTCTCAGAAATCTGGGCGTTTTAATAGTAGAATCTGGGTCCCAATTCCCAGTATAATTTATTTTGCTGTATTCTACAATGTTAAGCATCAGAGTCCATGCATTTTCAAAACTGATCTTAAAATACAGGGAACATTACTTAAGTCACTCTCTGATTTCTCCTTGATATTTGACAGCCTTGACAACATCGTCTTTGATTTTATGCTGCTACACGTTACTGCATCTGCTCCGGTATTAGGTCATTTTTCTTGTTTTTAATGCTTCCTTTTCTTTTCTTCATTCTGAAATTTAACTAAAGGAACACCTAGTTCTCACCAAAGCCATTATCTGTTTTATAATATCTCTTTTTTCTCAGGACTTTCTCTATGAGTCATTGATTCTATCTTCTTAGTGGTTACCACTAAGTAGATGATTCACAAATCATCTTTTAAAAAATCTATTTCAACTTCCTCTTGTCATTTCCCACCTACACAAACTGAATTCCTTTCCAAGTAATCACATTCCTGTCAGTAGAGAGCAATTTTTCCACTATTTTAGTATCTGGTATACTCTAGTCACTAGCTTAACAGTGCATTCAGGATTAAAATTAATATCTCAACATATATTTTGTGCCTGAGTTCTTACAGCTCTTTTTTTTTTTTCCTTCTGGTTCAAAGGAAGTAGGCATTTCTGGTTGGAGTGTGTGTGTGTGTGTGTGTGTGTGTGTGTGTGTAAAAGGCAGGGGCACTTGCAACTGTGAACAAATCTCACATGCTAACCACACTGGAAAGAATAGAAAAATTCCATTTTTACTATACCTGTTCATAAGCCTCCTTTTTTATGTAATTGTACTTTACATTATAAAGTCACATTCTCCTTTGCCACAGATATATGATCATATGACGTCCAAACTCAAAATTATGAATCACCAACTTCTTAGAAAAATTAACAGGTAACTTCTATTTGGACTATACAGAGGTTGATCCGAGACTAGTAATTGAAGCTATAATATCATGTAGCTATTGAATTATGTATTTCTAGAGACTATTTTTAATGTTGAGTATTTTTTAATGTTGGAGAATATTTAATATTATGGGGAAAGCATAGAATAATATCTATAAGAAAACCTGAATGAAAATATACCAAAATTGTAATATACCAAAATATACCAAAATTGCAAGGATGTGGAAGCAGTAGGGGACTACAGTTTTCTGATTCTCAAAACTTTTTTTGTTAAATGTTTATTTTTGAGAGAGAAAGAGAGAGAGAGACAGAGCACAAGCAGGGGTGGGGGGCAGAGAGAGAGGAAGACACAGAATCTGAAGCAGGTTCCAGGCTCTGAGCTGTCAGCACAGAGCCCGATGTGGTGCTCAAACTCACGAGCCAGGAGATCATGACCTGAGCTGAAGTCCTATGCTTAACCAACTGAGCCACCCAGGTGCCCCAATTCTCAAAACATCTATTCATTTTCAGTTAAAAGAAATTATTACTCTTATTATCAGAAAAAAAAATTTAAAAACAAATGAAAATACATGGTTAATATGTTTTATTTATTTTATTTATTTATTTTATTTATTAGAGATTTTATAAAAGAAATTGTATTAATCACACATTCTTTGTTCATTAACCTCTATTGGGAGTTCAAGAATTGTCTTTGGACTTATTTATTTGCACCATTTTATTCTGGCATATTATAAGTCTTCTGGAGTATATGCTTTTATGTATGGCTGCTTCATGTGTATTTGTATTCATTTATATGCTTAGTGCTATGCTACAAAAATAAGTCAGTTTTTACATGCTTCATTCAGAAATATGCTTTAAATATTTAGCATGTTGCTTTGTGTAAACCCTACCCTATCAGCTGCACATGGATTCCTATATCCCTACATTCTGCCAACACTTTTTCACAGTTAACTCACTCTGTTTTGGACCTTATCAACTGCATTATTCTAATTTTTTCTAGGATTGGATATTATTTCCAGTTTTCAATATTACTAAACATTTTCTATACATATTTAGTAATTTGAAATACAATTAAAGGACATGCATTCTAGTATATTTGTAAATATTATCATATTCAGCATATACTTGATTTTGCTATCAATCTTCCTTATCATAACAATTGAGATAACTGTGAACTGTCAGACAGAAGAAAAACCCAATTAACCAACAGTCATATATACGATCCTCCTTTCATTAATCTCTGACAAAGCAATCTTTCTGGATCATTTTCAGAATAACTTTGAGACATTTAATAATATGGTGCACTGCCTTCCCCTAACCATGTACTCCTCGTCCCATTCATTTGGAAGAAACCCCACTGACTTAGTACTAGGCATCAGGAAGTGGAAACACATTTGTTTCTTTCCTAAAGTTTTTTTCCACATAAAATGATCATCCATTACAGAAACGGTCACAGTCTCTAGCCACGTATATACTCACTTTTTCTCCTAATATCTGACCTATCTGATTACAGGACTTCAGAGAATTTGATAAACCTATAACATCTAGTTTCTCCATATCTGGGATCTGCCTGGCAGCAGAAGTCCTGCCCTTTGTCCTTCATCTCAATTGATCATTAAATTTGGTTAAATATGCTCTGATCATAGCATTAGTTTTTCAGTAGTAAAATACAGCTTCATTCTCAAATGAGTGCCATACTTTTCTTAATAAATAATAAAGAAGGGGACCTATAAGAATATCCTACCTACTTGTATTTTAGTAGATAAACAACTCAATGAAATGATTGGAAATCCAAACACTGAGGAAGTTCCTACAAAATCTGTGCTTGGAATTTTCGAGTTTAGAAATAATACTTGTTCAGAGGATCAATGAGAAACTGGATGATTGGAAAATCACAGTTTAATTCTCTCATTAGGTAAACAAAAAAAAGCAAAATAATTAAAGCATAAGAAACACCAATTGTTGGGGCGCCTGGGTGGCGCAGTCGGTTAAGCGTCCGACTTCAGCCAGGTCACGATCTCGCGGTCCGTGAGTTCGAGCCCCGCGTCAGGCTCTGGGCTGATGGCTCAGAGCCTGGAGCCTGTTTCCGATTCTGTGTCTCCCTCTCTCTCTGCCCCTCCCCCGTTCATGCTCTCTCTCTCTCTGTCCCAAAAATAAATAAACGTTGAAAAAAAATTTTTTTTTAAAAAAGAAACACCAATTGTTCTGAAAAAAGAGAGAAATTTCCTCCAGGGAAAAAAACAATCTCAGAAAGATATTAAACAGATATAAATTGGAAAATGATCTGCTAGGCCAGGATAGAGAGATGCAAAAGGGGAAATGAGGTATAGCTGAATATAACTGCTCCGAAGAGAGGATCAGGAGAGAGAAATGTTGTTCTAAGTTGTGATCAACCAGGCAGTAAGGTTTTGGCCCCTAAATGTTAAAAATCACAGAAACACTAGAATGACTTACCAGACAAGATTCAGGGTCCAGGGAAACACTGAAATTTGCCACCATTACATGCAGTTAAAGTGGCTGAGATAAGAGTAACTAAAAACCTGCACCTAAGGATTGCTATAGGGATATAATGTGTTTGCAGAAAACTTGAGGAGATTTTAGAGACAACCAGAAAGATTACTATAATATGCTACAAGAATGACTGAGTTGGTTCTAAAGTGATTCCTTTACTAGTGGGTGAAGTACAGGATTACCTGTGCCCTGGACACATAACTGAAAAGTGTATTGAATTAGAATCCCAGTCAAAGGTAGAGAAAACTTTAAGCAGGGCCATTACTATCCCATAAGGCAAAATTGTGCAACTAAAATATGTTGCTCTGTGTTTCAGCTAGACAGTACCATATAAGGGCACACGGCTTTCTGATGGGGATGCCGACTGAATACCTCCTTTTGCAGCTCACCATGTAAAAAAATAAACATAACAGTTCTGAAATTAGCCATACCAAAAGGAAGTCAGGAAGAACTATAGTAAATAGAATTCAAGCTTGAAGTAGATGTTAGTTTGATGGGAAAATAGCTTACAGATAGGATTAACCAATTTAGGGTGAGTCAGAGAAACAAGACTCTTTGAGCAGTGGATATATTTCACAGGCCTATATTTCTCACTAAAAGAGACTTTAACAATCTAGAAAAGTATGTTAAAACAAAACAACATACAGTGAAGAAAATGTAAATCAAAAGTAGGCACACAATTCCAGTAAACAATATCCTTGCATGTGTTAAGAAAAGGAAAAGAATCAACCTAAGGAGCCGGTTAAGATGTTAAGAACAATCATTTGATCCTTCCTAAAGGAGTAGGGAAGTGGTTTTTAACACTGCACATACTCATGTACCTAGGGTACTTTAAATAATAATTAAGGCTCCTATGCTAGCTCAGATCTATTGTTTTAAAAACGGGAAGTGAGGCTTTTTTTTAAAGAGCTAGCTACTGTTTTCCAAGGACAGAGTCCAGAGGCACTGGACTAGAGGCATATTCTACTACTGAATAATGGTATAGATTGGAATTCTAAACAAGGTCCACCTCATCCAAAGCTGGGAAAAGACAGTGTCTTGAGACATACATGATAAAGCTACTGTTCACTGCTGGGCCCTAGTGGAACACCTTTGGATGGATTAAGAGTTATTTCAATTTAGGGATCTTCTGGGAGAAATTCCACAGCAGAAACAGTTATGAGTACTGGGGGCAAAGTTTTCTGGGAGGCAAGTTTCCCAGGCATAAGCAATACCACAGCAAGAGACAATAACATTAGCCAAGTGGCAGAGGACAGAAAATGCCTCATGATGAGATAATAGAAAAGCTATGTCACCAGGCAGAACTCACACTAGGGAGTTGCGCTAGGGAAACAGGGACATGGAGATTTAGGGGGAAATAAAAATTAGTCATCTTAAACTATTCTGTATTGAAACCTAGATAGGGTCTGGGGTAGATAACATTGCAAATGTCTTTTATTAGAGGGCAAAAACGATTCAAATGCCATTCTCTGAAAGAATCTAGTAGAAGTTATGTTGTACATTTTAAAATTAACCACACTACTGAAACAGGGCAGCAATACAAAACGAAAACAAGAACATCAAAAGCAGTTTTTCCTATTGATGATGCTATCACTTCTCCAGTCTTTGTGCATTGCTTATGAAATAAACCAGAAAAATGGCTTCCTGCTCGTTCAGATGGCCTTTCTCACTCTTTTTCTGCTTCTCACTCTTTTGTGAATGCTTGTTCCAGAAACTTAAAATACTGAAGGCCAGAATTCTGCCCTTCCTTCTCCTGTAAACCAGTCTTCTTCCCAATCTGTCAATGAACCACATCATGAACTGGTAAATCAGCAGATTTAAATTAACTTACATTTGTCTTCCTTCTCCAGGCTTTAAATTTCTTCTCTCATTTAAAAATGTAATAAAATCCTTCCCATGATATGAAATGCAGGATCTAAAAATTTAATCACGTAAAATGCTGGATCACATTTTTGCGAGGTTAATGAAATGACTGGGGTAAGCCTGTCTAGCTCACTGGTCAGGGAATCTGAGCCTGTGAAATCCAAAACCATGTAAGTCCTGCCTGCATTTTGGTGCCACCTGGTGGCAGTTGTCCACTCCAGCTTAAAATATGAATGGTGGTAACTCTATCCTGTGACAGGCTGGCACTTCTGAGACAGAAGCAGTGATTCCGAGTAATGGACCTGATTGGTTGACCAAACCTGCAGGGATTGGGCCAGGAGAATAATGAGCATATAAGGATCCAACTTCTTAAGATGTAGGTGTTTGCCATTTCCCTGGTTGGCCTCGTCTTCCCTCTAGACAGAAAAGACTAGACTGCTCCCATTCAAGAATAGAGTTTGATCAAAAGATGGGAGCTAATCATTAATTCCACTATTTACAAACTTGGATTAATTCAGAGTGAACCATTAGAGAGTTCTTCTGTATTATGTTTCTGGTTCATGCCTTTTTCCAATTTTGCCTTTTAGCTTCTTTGTCAAGACACTGGTCATACCTCTCCTGAGCAATCATAGCAAACTCTCAGCATGTTTTCCTGAGTCTTCAAGATTTAACTCAACTATAACTTTTTTCTAAATGTTTCCCAGTGTCCTTCCTCTGGATTTCTTTCATGCCCTTCCTTTTCTGCTTCCTTAGCATCCTGTATAAACATTTATGTAGGACATATAAGCCTCTCATAACTCATTGCTTAGTCACTTGCCCTCTTGATCTTGAGTTACTTTAGAATAATCTTGTAATCATTTGATTCCCAGCATTTACCACAGTGCCTAGAAAATTATGGACAATTATCTCAGTGTTACTTTAGATATTTCTCCATTTTACACATTCATAACATTACAGATCATTTCTTCATTGGCCCTCCAGTACTTGAAATATTTTACTCACGGCAGCAGAATCACAGCTTATTTGAGCATACACTGCAAGAATCTCTGTCAAAAACTTTAACATTTACACTGTTGATTTAATATAGAAGCTAAATATTAACTCCAGGATATTAATTTTAACATCACCACTGTCCATATAAAGTAATCGTACCCTTTAACTTTCCCTCTTCCTCCTTCTTCATCAGTGTCAGACAGTTATTACTCAACAAGTATTTTTTGTGCATCTACTATGAGCAAGACATAGTCCTGGGCAATGTGAACGTCAAAAAAAATATGGTAGGAGCTCTTCTCATCCCCTTGGAACTAAAATGAAGTTTAAAATGTTGAGAATGATAATAACAAAAAACCATCATCTTTTAATAAGCAGAGTATGCACCAGGCATTATATTGTTTTATAACAACCTGACAAGGCATATAAACATTTCCTACTCCATCGTTTATTAAATAAGGGAGGCAGGAAGACACCCCAAATCTGTCCAAATGTACAGAGTAAATTAATGTAAAGCTAATATTTGAATCGGAATTTTTAGATGGATGGCCACGCTCTTAACCTTGACATTACTCATTTACATGTTAAAAAAAGACAAAACAAGCAGGGTAGAAAGTATTGATGTGGAAGATGAAAAAGAAAAATTTACCTTCAGGTAAACTACAGGAAAAGTTTCACAAAGGAAGTAGGATTCGAAATAGATACTGTAATCTATGGAGAGAGTAGTCGCAGCGTGAATTAAAAAAATGTGTCTGGGATTTAGGTGACTAAATATTAAGCTTTATATTGCAAAATTCTAAAGACAATTTTTCTTTTGTTTTAATAAAGCTCCATTGTTTTCCTTCTCAATATGGTATTCAAATTAATTTATTGTCCCAGTAAAGATTTTCAGTGAATAAGGGATTCATCTTTTTTTTAAATGTTAATTTATTTCTGAGAGACAGAGAGACAGAGAGAGAGAGAGAGAGAGAGAGAGAGAGAGAATGCAAATCAGTGTCTGGGCTCTGAGCTGTCAGAACAGAGCCCAACATGGGTGTTGAACTCACGAACCATGAAATCATGATCTGAGCCAAAGTCGGATACTTAACTGACTGAGCCACCCAGGCACCCCAAGGGATTCATCTTTTAACTAACATTTTGCCAGGAGCCTTTACGAAGGTAGGAAATAATTATTCTATATGAGGTCTAGTCTGTGATTATGAGGTAGACAATGTAACTATAGAGATCAAAAGTAATCATTTATACTAGTCACACTTTTACTACTCACTGAAAATTTGTATACAGAAACATCTGTGTTTCTGCATGTTGTTTTTACTTTTAAGATCAGATAGTTTAAGAAGTAGTATGTGTCCTATTTTCAGTTAGAAAAATAGTGGAACTTTTTTATGGTCCTTAACATAACAGCTAGAAAAGTTTTCGGCCTTTTCATTGTGCTAATAGGTCACACAGAGCAAAAGAATGAGCAGGATAACAGAAGCCTATATTAATTATAAGCCAACTGGAGAAGAAGTAGGAATATTAGAGTCATCACATTTTGGTATATATGTGAGATCATTTGTTGCTCATAAAATATGCTTTACTGGGAAGGGGTATTAAGAGGAATAAATATGTCCCTTTTAAAAAAAAACTTTCACAAAGACATCTCAAGGTTTCTTTTTTTTTTTTTTTTGAGATTTGCTGGATTAGAGAAATATTTTTCAAATGCAATGTCTAGTTAGTAGCAGTGACTGAAAAACAATTCAGGCAGAAACCACAGTTTTACTTTTTACATTCCAGTGTAATCGGTTTTGTCAACGCTATTTACCATTTGCCAGGCTGTGTTTTTACTCTCTGTAAGAACAAGGTGTCCATGACCTTTTACCAAAATGAGAAAACCTTTTTCTGCTTCCTTTGTAGTTTATCTACCCAAAACCTTCTAGCGGTCTACACAACTATATGGCTGAATCAAAGGTATTCTTCTTTTTTTTTTTTGGTCCATGAATCATTTTTCAAATGAAGTTATAGATATGAAAGTACTCTGAAACTGAATGGTGATTGAGAAGTGTATGATACTGTTTTTACTATTATTTATCTTATCTTCCTACTATACAAAGTTTCCTCCAAGATATCCAGTAATCATTGTTTCTCAAAAAATGTAACAAGAATTCTCCTGTTGAAACCTCTGTTCTGTTGGTTTTGCTTAGAAACATCTGTGTCTAAAATGAACATATTCTGCCATTTCATTTTGACCTCAAACATATCCCCCCACACACACACACACACAGCCAAATTGTGTGTGCAGGTCAGAGTTTCACCATGCCAACACAAGTTTTTTAAGTTATCATTTTCCTTGTCTTTCTACTTCTGTAAATACATTTAATAAAATATATTCACTGGAACATTAATTTCTCAGAATATTAATAGATATTATACTATAAAGTGTTCTCTGGTTTTAAAAATGTATTAAATTCAAGTAGTCATTCAAGTGTGGTAATTTTAATTTTAATGGCTATAATTTCTTTAAGTATTTTCTAGAGAAAATTTAGCATGAGAATAGCTTTAGAAGTACTTTCTCAATCTTTCCATTTTACAGATGATGAATCAGAAATTTATCTAGAGCCTTCACATAAATGTTAAAAGTCACAGTTTGTAGCAGAACCAAGACCTGAATCAAGACTTTTCTACTCATTCTGAAACTTTTTATATTAAAAGAATAATTTATATGTTTCACTCCAGACAATCTTAACGTCATTAGTATGTTAGTATGTCAATGTATAACATACTGTATTATTCCAGGTTCTACAGAGAACAAGAATCAATAGAAGAGGGGCATGTGTGTGTGTGTGTGTGTGTGTGTGTGTGTGTGTGTGAGAGAGAGAGAGAGAGAGAGAGAGAGAGAGAGAGAGAGAGAGACAGAGAATGAAAGAGATACAGAGAAGTAAAGAGCATGAGAATAAAGAATTGGTTCACATACTATAGATGCTGTGAAGACCCAAGATCCACAGTCAAAAGCTGGAGACCAAGAAGAACTGAGGGTGCAATCCCAATCAACTTCTGATTCCAAAACTCTGAAAACCAGGTAAATCAATGGTGTAAGTTCTAGTCCAAAAGCCAACAGGTTTAAGACCTAAAAAGAGTCAGTTTCTGAGTCCAAAGGCAGCAGAAAAATCCATGTCCCCACTTAGAAAGACTACAGGAGTTCCCTTTTAGCTCTTTTGTTCCATTCAGGTTAGTTGGATGATAAGTGCCCAGTTAATTGGATGAGGCTCACCCACACTGAGGTGGGCTATCTGCTTTATTCAGGATACTTATTCCAACACTAATCATATCCAGATACATACTCACAGGTGCACACCAAATAGTGTTTGATCAAATGTCGGTGCATCCTATGGCTCAGTCAAGTTGACAAAGAAAACTAACCATCACACATTCTCAGGACTAAAATGGGGTGGACATATGAGTATTTTCTAAACATTTTTATGACAAATTCCATCTTTGTGAGGACCAATTCCCAAGACCAACATTCTAGTCAACATATTTGAAATTTGTTGCTCAAGACTTTAGAGTCCATTACTACACATCTCACTCCCTTCATAACCTTTGAAAGATTTGTTCTTCATTCCTTTTTGAATCAATATTTCCTCAGAAAGCAATAAAATTAGTAGAACCTATTATAATGGAGGGGCTTTCTCTTTTAAGTAACTACGGTAGATTATTGCAATAATGGCCTCAAATTTGTTCATATTTCTCTGTACCAATGCCCTCAGGAGGTCCCCTCACACACTGACACTAGATTTGGGCATGTTACTTTCTTTTACCAAATAAGCAAAAGCCAGGAGACACAAGAAAAGACTTAAAAAGTGATTGAACATTGGGATTTTCCTTGTTTTTCTGATTTTGGAACCTTTCTGGGTGATACAGAGTATGCCCCTGTCTTGTCCTACACCTAGGCTGATAGCTAGCCAACCCTCAGAGCTGTGACATCTAGGTGACCAGCAATTGACTGCAAATGCTTGAGTAAGCCTGGCCACAATCAGAATAACTACCCAACTGAATCCAATCAGAATTGCTCACCTCCAAGGCAACCATGCTGTTTTAAGCCACTAAGTCTTAAGGAGACTTTTTACCCTTTTTACCAAGAGTTTGGAACTAAAAGACATTGTTCTACCAAGTTCTGGCTATGTGACTCAGCTTCTGAAAATCTTGTTTCTCCGTCTTTAAAATTAAGACAAATTTTAAAAAATACTAAATAATGTTGCCTAATAAAGCACATCATGAATTTAGGGACTGTTTTTTAAGTCCTAAGTCCTATACATATCAGTTATTATTTTGTAACTCAGCTTCTGAAAACCTTGTGAGATTTTACCTGTTGTTATTATTAATTAGCACAATGCTAGCTATCATTGGTATTATTTGTATGATGTCATTTGTTTCCAGTCAACCAGTCCTAAACAGTTATGTAGATTATTTGGTCCCTCCACCAGACCTATATATACCTGGCCCCTAGAACAAGGCAAAAAAAAAAAAAAAAAAAAAGTTAAGAATGGACATAAAACCAGAATTTGGTGTGCCTTGTCCAGTGAGCCCCTTATGTTGTTCACATGGATCTTTGTTCAACATCTTCAGCAAGCCCAGTAAATATAGAAATGTTTGCACACAATAAAGAACTCCAAGGACAGGCCCTGCCAGTCTCTCTACTACATGGGAGAAAGAGAGGCCAATATGAGCAATCTCTTGCCATATGGTATTAAGAGTGTCCTGCATATGTTGATTTTTCTCTGCTTCTGTTTCTTCATCTACTAAAGTAGGAAAACTATTGCATAGTATCATTGTGAGGAAGATATTAGCATCGATATAATGATGCATAAAACTAATTTGTCTCTAGGTTCCAACCTCCAATTCTTTCTCAGAATTCTAATTTTAAAATTACACTTTTAGGGGCACCTGAGTGGCTCAGTCAGTTGAGCATCCAAGTATTGATTTTGGCTTAGGTCATGATGCCAGGGTTGTGGGATCAGGCCTCATGTGGAGCTCGTTTGCTTAAGATTCTCTCTCTCTCTCTCTCTCTCTCTCTCTCTCTCTCTCTCTCCCTCCTTCCCTCCCTTCCTCCACCTCTCTCCTGTTCATGCTCTTTTCACTCTCTCTAATAATAAAAAGTAAAAAAAAAAATTACATTTATATTATAGTGCACACTGGACACTAGGAAAAAGCATTAAGCGAATTTAACTTTTAATTTACTTTTTTAATTTATTGACACATCCATCTCAGAGAAGTTATTTACTGACATAGCTTTGGAAAAGTAGATTCTTTAAGATGCTGAGATTGCCTCCAAAATGGATAATTGAACACTGACTGATTTCACTATCAAGATAGCCAGTATGGTAGTAGTAATGGAAACTCAAAGGTTGTAAATAGATTTCCAATCTAGGATACCTCATTAAGCTTATTTTCTTTTTACATTACCTGACAACAAGTGGAAAAAAAAAAATACTGATTTCCCTGGTTGCAAAATTAATCCAATTATTCTATAACAAGTCAATTTGCATATAAAAGAAGAAAGGGCTATGAAATGGAAAAGTTGTTTATATAGTGGATATTGTAGTATGAATTTAGATTGAAATTTAACACAGATTTTAAGGGAAGAAAATGTACATAAAATGTACATAAATCATTACTTACATACATAAAAACTATCCTGATCTTTTTTTAATTTTAATTCCAGTATAGATAACATATGGTGTTATGTTAGTTTCAGGTATACAATACAGTGATTAGAACAATTCTATATATTACTTAGTGTTCATCATGATAAATGTACTCTTAACCCCCCATCAACTATTTCACCCTTCTCCCTACCCACCTCCCCTCTGGTAACCATAGGTTCTTTCCCCTATAGCTAAGAGTCTGCTTTTTTGGTTTGTCACTTTTTTCTTTTCTTTTTTAAAATTCTGCATGTTGGTGAAATCATATTGCATTTGTCTTTCTCTCACAGACCTATTTCACTTACATTAAAGTATCTAGGTTCATCCATGTTATTGCAAATGCCAAGATTTCATCCTTTTTTATGGCTGAATAAATGCTCCATTGTATATATACCATTTCTTTATTCATCTATTGGGCATTTGGGCTACTTATGTGATTTGACTATTGTAAACAATAATGCTGTAATAAATACATGGGGTGCAAAACTTTTTTTAATTAGTGTTTTCATTTCTTTGGATAAATACCCAGTAGTGGAATTACTGGATCATATGGTAATACAATTTTTAATTTTTTGAGGAACTTCCATACAGTGACCGCAGTTTCGTGTCAACCAATAGTGTACAAGAGTTAATTTTTCTCCACATTCTTACCAACAGCCACTGTTTCTTGTGTTTTTTATTTTATCCATTTTGACAGATGTAAAGTGTATCTCATTGTGGTTTTGATTTGCATTTTCCTGATTGTGGGTGATACTGAATCTTCATTTGTCTGTTGGCCATCTGTATGTCTTCTTTAGAAAAAATGTCTGCTCATGTCTTTTTCCCATGTTTAAACTGAATTATTCGTTCTTTTTGTATTGGGTTGTAACCCTTTATTGCCTATGTCATTTGCAAATATCTTCTCCAATTCAATAGTTTGTCTTGTAATCTTATTAATTATTTCCTTTGCTGTGAAGAAGATCTTTATTTTGATGTAGTCCCAACAGTTTAATTTTGCTTTTGTTTCCCTTGCCTCAGGAGGCATCTAGAAAAATGTTGCTATGGCTGATGTCAGAGAAATTACTGCCTGTGCAGTAATTCTAAGCCTTTTATGGTTTCAGTCCTCACATTTAGGTCTTTAACCGATTTTGAGTTCATTTTTGTGTATAGTTTAAGATAGCGGTCCAGTTTTATTCTTTTGCATGTTGCTGTGCAACATTCCAACACCATTTGTTGAACAGATTGCCTTTTTCCTATTATGTATTCTTGCCTCCTTTGTCAAAGATTAATTGTCCACATAATTGTGAGTTCATTTCTGGGCTTCCTATCCTTTTCCACTGATCTATACATCTATTTTAGTGCCAGTACTGTATTATTTTAATTACAACAGCTTTATAGCATATCTTGAAATCTGGGGTTGATATTTCCAGCTTTGTTCTTCTTCTTCATGATGTCTTTAGCTATTTGGGGTCTTTTGTAGTTCCACATAAGTTTTATGATTAGTTGTTATAGTTCTGTAAAAAAATGTTGTTGGAATTTGATAGGGATTACATTAAATCTGTAGGCTTCTTTAGGTAGTAGGACATTTAAAAAATATTTGTTCTTCCAATCCACGAGCACTAAATATCTTCCCTTTTGTGTTGTCTTCAATTTCCTTCATTTTTGTTTTAGAGTTTTCACAGTATAGGTGTGTCACCTCCTTGGTTAAGTTTAGTTCTAGGTATTTTATTCTTTTTTATGCTATTGTAAATTGTATAGTCTTCATAATTTCCATTTCTTCTGTTTCATTTTTATTGTATAGCAATGCAACAGATTTCTATGATTCATTTTCTTATTTTGTGACATCACTGAATTATCAGTTCTAGTAGTTTTTTGGTGAAGTCTTTATGATTTTCTATATATAGAATATATATTCTATATGTAGTATTCTATATATAGTATTATGTCTGCAAATAGTAAAAGTTTAACTTCTTCCTTACCAATTTGAATGCCTTTTATCTATTTTTTCTTGTCTAATTTCTGTGGCTAGGACTTCTAGTATTTTGTTGAATAAAAGTGGTGAGAGTAGACACTCATGCCATGTTCCTGATCTTAGTGGAAAAGCACTGAGGTTTCCCCATTGAATATAATGTTAGCTGTCTGTTTTTCATATGTGGTCTTTATTATATTGAGGTATAGTCCCTCTAAAACTCCTTTGTTGAGCCTTTTCATCATGAATAAATATTGTACTTTGTCAAATGCTTTTTCTGAATCTATTGACATGATCACATGGTTTTTATCTTTTCTCTTGTTGATGTGATGTATCACATTGATTGATTCGTGAATATTGATCCACCATTGCATCCCAGGAATAAATCCCACTTAATAGTGGCAAATGAAATTTTTTAATGTATTATTGGATTCTTTTCTGATATTTTGTTGTGGATATTTGCATTTATGTTCATCAGAGATATTGGCCTAGATCACTTTTTTTGTAGCATCTTTATCTGGTTTTGGTACCAGGTTAATCTTTGCCTCATGGAATGAATTTGGAAGCTTTCCTTCCTCTTCTATTTTTTTTTTAAATAGGAGTTTCAGGAGTATCAGTATTAAATCTTTAAATATTCAGTAGAATCCACCTGTGAAACTGTCTGGCCCTGGACTATTGTTTCTTGGGATTTTTTTTGGTTACTGATTGAATTTCATTGCTTCTAATCAGTCTGTTCCAAAAATCTACTTCCTGATTCAGTTTTAGGAGGTTATGTTTCCAGAAATTTAGCAATTTCAATTTGTTGGCATAAAATTTTTCATAATATGCTCTTAAAGTCATTTGTGTTTCTGTGTTGTTTGTTGTTATTTCTCGCCTTTAATTTCTGATTTGAGTCTTTTTTTTAATGAGCCTGGCTAAAGGCTCATCAATTTAGTTGGTCTTTTCAATGAACCAGGTCCTGGTTTCATTGATCTGTTCTATTGGGTTTTTGTTTTTAGTTTCTATTTCATTAACTTTTTCTCTAATATTTAGTATTTTCTTCCTACCATTGGTTTTGATATTTGTTTATTCTTCTTTTTCTACCTTCTTTAGCTGCAAAGTTGGATTTTTTTGAGGGTTTTTTTTTGTTTTGTTTTTCAGTTTTGGTATTTTGGGGTTTTTTTTGCTTCTTGTTAGGCTTGTATTGCTATAAACTTCCCTCTAAAACACCTTTTGCTACATCCCAAAGATTTGGGACCATTGGGTTTTAATTTTCATTGTCTTCACATAATTTTAGATTTCCTCTTTAATTTCTTGATTGACTCATTCGTTGCTTAGTAGCATGTTATTTGACCTCCATGCATTTGTGCTCTTTCCAGATTCTTTTTTTTGGGGGGGGGGGGGGCATTGACTTCTATTTTTATATTGTTGTGGTCTGACAAGATGCATGATTTGTCTTCAATCTTTCTGAATTTGTTACAACTTGTTTTGTGGCCTAACATGTGATCTACTCTGGAGAATGTTCCATGTGCACTTGAAATGAATGTGTATTCCACTGTTTTAGGCTAATGTTCTGAAAAATATCTGTTAGATATATCTGGTCCAATGTATCAAAGCCACTGTTTCCTTGTTGATTTTATGTTTGGAAATCTATATTTCTGTTTCCTTCCCTAGATTTGGGAAGTTTCCAGCTATTATTTCTTCAAAATTTCTGCCCCCTTTTATTTTTCTTCTCCTTCTGGCATCCCTATAATGTAAATGTTATTATGCTTGATGGTGTCACTGAATTCTTTTAATCTATTTTCATTTTCTCTCATTATTGGCTTTCTGCTTTCCATTACTCTGTCCTCCAATAACTAATCTATTATTCTGCTTCCTCTAGTCTACTGTTTATTCCATCTAGTGTATTTTTAATTTCACTTATTTAGTTCTTTTTTAATGTTTTCTAAGCCTCACTGTGTTCCTTCACTCTTTTCTCAAGTCAATTGAGTATTTGTATGACCATTACTTTAAATTCTCTACCAGGCATATTACTTACTTCTGTTTCATTTAGCTTTATTCCTGTGATTTCTGTCCTGCTCATTCATTTGGAACTTATTTCTGAGTCTTGTTTTGTCTAATTCTTTACGTCTGTTTCTATGTGTTAGGAAAGTCAGCTTTGTCTCCTGTTTTTGAAAGTAGTAGCCTTCAGAATAAAAGGATGCATAGTGCCCTGCATTAAAGTATTTCCTGTTCAGTGGAATCTGGCACTTCAGGGATATTTCTTCTATGTGTTGGAAGTGCCCTACTATTGTGGCTGAGCCACTTTTGCCTACAGTCCAGTTGTCTGCAATTGCTCTCTTTGCCTGTTGTGGGCAGGGTTGGATCCCTGTGTTAGTGAGGCAGTCTGGGGCCACCATGGGCTTGAGTTGAGTCAGACCAAGTGTTTGCCAGTGATTTGGCAACACCAAGTTACAAAGAGCTCTCTCTACGCATCATGGTAAGCTTTTAATGGTGGGCAAGGTCTGCAGTCTGACCAGATGTCTGCCCCCAGCTCCCTGTTGGGCCAAAGTTAGACTGGTATGTGTGTTTATCTTCTCCAAGGACAGGTGTCACTTTGGATTGGAGCTGACCACTGTCAGAACTGCTTGCACATTGCCAGGCTTGTGGAACCACTTTGCATGGGCTCTAGCCAAGGGCATATTGGAATATTATATCCACTGAAGAACACGGGGGTGGCCTTGCAGTGTTACCAAAGTTTGGCAGATCTGCTGTGGGAAGGGATCTGGAGCTTCTTTAGAGAACTCCTGCTACAGCTCTGGAGCAGGGGCTGGGGGGGGGGTGGGGTGGGTAGTGCAGGAGAGTTGCAGCAGGTGTTGAGTGCAGTAACAGTAATGTCCACAAGGGTCTGCTGCAGGAAGAGACCTGCAGCCACCTGGTTAACCTTCTGCCATGGCTGACCACATGGAAAGGGCAGATCCACAGAAGCTCTCAAGAGCAGAGAATGCTGTAAGCAAGAGAGATGTATAGTGTTGGTATCGACCTGGTTCCCACACATGTGTGTGTATCTAGGCTGTGGCATTAGAAGGGAAACGGTGCTACCAGCTCTTTTGGTCTTGGAGAAGTCTCCAAAAGATCCCCTCCTCTTCAACATATGCTCTGTGATTGGTTAAGAAATCTCCTCCCCAGTGTGCCCTAGGAGTTTTTCAAACTGCTACTTCTATACTACATCTCTCTGGGGCTCTTGGTTGTGCTTTCTCTTTAAGGGTGGGAACTAAATTTTCCATGCCCTCTAGGTTCTCCCAGAGCCAAGTCTGCTGTTTCTTTTGAAAGTGAGAGAAAAAGAGAGAGAAGTCTTCTGATTTTTAGTGTTCCAGGTGTTAAGTCCCTGATTATAAGAACCCTCAAAATGAGGCCCCTCTGGTTTCAAAAACCAAATGTTATGGGATTCATTTTCCCCATGCCAGAGGTACCTGGAGTATGAGTCTGTTCCTCACTCTGTCTATACCTGCCCCATCCCTCCTCCATTACTTTAAAAGGTGTGTAAGAGAATCATTATTTTTGTTTATTGGATTTTCTCTATTAAGAAATTGGAAAGAGTATTTTTTAATGGAGCTAAATTATTTCAGATGAAGAGAAGAGTCAGATTTTTTTCTTTTGCTGTTGTCATTTGCATGAGGATTTCTATTTTTTCATTCATAGTCAATATTGGGTTCATGACTTTTATCATGTCCACAAAATGTTATTTATTGATGAAGTTAAATAGTAACATAGCATTAATATATAGCAAAAGAAATCACACTACAAAACTCAACATGTTATTATAGAAAATGCTATATCTATCAATATTAAACTGTATCCACTAGACAAGAAGTTATCAAAGAGAATAGATAAAACAGTAAAACAAAAATAACATAAGCAAAAAAGTTTTTTTTTCTTACCAGATATCATGAATATGCAGTTACTCATAGGGTTAATCATGTAAGAAGAGATAAGCCAGTAGAAAAAGAGGCTAACACAAGTGAAACCCAAATAATTCCACCAAAATCTAAATAAGGCCATGACACTGTAGTTTCCAGAGATGGAGAGTTAAAAAGGGACAGAAAATGAGTCATCGCAGGTACAGGAAGAGAAAAGAGCCAAGTGAGTGTATTGACCATTTTAAGCAGGAAGGCAGTAAGGAAGAATATAGGGTACACTTTATTGAGAATTTGGTGGAGAAGCAATTTGCAACATAGAAGTCATAATCAAGGAATTTGACTTTGAGTGGAAAAGCTGGAAGATAGTATGACAAATGGAGGTAGCAATTCTAAAGGGTGCCTTTTTGGGCATTTGGAGAGTCCTACGCTACAAAAGTTAAGAACCATAAAGAAAATGATAACAATGTGGAGGATGCAATTTGAAAAAAATTAAAATACAATTTAAGAAAATGACACAAGCAAGGGAATTCTTTGAGCAGAAAGAAAAAGCCGTAACTAGAAGAAATTATGAAAGGAAAAAAATTCACAAGTAAAGCCAAACATATAGTGAAGGTAGTAGATTATCACTTATAAAGCCAGTGTGTAGGTTAAAATACAAAAGTAGTAAAATCAATTATATCAAAAAATTCAGTCAAAAGATACACAAAATAAAAAGATGTAAAAAATGACACTATAAACAAAAAACATGGAAGAGAAACTGAAAATTTAGTGTTTTTAGAATGCGTTCAAACTTAAACTATCAACTTAATATAAACTCCTATACACATAAGATGTTATGTATAAACCTGATAGTAACCACAAACCAAAACATAATACACACAAAAATAAAAAACAAAACAGGAATTCACGCATATTACTAAAAAAGCCATCAAACCACAAGGAAAGAGAGCAAGAGAAGAAAGGAAGAAGAAAGAACTACAAAAACAAGCAGAAAACAATTAACAAAAAGACAGTAAGTACATACCTATCCATATTACTTTAAATGTAAATAGACTAAATGCTCCTAATAAAAAATGTGAGGTAACTAAATGAATAAAAAATACCACCTATATGTTGCCTATAGGAAACTCACCTTAGGCCTAAAGACACGTAGACTGAAAGCAAAGAGCTGGAAAAAACATATACTATGCAAATGGAAGTGAAAAAGCTGGGATAGCAATAGTTAATACCTGACAAAATAAATTTAAAAACAAAGACTGTATCAACAGACAAAAGGGCACTACATAAAGATAAAGAGATAAAACCAACAGGAGGACACAACAATAGTAAATATCTATGCACCCAACATACAGGCACCAAAATACATAAAGCAAACATTAGCAGGCATAGATGGAGAAATTGACAATAAAACAATACTAGTAGGGGACTTTAAAGCCCCACTGACATTAATGGATAGATAATCCAAGTAGAAAATCAACATGGAAATAGTGGCTTTGAACAACACATTAGACCAGCTGAGCCTATCAGGTATATATGTAACACTCCATCCCAGAACAGCAGAATATATATTCTTTTCAAGTACATATAGAACATTCTCCAGAATAGGTCACATGTTGGGCCATAAAACAAGTCTTAATAAACTTAAGAAGACTGAAAACATACAAGCATCTTTTCTGACCACAATGGTATAAAACTAGAAATCAATTATAAGAGAAAATCTGAAAAGAAAACAAATACATGGAGGCTAAACAATATGCTTCTAAACAATGAATGGGTCATCTGAGTAATCAAAGGGGAAATAAAAAAAATGAATGGATAAAAATGAAAATGAAACACAATGCTCAAAAATCTTTGGGACTCGGGGCGCCTGGGTGGCGCAGTCGGTTAAGCGTCCGACTTCAGCCAGGTCACGATCTCGCGGTCCGTGAGTTCGAGCCCCGCGTCAGGCTCTGGGCTGATGGCTCAGAGCCTGGAGCCTGTTTCTGATTCTGTGTCTCCCTCTCTCTCTGCCCCTCACCCGTTCATGCTCTGTCTCTCTCTGTCCCAAAAATAAATAAACGTTGAAAAAAAAAAAATCTTTGGGACAGAGCAAAATCATATCTAAAAGGGAAATTTATAACAATGCAAACCTACCTCCTCAGGAAACAAGAAAAATCTCAAATTAGCAACTTAAACT